>NC_133654.1:262992874-263351304 GCF_009905375.1 Apium graveolens | reverse complement strand
TTCTACAGAATTAGAAACTGAAGATTATTTGGGATCATTAGATTGGAAAGACATGTTTCTGGACCAACTCCAAACTGTGAAAATACAGGGTGTCGTGGATTCCAGATATGCGCTTTACTTTATAAAGCAATTGCTTGCATCTTGTCCTTCGCTAAAAGTCATTTCAGTTTTCTGCAGCATTAAATCTTCTGACCCTAAAGAGAATTTGAGGATTAAACAAGAATTGCAGCAGTTCCCCAGATTGTCCTTAGATGCAGAAATTATTTGGCGCTAAAGGGAAGCAGTTCCCCGGCAAAACATCAGCTTAGAAGCATCACTGTGTAGACGTTACTACTTGTAGTCTGGGTTGCGTTGTTGGGGGTCTTTTGCATTTTTAATTATTCTTTGCAGTTTGAAGTCATTTCAGACTACGTTTTAGAAAAAAAAATCAGACTATCAGTTAAACAACTTAGAATGTACTATTATATTTCTTCAAGTCATGTCTCTTCATTATTAAGTAGCATGAACTATTTTTGTTTGTCAAGTAATGTATTCAGGATTTCGTTCCAAACATATTGGCACGTATATCTCAGTGTTGTTATCTATTTTGGTAAGTTTGTATTCCTTTGTTCTTTTTAATCTATTAGCTATCTTTCATGTATTTAATACGGCAACATGCTTGGGGAAACGTTTTGATCCATGTCAGAGCAACAACTCAAGCCACGTCACATGTTACAGTTTTATCCCTCTGCTGTGCGTTCAACAAACAATGAAACTTCAGCTGGCATCAACGATTCAAAGACCCAACATTCACCTAGGCAAACCTTGGCAAGGAACTCATTGGTAATTCAGCTTCTCATTCTAGACAAACCTTTTTCCCTTTATCGTCCTGTATATGCATTATTCGATTGATTCGTGGAGGTGGTGGTTTGTTGGTTATGTAATTGTCGGTAGCAGATGCAATATTGTTTTCCTGCTGTGTTGTAAAAAAATAACTATGGACTTCTAGCACCTGTTGCAATCTAAGTCGACCTCTAATCTCTAATTTCTTTACAGGAATTATATTGGGGCTAAAAAAAGGTGCAATGATTTTTCTATTTTGTTCAAATAATAGTGGATTTTACTAACCTGTTAGTAATGTAAGCACTCGATCGAAATATATATTTGTGTTTCTGCCCAACTCCGAGTGTGGACAACTCATGTTCAATTACTACCATAAAGTCGACCTCCGAGTGTGGCCCTGTTATACAAGTATACTCGAGATGAAAGCCCAAAAGAAATTGGATCGGGAAAATAACAGGGGCAAATAAGTCAATGCACAGAGGAGGTAGTAAAGGGAAGAAGGAGGAAAGAAATTAGGCATTCAGTATTGTGTAGCCGTATATTCTGAATTTGGAGAGAAGGGGCCACTCGAAAGCTTCCTGTCAATTCGTTTTAATCTGTAATATATAGTAAGCGAGGAGTTTAGTAATGGAAACATTGTGGTTGTTGAGTATTTTCTAAATTGAGTTTTATTATTACAAGTGTTCCATTACAAGTGGTATGAGAGCCCTAATTTCATGGGTCCTCCAACGGTTAATCAACGCATCGATTAGCTGGAAGAAAAAGCTAGGGGTGTAGAGGAGTCAATGTCAGAGATGGTGGCGCAAGCAGTGCAGATGACGGTAAGTGCGATGAAGCACTCTCTGACGAAATTATTGGTAGATGAGTTGGCCCGCCGATTAGAAGGGAAAATTAGTCGTTCTCGAGAGCAACAAGAACAAATGATTAATATGTTGCGTAACGAACAGCTTAAGTTTCAATCGGAGATGCGTTCGATAATGACGAGGTTGCATACGACGTTGTCAACAGGAGACAAGGGAGAAGGGAGCGCTAATCATATTGGATCTCTGAATAGGGAATAGGGTTGGAGGAGTTGGGAGAGGTCGGATGAGTAATGGATTAGGAACAAAAGTGATAGAAGGGGGTGGATATGGGTCGAATGGGTATGGTGCAGGGGTCAGGTGGAGGTCCGGGAAATTGGAGGTATAGGAAGCTGGATATGCCAATATTCGATGGCACAGACCCGGATGGTTGGTTCTTCGGGTAGAAAGGTACTTTGGTTTTTATCGCTTGACGGAGGAAGAAATGATGGAGGTTGTAGTCGTTGCATTGGAAGGAGACGCGGTACGTTGGTCTCAATGGGAGCATAACCGCAGATACATTCGAAATTGGATAAATTTGAAAGAGTTCCTGTTACGGCAATTTCGCCCAGAAAATGGTGGCTCCTTATACGAACAATGGTTAGCCACTACCCAGGAGACCATCGTGCTTGAGTACTGAAGGAAGTTCATAGAGACTGCTACGCCGTTGGATCGAGTTCCAGAACACATTCTGCTGGGCCATTTTGTTAATGGGCTTAAGGATGATATAAAAGCGAGGTGAGACTCCTAAACCCAGTTAATTTAGATCAAGCAATGGAATTAGTTGTTAGACTAGAGGAGAAATACAGAGTGACAGGTGTGAAGAGGATGAGTTTGGGTTCTATAAAAATTGGTGTGTTTCCGTCGATTGGAAGCGGAGGGTATAGTGTGTCATACTCTAATGCTGGACTACCATCAATCCAACTACTACGTCTAAAAGTTAGGAATTTGGGGTTTGAGTCTCAAGCTTCGGTTTATTCACCAAAAGCTGGTACTTACAGCAGAGGCGGAATTAAACCACTGTGAGAGGTAAAACGGCTCACTGAGAAGGAGTTACAAGAAAAGAAGGCGAAAGGATTTTGTTTCCGTTGTGACGACAAATGGTCTATGGGCCCTCGTTGTCGAAAGAAAGAATTGAGTGTGTTACTCATGAGTGAAGAAGACGAGGAGGAGACTGAAGGGTGCAAGCAGTGATCCTCCTTTATCACCTACGGAAGAATGGATCACAGAGGTGTCTTTAAACTCGGTTATTGGGCTAACAAATCTGAAAACTATGAAGCTAATGGGATTGATTAACGAAACAGAGGTGGTAGTTATGGTGGATCCTAGGGCAGCCCACAATTTCTTGTCGCTGGTTTTGGTTGAGCAGTTGAAGATTCCAGTGAGTAAGGCTGGCTGTTTTGGCGTTTTGTTAGGTAATGGGGAAACAATTCGGGGGAATGACATGTGTAAGGGGTGAAGTTGTTTCTGGATAGTGGGAGTAGAAGTTTTGACAGATTTCTTACCATTGACTCTAGGTAACTCAGATCTCATACTTGGAGTTCAATGGCTCAAAACTTTGGGACCGGTCACCACTAATTGGAAAATTCAGGAGATAAATTTCGAA
Organism: Apium graveolens; assembly: GCF_009905375.1. Lineage (NCBI taxonomy): Eukaryota > Viridiplantae > Streptophyta > Magnoliopsida > Apiales > Apiaceae > Apium > Apium graveolens. The sequence goes on along the minus strand of NC_133654.1, from coordinate 263,348,037 downwards.
GTAAGGGGCAACGCGGTTATGATAGTAGGTTATCCCTCATTAGTTCATTCTAGAATATCACTTAAACCCATGTTGAATAGTTTACGAAAAGAAGATAATGGGTTTTGGCTCGAATGCAATCAACTAGAAATTGAAGGTGGATAACAGTGAAACATGGGAGGAGAGGCTAATCCGTATTCCCAAAACTTGTGAACTATAATGAACAGATTCAAGGGGGTGTTTCGGGAACCAGCAGGGTTACCCCGAAAAGAGGGCATGAGCATTCCATTAATCTTAAACAAGGCAGCAATCCGGTCGGGGTGAGACCATACTGTTATCCGCAGAGTCAACAAGATGAAATAGAGCGTTTAATCCATCAGATGCTCGCAGCAGGCCTAATTAAACCATCCAACAGCCTGTTTTCCAGCCCCAGTGATTTTAGTCAAAAAGAAGGACGGGTATTGGCATTTTTGTGTCGACTACTGAGCTCTAAACAAAGAAACTATTCCCGACAAGCATCCCATTCCGATAATTGACGAGTTACTCGATGAATTGCACAGTGCACGAGTTTTCTTTAAACTTGATTTGAAAGCGGGGTATCACCAGATTTTGGTGAAGGCTGAAGACACCCATAAGACTGTATTTCGAACCCACGATGGCCATACGAGTTTGTAGTAATGTCATTCGGCCTTATGAACGCCCCAGCTACATTTCAATCGTTGATGAATGATATTTTCCATCCATTTTTTAGAAAATTTGTTTTGGTCTTCTTCGATGACATACTAGTATATAGCACATTTAAAACGGAACATATAAACCATCTAAGGTCAATCCTAGAAAAAATGGAAGAACACACACTATTTGAAAATTTCAAGAAGTGTGAAATAGGAAAAACAAAGGTATTATACTTAGGACATGTAATTTCAGAGGAAGGAGTTGTTGTGGATGATGAAAAGGTAAAGGCGATGATGGATTGGAAGCAGCCATGAAACCTCCGAGAGCTTAGAGGGTTTCTTGGTTTAACCGGGTACCACCGTAAATTTGTAAAGAACTATGCATAATTGGCATAACTTCTAACACAACAACTCAAGAAAGATAATTTTGGTTGGTCAGAGACTGCAACGAAATCGTTTGAGAATTTAAATGCTGCTATGATTAGTCCCCCAGTCCTCACTATGCTCGACTTTCAAAAACCGTTTTTTCATAGAAGTTAATGCTTCCGGTTATGGTTTGGGGGCGGTCCTTATGCAAGACAATAGGCACCTGTCCTTTTTCAGCAAATTGTTGGGGCCTCAGGCTAAGCAGAAATCTGTTATGAGAAGGAGTTAATGGCCATGTGCTTAGCGATACAAAAGTGGAACCACTACTTGTTAGGCCGTCATTTTATTGTATGAACGGACCAGCAGAGTTTACGTCACTTGATGCTATAATGAGACGTAAATATGGAGTACCAAAATGGGTTAGAAAGTTGTTGGGGTTTGATATCGAGGTGCAGTACAAACCAGGGGTGGCAAACCGCGTAGCTGATGCACTGTCGCGAAAGGGAAGTACAGAGGTGGGCCTTGGAGCCTCGGTAACATCTATATGCATAAATTGGGATGACTTAGAGACAAAAATTGCACACAAGACACCATGATTCAGAGCATTAAACAAGGGTTACAAGATGAGGACAGACAATACCCGGGGTTTTATTTGCTGAATGGAAAATTGAGATATAAAGGGTGTTATGTTATACAAAGAACCTCTAAGTTTGTTCCATTTTATTGTCCGAATTTCATGATTCAGTCATGGGTGGGCATACAGGAGAATTGAAGACCTACCGGAGATTAGAATGGGAGTGGTATTGGGTAGGTATGCGACGGGATGTAGCTCAGCATGTACGTAGTTGCGGTATTTGTCAACAGCAGAAAAGTTCCCAACAGTCCCCTGCAGGGCTGCTGCAACCACTAATTATTTCCACCTCAGTTTGGAATGACATATTCATGGACTTTATCGACGGGTTGCCACTCTCCAAGGGGTACAATTCAGTTTTAGTAGTCTTTGATCGTTTATCTAAATATTCCCATTTTATAGGGCTCAAACATCCCTATAGTGCAGTCACGGTGGTAGAGGCGTTTATAAAGAAAGTAGTGCACTTGCATGGGTTTCCCAAATCGATTGTCTCCGATCAGGATAAAATTTTCTTAAGTACATTCTGGAAGGAGCTTTTTCGTTTGCAAGGGACCAGTTTGCAACGTAACACATCCTACCATCCACAATCGGATGGTCAAACCAAGATAGTTAACAAAGGTTTGGAAGCTTATTTACGGTGTTTTATTGGAGGGAAGCCGAAGTTATGGGCGAAGTGGCTTCATTGGGTGGAGTTTTCATACAATACCTCCCCGCATACTTCAACCAAAAAGAGTCCATTCAAAGTTTTTTTTGGCAGTGATCCCCCTCATCTAATTCACATATGTCATGGACGAACTCAGGTTAATAGCCTAGATGAGTTATTGTAGGAACGAGAAGCTATTTTGGATGATCTTCAGTAGTACCTGATACAAGCCCAACAACGTATGAAATTATTTGCAGATAAAAAGCGTTGTGATGACTTGTTTCAAGTAGGAGAGCAAGCTTACTTAAAGCTCTAGCCTTATCGACAAAGTTCCCTGACACGCAAGCCTTATGAAAAATTGGCTCCCAGGTTTTATGGACCGTTTACCATCACTCAACGGGTGGGAAACATGGCTTACAAACTGGACCTCCCACCTTCCAGTAAGATCCATCTCGTCTTTCATATATCTCAACTTAAATGATCAATTGGTTCTTCAGCAGTCATTAACTACATCCCATACCAACTTATACCGGAACTTGAACTGAAAATGGAGCCTGAGCAGGTGCTTGATACCAGACATGTGAAGACCGGTAAAGCAGTAAGGGGGGAGGTGTTAATTCATTGGAAAGGACTTCCGCCATTTGAAGTGACATGGGAAGATAAGTATCTCACAGACCAGCCTTTTCATGCATTCCACCTTGAGGATAGGGTGAAACTTGCAGGGGTGGGTAGTGTGATGTATCAAGGCCCAAAAGGTGAGTAAGGCCCAGTTATACAAGTATACTTGAGTAGAAAGCCCAAAAGAAATTGGATCGGGAAAATAACAAGGGAAAATAAGTCAATGCACGGAGGAGGAAATAAATTAGGCATTCAGTATTGTGTAGTCGTATATTCTGAATCTGGAGAGAAGGGGCCTCTCGAAAGCTTCATGTCAATTCGTTTTAATTTGTAATAAGTAGTAAGCGAGGAGTTCAGTAGTGGAAACATTGTCGTTGTTGAGTAATTTCCGAATTGAGTTTTATTATTACAAGTGTTCCGTTACACATAATTATAATCAAACATCTACTTTTCAAGATTCATGTTTCTGCCTTACTCCGAGTGCGTACAACTCATGTTCAATTACTACCATAATATAATCAAACATCACCTTTTCAAGATTCACCAAATACAAGGGAAAATATGTATTCATTGGAATGAATTCGACTTTTTAAATTAGTTATTTTTTTTTAAATATGCTTCCTGAATTTATTTCTTGGACATGTAATAGTGATTGTGTACATACAAAGAGAACGAGTTAGGTAAAGTATAATTGCATGAGAATGGAAAATAGATGCATGATTTATCTATAGATTTTAATCTTGTGATAGATGCCCCTATTCTAAATTATATTGTTTCTTAGATAAAAAATCTCCTATCACTTAAATGTTATTAAAGAGCTAAAACAGGCACACAAGTTATAACATCAAACCTCAGAATGTATAAATATTAAAGCATCTATTGAGGTCTTCAGTACGAAAGTTGAAGACCATGGTAAACTTAATGAGATGTATGTTTTATTCAGTAAATGTCGAATTGATGTGATTAAGACTTCATAAACTACTTCTTTAGTTACCATACAGTGAGAGTTTAAAGCATATTGTCACTTCAAAATCTTTTTCTAAAAAAGGAAAAGTTGGCTTCTATTTGTTTTAGAGAATATACTTTAAATTTACACTAACACATGTTGTAAATATTTTAGCTTCTTCATTTTTGCTTACCAAAAACCCCATCTTGACACATCTCTGTATGGTGTAACATATCACCTAAATTATCTCCAAAATCTATACCTTCTTCACACTTCATTTTTATATTTTTGGAATTTGGCCTACAAACCTCCAAAATCCAGTTCACATGAATGGAGATCGACCATTGTAGACGAGATGGTCATAAATCACATCCTCGTGATGTTATTTACGATTACTACAGTTTTTGCAGGGGCATAAGATTTCATCACCTACAGAGTATCTAGAAAATACATTCCGTAAAAAATCTCTGACCACTCTCATATATCCTTTACTAAATTTTGGAAGTTTAATCCATCCATCCATCGTACTGTATTTATGACCACAATAAAAATGAAATTAAATATAAATGTGGATATTTAAAAGAATATGCATTTAGGTGCAGGGACCTAAAGCATAGTTTACTAGTAACCTGGAAAAATATAATAGTCGTACCACATTATCTTAGTACTTTTTTTGCTAATTCAAATTATCCTAGTACTTGTATGCAAACATCTATAATTTCATATTATAACACTGTTAGGTAATGAGTTACACACAGAGGGGGGTGAATATGTTTTTATGTTTTTATGCTTTTCTTTGCAGTTTATATGGTTGTGAACAAAGTGAATTAATTCTTGAAGTGAGTTGTATTAATACTAAAATTAAACAAGTAATAACAGTGAACACAAATCTTTCAAAACTCACTTAATTTTATATTAAAATTAAGAATATTTTGCTACAAAATTTCTAGGCTCTTTGTTGCTAAAGAGCTTAGCTTATTTCTTGAGAGAAATACAAGATTTTTTGATCTAAATTGTTACTTTTAACAAAGGACCAGTGTTAACATTATATCTTAGTTAACTACTGGTTTACACAGTGTATAATAAGACATGCTATTCACTTTAGTAAGCTGTTACTAATCATTCCATTTTGGGAAAAGTATATCTTCCATTTCTGGCTTAGCATATCTTTGCATACTGTGTTAACTTTAATCTTCCTTTGTCAGTTAATCGTCACCCTTGATCTTACACACTCTTCAAGCTGCTTTTTGTAGACTTGTCAATCCATTTAGTTGAATTATTAGTTGATTATTAATCTTGGATATAGAACTGATCTGCACTTTGTACTTTAAGTTTTACTTCGAGAACTACAGTTTGTTATATAAAGAACTTGACATCTCGATAAGTATAATGGCTTATCGAGATCTCTAATTACTCTATACTTGATTTGACTTGTAGAGGTCTCTGAGTTCTCTATAAAAGAATTTAGCTTGTCGAGATCTCTCCACTTCATGTCTTCACTTTGGCTTATAGACATCTCTGAGTTCTCTAGTGACTAATTGACTTGTCGATAACTCAAAATTCTCTAGTGATAATTGACTTATCGATATCTCAGAGTTCTCTAATGATATTTGACTTGTCGATAAGTTTGAGTTCTCTAGTGAAGAAATGACTTGTCGATAACTTCAATCTTCATATCTTCAATTGACTTGTCGATATCTCTGAGTTCTCTAGTAGCTTTCCTGAGTTCTAGATAAGTCATTTGGAGTTCTCGAATGACTTCTCTATAACACTAAATTTGTGACTTGTAGAGATCTTGACTTAGAATATTTTTCTTAAAACAGATTTATTCAACTACATACTTCTTCATAATTCTTCTGAGGCACGATCTTCTTGATCTTCCTCCAGATAGAATTCTTAGGCTTGATACTGTTTAAAGAAAAAGACTTCAGTCTGCTCTTTGACATTTTTACAGACTTTAAATGTTATAATACAAAAATGCAAACTAAGATTACAATACAACTTACTTAGGGTTGTCAATTTGACTTAGTCTTGTTATTGTTCAGGCATGTCTTGCACAATAAACACAACTACTTGTACGCAACTAAATTACAGACTATTGCTTAATAACAGAAACATTATTTCTAAAGTAAGAGTAATGCGGGAACAAAATTTCTAAACTATATGGCATATGGCACACATAAATAGCCAACAATATCACGACGAAGAAGCATCGACTCAAGTTGTTTTAAATTGAAATTTAAATATTTAAACAAAACAAAATCACCAAAACAAATGCAACAGGAATAAAATACTTAACAGAGATATAGCAAAGACAAAGAAATAGAGAGAGAGGGGGAGAGAGAGACAGAGACAGAGAGAGACAGTGAGAGAGACATATAGAGAGAGAGGGGGGATAGAGGGAGAGATAAGGGCAAAGTTTAACAACATACTAAAAATAAATAAACATACTTGAAACCCTAACTAAAAAAAACTCAATCTGAACCGGAATTGAAACCCTAAATTAACCCCAAATCTGAAACATTATGAGAGTAAGAATGAAAGAATAATACCTTATGAGACAAGAAAAGGCCAACTGAAGCCCTAATTAAACGAAAATTGAACCACCATTTGAAACCCTAACTAGTAGGGGTGAGCAAAAAAATCGAAACCGAAAACCCCCCCGAAAAAACCGATAAACCAAATCGAAAAAAATCGAACCGCTAGAAAAACCGAAGAAAACCGAATCGACAAAAACCGAATTAGCGGTGCGGTTTCGGTTTTTAATCAAAACCGAACCGAAATTAACCGCACCTCTATATTATATATAGTTATATATATATAATTATGTATATATACATGTATAAATTATCATAACCCGGTTCTAATATTTTGTTAATTAAATATTTACTTAACATTAATATGATAAGATACCATAAATATTTACTTAACATTAGTATAATTTTATAGTATAATATCACAAATTAATTAAGATTAATATGTAAATACTCTTAAATCATAAATTTTTTAATATATATAATCAATTTTATCATATATTTTGATATATACTCTTTTTTCCATTATTGTGAACATATATTTTTATCATATTTTGTATCTATTATTTAAGATAATATGAATTATACATTAAAAAAAATAACTTTATGAAATATATCAATTTTATTTAACGAATTCTAAAGTGATAAATCTTTGGTGATTAATGTAATATTATTATTTAACTTGATGTCATTTTTTTATCCAACACATTACCAACAAAAAATCGTACAAATAAAAAATGTATAAAAAACCGAATAAAAACCGAAACCGATGAATGGTTAATCGAAACCGAAAAACCGTTTTAAATGGTTTGGTGGCTGTTAATAGAATTTAACCGAACCGAACCGCATGTATTGGTTTGGCTACGGTTAATGCTAAAAACCGCACCAAACCGCACTATGCACACCCCTACTAACTAGGCTCCAACTCAAACCCTAATTAAGCAAATCTTGAAGGTCCCCAGATTTTAAAAACTCAATGTATACTTGAACTCGCTGATTTTGAACTGAGAAAGAGAGAAAGAGTGAGAGCGTCAAAGAGAGAAAGACGGAAAATAATGTTTGCCTCGATGTGTGGGCTTTACTAAAAACAAGAGCAGGCTTTACTAAATTTTGTGTTGCTTCTTAAATTTTCCAACTGTCCCCTCTAATTATATTAAATTTTGCAACTGTACCCCACTATATGTATTAGTAATAGTATAATTACTATTATATATATATATATATTCATTTGTGTGTAAAATTTTAAATATTTAATTTTAAATATTAGAAAAATCAAATATATATAATTACTTTTTATAGCTTAATCATTTTCAAATTATTACAATTTAAATACAATATTTTAATATAAATATCATAATCGACTTTAATATAAATCACTATATTTTATATTGAAAAATTAAATTACATATATCTTTCTAGTACTTAAAAGTAAATTTATTTAATTAGACAAAAAAATATTTTTATAGTAGTCTACGGTAAAATCATGTTTACTGTACGGAAACATTACAAAAGCAGGGTTGCGGTGGATAAATTAGTTGAGCTACCGTAATGTTTTTCTTTGCAATACCAAACTCGGGTGTTGCGGAGGTGAACCTATGGCGTAGTGGCACATTTTATAGTAGTCTACGGTAATATCATGTTTTCTGACTTAAAGCCAATTCCTGATAGTGCTCATCCTGATGCATCAAATCCTACTCTTCAAATTCTGATCCCGATGTTGACATAATTGCTGAAAAATAGAATACTGGAGCTATCTTGGTTCTACCTTTGGAGCCTGCTTCACAAGGTATATCTTCTTTTCACACTTCTACTTTATCTGTCAGTATGAATATAAATAGACCTTTACATGATGATACCCCTATTTATATGACTGCAGACCACTCCTCTCAGCCCTCTATTATTTCTTCTGTTGTGAGTGAAGTGGGCCTTTCTTGTGAGATTGAGGGAAAATAATTAGTAAAAAATCAAAATATTGTAAGGCGGTCTCCTGTACTAGCAAAAGGAGAGGTAGCCTTGAGAGAAAAGAGTGAGAAAAAGGTTACTATCAAAAGTAATATAAGTGCGAGAAGTGATGAGATCACTTTAAAAGAAAAGAGAGACTTAAGTGTTACTGATTTCTTTGTTTCAGGGACAGATCATGATGTTGTACCTTCCATTTCTAAAGCTGATCAAGAGCTAAAAGGGTATAGCTGAAGAACCAATTCCTAATATTGATCTTGATTTTCCACCTATTACTGGTGTTGATGGTGGTGATGATGATAGTGATGATCTTGACTCAAACTCTTAAAGCTGTCTTGGAGGCCTCTAAGCATTTTGCTTTTGGTTCTTCACCATGACATGCATTAGATCCTGACACTCCAGTTCTCAATCATCACAAAAATTATGAATGGAATAATTCTTGGAGCCTGCCAAATAAGAACATCTCTTATGAAGCAGCCCATACTCTTATTGATCATGCTGTAAATTCTATCAATAATCTTGATCTCAACAGTGTTGTCAAGGCCTCTACAGTTATGGTCAAGGGTTTGCTTTCAAGAATCTCAGGCTTCAAGGACTATAATTCTGCACTCAAAGATCAAGTGGATGATTTGGTCACTACCATCAAGGGCACTAATAAGCATTATGGGTTTGCTAAGAGGTTGCTGAATGTGAAATCTACACAAGACTCTATGCTTGATAGGCTTTCTGCCGGTGAATTAGCTCAAAATACTACAAATCAAAAATTGGATGCAAAAAAAGGGGGAAGGTAAGTCAGACAAAATATGCACCTGCCTGAGTTGGTATCGAGGAAATATGATGCCAATACTGATGACGATGGTAGAAATCATTGCACAGGGACCGCTGATGCTGTTTTGGTACAATCAAGAGCTTGAATCATGACTCAAACACAAACCACACAGTCAACTCATGTCCCTAAAAATGGTGCAAACACTTTTAAAACTGAAATAGTCTCTCACTCTCAGATATTGATGTAAAAGCAAATACAATCTGCAATTCCTGAGGATGATGAAGTGATCATTAATAATTCTACAGATGCACAAAGGTTCTATAGGTCTTATAAGACAAAGAAAGGGGAAATTGTCACTCTTTATCACAAACATAAAAGAGTTGAAGAATTATTTGATATAAATGCTTTTACACATCTAGTGGATGAATTCTCTGACATGACAGAAGAACAAATATTAAAAAAAAATAGGAGGAAATTCTGAAATAATTTCAAGCTGGAAGTGAAGGTCCATCTAGAGGAAGAGAAAGAGTTGGCTGACCTAGAGGTGCTAGAAGGGGAGGAAGATGAGGGACTCCCATTTCAAGTCAAGCCATTGTTCCCCCTCAAAGAAGGACAAAATTAAGTGGTATCAGGATTGAAGAAATTCATGAGACATCTCAGTCTCAGGCTCCAATATTCCTACTGATCTAATATTTCTCAATCTCATGCCAAGAGAAGGTGAAATAAGGAATTTGAATCATGTTGGACCAGAATCTTATGAGGAATTAGAAACTCAATCTTATGGGCAACCATCAACATCTGATCCTGACATAAGTCATCCTGATAGATCAAACCACGATCATGACTCAAGAAATACTTTTGTAAATCCTGGTTCTGAAGCTGCTATGAGAAAGGTCAACTCAGAAGAGGATTAAGAGTGTCAAGAGCAACTGAATGTCATGATTCTCTTCGTTTTTATTGATTCTCATAATTTTGAAGTCGATGAAGAAAAAAAATAGAAGAAACAAGAATTAGGAGAGCGGTGAGCAAGGAAAATGCTGATTTTAATGCTATGCTCAAGAATACAGAAAAGACAAGATGAAGAGTTGAAAATCTTGAAGAAAAGGATAGGACAAGGACGTATCTTCCAATCAGAAAACAAGACAGAAAATGGAAAAAAAATGACATTTATTGTTCTGTTCAGATGAACTATATTCCTGGTGGAATGAGAGAAATAAATCAAATTCAACCTGTTGTGGAAAAAAAATCAGATACACCATCGTGGTTGAGACAAACACAAGGTCTCAGATTGTTGAGGTCACATACTAGACCATGAATTGGACATGAAGAAGCTGAATTTATAAATCCAAGGTTGATAAACTTTACTTTGGATGATAGACCTGACCAGGAAGTCACTGCTGATCATCTTAACAGGCTTGAAGCTATGAAGATTATTGTTGACTAACATGATGGTTCAAAACCAAATAGAGAAAATCAAGTTAATGCTAGAGGGTAATCAAGTTCAAAGTGTTCTTCTGATGAACTCTCGATGATGTCAACCAAGGAGTTGAAATATATGTATATACATATATATATATATATATTATCTTTTAATGGTTGAGAATTAAGCATCTAAAGAATGGTATGATTTGGTCTGTATTCAATCAGAAGAAGAATTTAAGATAACGGCTTTGAATATTTTGGTCACTACATTTCTATGTACATAAACTACAGACATCAAAAAGTAAAAATGAAAAGGGGTACATCTGTGTTTAAAATAATTCTTAGTTCACAATAGTTGACACTTAATACTGAAGGTCTGAGAACTAGTCATGTACTTTTTGATGATTTGATGGTAGAAAGAACTCCTATTGGGAACTTGAGAGCTGTCATAAATCAGTTATCTGAAGAAACCGAATATGAAAGAAATTTGAAGATCAAACTAAAGCAACTTCTCAGAATGAAGGTAGATGAGAGAGTTAAATCTTTCGTCAAGAGATACTCAAGGGTTTATGAAGAACCAAGAAATTAATATTAACAGAAGTTACTGAGTATGCTCTACGCATCTCTACTCAACATTTTGTCTTCCTATTTTTGGCATCAAGCAGAGCATAGAATTTATGCTTATTCCACGAAACATAAATTGGGGGAGATTTTTGGGTGAGAATGCTCTATGTAAATATCAGGATCTGCTCGGAAGCTACATGGCATCAGGATTTGCCCTCAGGATCTGCATGATGTCAAGATGAAGACAGTCATCATGATATGACAGTGTTAGGAATATGTTATGAATTTGATGATAAGTTAAATAAAACACCTTAGTAGATTTAACATAGTGAATTTGTAGCTTTCAACGGATCATTACTTCACTATCCGTTGAAAGAGTAGCTTATGTAAAATAAGGTCAGTAGCACAATTCTGCATACTTGTATAAGCTTAGTGAACTAAATTAGTGAGAAATGTTTAAGTCATGTTGACTACTAGGTTGATATACAAGATAGGTTGGCCAATTGTAAATAGATGATGCCTTGAAATCTTTGTGTAAGTGAACTGGAGTTAACTGGCTAAAAGATAGTCTCAACAGATGCTTCACAAAGCTTTAACGGATGCTCAGATAAAGCTTCAACGGATGTTCTATAAAGTTTCAACGGATGATCATCCAGAGTATCAACGGATGATCATACATAGCTTCAACGAATGATCCACTGAAGCTTCAACGGATGTTTAAATTCAAAAAAACAGTTGATAGTGACTTGACAGTCACATTCGTTGATTGTATGCAAAAGGAATGTGGCAGCCTGTTAAGCAGGATTATGAGAATAAAGAAGCATTACCATTTCCATGCAAGTTATGAAGATTTTCAAAGATGCGGAAACAGAGTAATGAAGCAGCATGGAGTTAGGCTAGATATGTTTTGTTTTATTATCTTGTCCTATTGCTATGTAAACTTGGTGATATATAAACCAAGTGTAGCTAGTAGAATATTCAACTAAGCAAACACATTTTAGAAGAGAGATAGAAAAAGTTGTACTTGTCAAGAATTTCTCTGTAGTGTGTTTGTTCTACTTGTAAAGTAGTTGTGAGCCATTTGTAAGCTACCCAGAGTTTTCAACCTGATATATATATATATATACATACATATATATCTGATGAATACATTCAAATCCACCAGAGAGTTTTAAAAGCTTGTGTTTTTATTACTTGTATTTTGATTTATATAATTCTTTCATTCCGCACTATGCAAATCAAACATTGTTATATATGTATTAAGTTAGAACATTTTTATAAATCTCAAAAAGAAGCTAGAATTACATTCAACCCCCCCCCCCCCGTCTGTAATTCTTGTTGTATTGTTAGGGAATAACAGACTGGTTGTCAGGATAACAAGATAAATCAGTATCTACTGATTTATACAGTTCCAGTATTTGAGGATATGTTTATTTTTGGTTCTTGATTTATAGGAATGTAAATGTTAATTGAGATATGTATAAAATCAAGATAAATATATTTATAACATATCTTGTAATTGATATAGTAGTTGTGTAGTATATAAACACTGAATAGGTTATCATTTTGATTAAATTTATCTCGAAAATCATTGTAACGTTGCAGGTCTCAAGAACATCACAATTTCTTGAGAGAATTTATAACAGTTTAATCAAATTTAATAAACTGTTATTGATCTTACATCCTGACTTAGATTTATTAGTAAAATTGTATCCAACCCCCGTAAACAATTATATCTTTACCGGGTAGCACTACTTTGAGATGTATGAGTTAATTTGCACGATCAAAAAAGTCATGTCTGAATCATGGAAGCTTTCTGAGCTTATTTACATTTCTTCCTTTGCAAACATTGCAACTGCTGCTCTTGCTAACAAAGTCACATCTAATGATGGTGGCTTTGATGAGCTAATTGTGTCACCATCCATCGATAGGCCAATTTTGGCTGCAGAAAAGATTTCTTAAAGCCTATTTTGTTACTATATTTGTAAGTGTTATGGCCATGTAATAAAATCCTCATTATCTAGATAAATGGCCATTTATTTTCTTCTTGTTTTATCGTATATTAACTGATATATTGTGCATAAAAACATGCCATTAAATTTCATTTAACTTGCAAAAATATAACACTGAAAATGCTAAATTACAATCCAAGAAACTAGTGCCTCATTACTAATTATGTACATTCATTAAACTTAAAACAATACACCATGTACATATTCAAGACTGATTCATTGGCATTACATTGGTCCTTGCTTGTAATTTTAAAGAACAACTCAATAAAAAATGCAAGGACAACATACAACAAAATCAAACACTTCGATGACCCTCATTCATCACTTACACATTTTCATTGAAACCCCCATTTGAATTATTCTCATCTGCAAAATTTTCAAGACCTTTTCATCGTGCTAATAAACCACATATCACAGCTCGACCCCGAGGACAAATAGGATCCTCGATTCATTGGAAGTAGTTGCACCCTAGCCAGCCTTGAACGCAGTTGACGAACCTCTTCCCCATATTATTTTTAGTCTAAGCAGTTCGAATCACCATCAAGCGTCCACATAAACAATATTCAGCCACTGAACTACAAAATTAAGCTTTATTGAAACTCTAGGGTTAGAGATTTTTATTTTGAAATGATTTTACCTATACATATTGATCCGTTTTCTTTTAAATCGGGTGGTCATAGCCATTGCTGCGTCAAATTGCATTTTCATCACCACCTTCATCCACTTTTGCCATAAATATTTAATGGTGTCAACGTCCCTTGGACGGAAGTACACAAAATGTACAGCAAAGGAAATGTAATGTTGGGTACACAGTTTGCTATATTAGATAATTGAGTTACAAAACATGCTTAGAAAACTGCAGGTAAACATCCTGCATTTAACTCTCAATAATATGATCTTTCACTTCATTTTTGTTCTCATTTTTCATAACACTATTAATTATTTGTTCCTCATTCGACAATGATACCACTGCTTCATTTTCGCTCGGGATAACCAATAACCATTGCATTATGATAATCAATAACATTTTTGTATATATATTTTTTATAAGTTAAAAAATTAGAAATGATATATAGTGATAAATTAATAAGTTATTAATATATTGATAAATTAATAAATTATTAATTTATCGATTAATTATATAATAAATTAATTGATATATTTTTTCAATTACGAGGATATTAATTAATTATCATCATTTACCTGTAATAGGAGTTATTTTAAGATTTATATCATACTAGCTTAAATCTCGTGCAATGCACGTATTTCAATTTAAATTTTTTATTTATCCCATTATATTATAATTTAAAATTATTTATATAAATATATAAAAATAATAGGACAACCTGCGGTCGTAATTTAATAGAATAAGTATAATATATCAAGTAGTTTAACAATTTAGTAGTTTAGTGAATATAATACTATTTTTTTATTTTTTTTAATGATAAGATAAGTCGTGATTGTTGTTCAGTAGGATAAATAAATTATGTGTATAGTAGTTTAGAGAATATATAACACTATTTATATATTTCAATTTAATAACCAAAACAAAATAGATAAGTTAAAAAGCAAAACTACAGGAGTCCGTTTGAAATAATACATTGACCTTAACCTGTGCCCTGTGGCACACTATAAACAAACCTAATTACAAGGCCCATTTCTTTTATTTCTCGGTGGTCTATGTTGAGGGCATTTCAGTAAATCTCTTCCGTTGTGTTCGTTCACATAAGGGTATTTTAGTCTATTTGTGGAGAGAGGGTATTTTGGTCAATTCGTGTATATAAGGACTTTATAAATACTCCACGAGATAGTACATAGTGAATCACGATCTGCATTACATGCATAGTTTTTGATTACCAATCTTCCGGTAATCTCTCTATTTATAATATTTTTTATTATTATTATTATTATTCATGATAGTTTTTGTATAGTGTTGTTTCTTAGTTACATGCATGATGCGCGTCATCTTGAGATCATTACATGTTATCATCAATTTGTTCACTATGTGTTGCTTAACATACAAAAACCTCAAACCACGCATGCAAACTAATAATTTAAACTCCCCGAAACTTGTGTTGAATTGCTAGGAGCAGCCAATCTTGTAAAATCCGATTATCGGAACTGATCTGCAAGATCACGTAGCTAATCAAGTAATCGATAATTAATTGGAATGATTAATCGGAGCCCTAATCGAATATATTGTACAAAAATATGTAGCGATTAATTGGATTTTAAAAATTGAACTTGGGTGAGCCTTGTACAGCTTAATTAAAATAGGTGATTTCTTGAACCATTGGGAGTATATCTAAATTTGATCCTATACTATATTCGGCTTGCGATGCCTTTCTGTTGTTCTTTCACAAATCTATAGTTGAACTTGCTTTTACGTTTAATACTTTAAAATACAATAATTGGGTAATAGGAATTAATAGGATGATTAATCAGGGCACTAGTCGGATATATTAAGATACTATGATAACTTTAAACACACTAAACTTGTAATTTTAGTTTAAGAAAATTACCTAGCAATTGATCAGATTTGGTGAACCGGCAGAGCTCCTTATAATGGATGGGTTAAATAGGTGATTCTTAGAATCATGGGAATAGATTATAGTTTGATCCTATGCTACATTTGACATTTGAAGCCTTTGTGTTGTTCTTTCATGAATATCTAGTTGGACTTACGATTATGTTTGATAATTTTAGAATCCTGTTTCGGGTTAAGTATTTCACAACCCTTTTAGGACTGATTTGATAAATTGTAAATGGTGGTAGAATAAAAACCTTGGCCTCTAAATTTTTTTTTTTTTGGGGGGGGAGATAATGTAAATCGTACGTGCGTACTTGATCTTTTAGGTATCTCCATAGCTCGGTTTACTAGAGCTTGATGATTTGAAACTCTGGGTTACTCAATATGTACTCATCTTCTATTTGTACAAATGCTGCTTTCTTGATTACATTCATAGTTATTTCTATACATCTTCTGATTTTTGTGTTTATGGAATGTCAAACAAAAGTATGACAGGTGATGTCAAAAGGGGGCTAATGGATTGCGGAGGCATTGTTGCTGAGCCAGTTTCAAAAAGGCAACTCGTTAACTTCAGAGGTTATGGGGAGGACAAGATAAGCAACTTGCCTCAGGAGTTGATTGATCCTATCTTATTCCTTCTGCCGACTCATGATGTGGCAAGAACAAGTGTCCTCTCAAAATTTTGGAGAAATAATTGGTGTAACTGTCCGTTCCTAGTTCTCGATACACGATTTTATTCAAAGCTGACTTCAAAAAAAGAAATAGACACAATCCCATCTGAATTTAAAAAGGTCGTCAATATGATTCTTTCATCTCGCACAGGCCCCATTTTGTACTTTCATCTATACATTACTCCTGTGATTCGTTACTGTTCCATTCAACTTTGGATTGATCAATTGTCTGACAAGGGGCTTAGGTCTGTAGATTTTTCCTTTAAGAAGAGGGAGATCTTCAGACTTCCTTATTCTTTATTTGTTTGTCCAGAATTGACCCGGTTAAGGCTCTTTAACTGGGCATTGGCGCCATTCTTTAAATCTGGAAGCTTCACTAGTCTGACAACGGTTGAACTTTTTGATACCTCAATTACTTGTGACATGACATTTGGGAAACAACTTAAAATTTTGCATCTGTGGCGCTGTGAAGGGATCGAACATCTCGCCCGCCAATTTAGAAAGGGTAACAATTTAAAAAGTCTGTATTTCGAGATACGCACAAAATTTGATTGGCAGTGGTTACAACGCACCAAAAAACTGGGATACCTGGGTCTTGTGTTCACCGCTGCAAATTCAAAAATGATAAAAGTCCACGAATTGATCAAGCTTCTCGGTGAAATTCCTACCTTAAGTTGTTTAGTTCTTGGTGGACCCACCCTTGAGGTTAGCAAATTATAATTCAGTTTTGTACTGAACTTGTTAATGCAGAAAATAAAGAATTATAAGGCATTGGCGTGACCAACATTTTAATTTATTGTGTTTGTTTAGGTTTTGGGGCCGCCTCCGTCAGATGTGACAAGCATGAGGCCTACAACAAAAGCTGATAACGTGAGAAATTTGACCTTGTGCAGGCTTAAATTATGTGAATTGTGCCCGATCTCAAAAGTTGTTTACTTGATCAGAAGCTTTCCAAACTTGCAAGATCTTTGCCTTGTACTGGTGAGAACTAGTGTATGCAATGTAATTAATGATTTTCAAGTTTTGAAAATGCTGATGGGAATGTGCTTGTAAACTCATATTCTTGTATATCTGAATTTTAATTTTTACATGCTCAAGTATGGAACAGATTGAAGCAAAGTATTTAGCGATTTCTACATCTTAAAAAGTGCCTGCTTGTGGATTTAAAAAAGCTGCAGTTTGAGATTTGTATACATTAATCATTGATCTATTTGTATTAATCTTGTACGTTTAGGCTCGAGTTTTAATGTTAATATGCTTAGGTTATGGTTGTAACTTTTTTTTTGCATGTAGGCGCTTGATCAAGTGAAGAGTTTGAGTTCTACAGAATTAGAAACTGAAGATTATTTGGGATCATTAGATTGGAAAGACATGTTTCTGGACCAACTCCAAACTGTGAAAATACAGGGTGTCGTGGATTCCAGATATGCGCTTTACTTTATAAAGCAATTGCTTGCATCTTGTCCTTCGCTAAAAGTCATTTCAGTTTTCTGCAGCATTAAATCTTCTGACCCTAAAGAGAATTTGAGGATTAAACAAGAATTGCAGCAGTTCCCCAGATTGTCCTTAGATGCAGAAATTATTTGGCGCTAAAGGGAAGCAGTTCCCCGGCAAAACATCAGCTTAGAAGCATCACTGTGTAGACGTTACTACTTGTAGTCTGGGTTGCGTTGTTGGGGGTCTTTTGCATTTTTAATTATTCTTTGCAGTTTGAAGTCATTTCAGACTACGTTTTAGAAAAAAAAATCAGACTATCAGTTAAACAACTTAGAATGTACTATTATATTTCTTCAAGTCATGTCTCTTCATTATTAAGTAGCATGAACTATTTTTGTTTGTCAAGTAATGTATTCAGGATTTCGTTCCAAACATATTGGCACGTATATCTCAGTGTTGTTATCTATTTTGTTAAGTTTGTATTCCTTTGTTCTTTTTAATCTATTAGCTATCTTTCATGTATTTAATACGGCAACATGCTTGGGGAAACGTTTTGATCCATGTCAGAGCAACAACTCAAGCCACGTCACATGTTACAGTTTTATCCCTCTGCTGTGCGTTCTACAAACAATGAAACTTCAGCTGGCATCAACGATTCAAAGACCCAACATTCACCTAGGCAAACCTTGGCAAGGAACTCATTGGTAATTCAGCTTCTCATTCTAGACAAACCTTTTTCCCTTTATCGTCCTGTATATGCATTATTCGATTGATTCGTGGAGGTGGTGGTTTGTTGGTTATGTAATTGTCGGTAGCAGATGCAATATTGTTTTCCTACTGTGTTGTAAAAAAATAACTGGACTTCTGCAGTTTTAGCTTTACTATTACTTGCACTTGCTATTAGTTGCATTTTTGTAGAAGTTTATTGACTTCTAGCACCTGTTACATTCCAAGTCGACCTCTAATCTCTAATTTCTTTACAGGAATTATATCGGGGCTAAAAAAAGGTGCAATGATTTTTCAAATAATAGTGGATTTTACTAACCTGTTAGTACATCCACTACTGCAGATGGATAACAAAGCCATTCTCAAATGGGTCAATTAAAAATGAGTTGAAGTGCTTGTTAGATACCTGGTGGACTGAAAATGGGTGGAAGTGTCTCTGTTAGATTGCTTACTAACGCAGCAGAACTAAGGCATGATATTGCATTTGTAATTTAAAGAGTTATGCTGGGCATTTAGCCGGTTGGCTGGGACTGGTAAAGTATGACACAGTTTTAGGAGAAAGTATTGTGTTACCTGAAGGACAATTGAGGCTGTTGGACAAGTAATGTAAGCACTTGATCAAAAGTATTGTGTAGCCGTATATTCTGAATCTGGAGAGAAGGGGCCTCTCGAAAGCTTCCTGTCAATTCGTTTAAATCTGTAATATATAGTAAGCGAGGAGTTCAGTAGTGGAAACATTGTGGTTGTTGAGTATTTTCTAAATTGAGTTTTATTATTACAAGTGTTCCATTACAAGTGGTATGAGAGCCCTAATTTCATGGGTCCTCCAACGGTTAATCAACGCATCGATTAGCTAGAAGAAAAAGCTAGGGGTGTAGAGGAGTCAATGTCAGAGATGGTGGCGCAAGCAGTGGAGACGGCGGTAAGTGCGATGAAGCATTCTCTGACGAAATTATTGGTAGATGAGTTGGCCCGCCGATTAGAAGGGAAAATTAGTCGTTCTCGAGAGCAACAAGAACAAATGATTAATATGTTGCGTAACGAACAGCTTAAGTTTCAATCGGAGATGCGTTCGATAATGACGAGGTTGCATACGACGTTGTCAACAGGAGGAGACAAGGGAGAAGGGAGCGCTAATCATATTGGATCTCTGAATAGGGTTGGAGGAGTTGGGAGAGGTCGGATGAGTAATGGATTAGGAACAAAAGTGATAGAAGGGGGTGGATATGGGTCGAATGGGTATGGTGCAGGGGTCAGGTGGAGGTCCGGGAAATTGGAGGTATAGGAAGCTGGATATGCCAATATTCGATGGCACAGACCCGGATGGTTGGTTCTTCGGGTAGAAAGGTACTTTGGTTTTTATCGCTTGACGGAGGAAGAAATGATGGAGGTTGTAGTCGTTGCATTGGAAGGAGACGCGGTACGTTGGTCTCAATGGGAGCATAACCGCAGATACATTCGAAATTGGATAAATTTGAAAGAGTTCCTGTTACGGCAATTTCGCCCAGAAAATGGTGGCTCCTTATACGAACAATGGTTAGCCACTACCCAGGAGACCATCGTGCTTGAGTACTGTAGGAAGTTCATAGAGACTGCTACGCCGTTGGATCGAGTTCCAGAACACATTATGCTGGGCCATTTTGTTAATGGGCTTAAGGATGATATAAAAGCGAGGTGAGACTCCTAAACCCAGTTAATTTAGATCAAGCAATGGAATTAGTTGTTAGACTAGAGGAGAAATACAGAGTGACAGGTGTGAAGAGGATGAGTTTGGGTTCTATAAAAATTGGTGTGTTTTCGTCGATTGGAAGAGGAGGGTATAGTGTGTCATACTCTAATGCTGGACTACCATCAATCCAACTACTACGTCTAAAAGTTAGGAATTGGGGGTTTGAGTCTCAAGCTTCGGTTTATTCACCAAAAGCTGGTACTTACAGCAGAGGCGGAATTAAACCACTGTGAGAGGTAAAACGGCTCACTGAGAAGGAGTTACAAGAAAAGAAGGCGAAAGGATTTTGTTTCCGTTGTGACGACAAATGGTCTATGGGCCCTCGTTGTCGAAAGAAAGAATTGA
Organism: Apium graveolens; assembly: GCF_009905375.1. Lineage (NCBI taxonomy): Eukaryota > Viridiplantae > Streptophyta > Magnoliopsida > Apiales > Apiaceae > Apium > Apium graveolens. The sequence goes on along the minus strand of NC_133654.1, from coordinate 263,327,482 downwards.
GTGTGTTACTCATGAGTGAAGAAGACGAGGAGGAGACTGAAGGGTGCAAGCAGTGATCCTCCTTTATCACCTACGGAAGAATGGATCACAGAGGTGTCTTTAAACTCGGTTATTGGGCTAACAAATCTGAAAACTATGAAGCTAATGGGATTGATTAACGAAACAGAGGTGGTAGTTATGGTGGATCCTAGGGCAGCCCACAATTTCTTGTCGCTGGTTTTGGTTGAGCAGTTGAAGATTCCAGTGAGTAAGGCTGGCTGTTTTGGCGTTTTGTTAGGTAATGGGGAAGCAATTCGGGGGAATGACATGTGTAAGGGGTGAAGTTGTTTCTGGATAGTGGGAGTAGAAGTTTTGACAGATTTCTTACCATTGACTCTAGGTAACTCAGATCTCATACTTGGAGTTCAATGGCTCAAAACTTTGGGACCGGTCACCACTAATTGGAAAATTCAGGAGATAAATTTCGAAGTAGGGGGCAACGCGGTTATGATAGTAGGTTATCCCTCATTAGTTCATTCTAGATAATCACTTAAACCCATGTTGAATAGTTTACGAAAAGAAGATAATGGGTTTTGGCTCGAATGCAATCAACTAGAAATTGAAGGTGGATAACAGTGAAACATGGGAGGAGAGGCTAATCCGTATTCCCAAAACTTGTGAACTATAATGAACAGATTCAAGGGGGTGTTTCGGGAACCAGCAGGGTTACCCCGAAAAGAGGGCATGAGCATTCCATTAATCTTAAACAAGGCAGCAATCCGGTCGGGGTGAGACCATACTGTTATCCTTGAGTCAACAAGATGAAATAGAGCGTTTAATCCATCAGATGCTCGCAGCAGGCCTAATTAAACCATCCAACAGCCTGTTTTCCAGCCCCAGTGATTTTAGTCAAAAAGAAGGACGGGTATTGGCATTTTTGTGTCGACTACTGAGCTCTAAACAAAGAAACTATTCCCGACAAGCATCCCATTCCGATAATTGACGAGTTACTCGATGAATTGCACAGTGCACGAGTTTTCTTTAAACTTGATTTGAAAGCAGGGTATCACCAGATTTTGGTGAAGGCTGAAGACACCCATAAGACTGTATTTCGAACCCACGATGGCCATTACGAGTTTGTAGTAATGTCATTCGGCCTTATGAACGCCCCAGCTATATTTCAATCGTTGATGAATGATATTTTCCTTCCATTTTTTAGAAAATTTATTTTGGTCTTCTTCGATGATATACTAGTATGTAGCACATTTAAAACGGAGCATATAAACCATCTAAGGTCAATCCTAGAAAAAATGGAAGAACACACACTATTTGAAAATTTCAAGAAGTATGAAATAGGAAAAACAAAGGTATTATACTTAGGACATGTAATTTCAGAGGAAGGAGTTGTTGTGGATTATGAAAAGGTAAAGACGATGATGGATTGGAAGCAGCCATGAAACCTCCGAGAGCTTAGAGGGTTTCTTGGTTTAACCGGGTACCACAGTAAATTTGTAAAGAACTATGCACAATTGGCATAACCTCTAACACAACAACTCAAGAAAGATAATTTTGATTGGTCAGAGGCTGCAACGAAATCGTTTGAGAATTTAAATGCTGCTATGATTAGTCCCCCAGTCCTCACTATGCTCGACTTTCAAAAACCGTTTTTTATAGAAGTTAATGCTTCCGGTTATGGTTTGGGGGCAGTCCTTATGCAAGACAATAGGCTCCTGGCCTTTTTCAACAAATTGTTGGGGCCTCAGGCTAAGCAGAAATCTGTTTATGAGAAGGAGTTAATGGTCATGTGCTTAGCGATACAAAAGTGGAACCACTACTTGGTAGGCCGTCATTTTATTGTATGAACGGACCAGAAGAGTTTACGTCACTTGATGCTATAATGAGACGTAAATATGGAGTACCAAAATGGGTTAGAAAGTTGTTGGGGTTTGATATCGAGGTGCAGTACAAACCAGGGGTGGCAAACCGCGTAGCTGATGCTCTGTCGCGAAAGGGAAGTACAGAGGTGGGCCTTGGAGCCTCAGTAACATCTATATGCATAAATTGGGATGACTTAGAGACAAAAATTGCACACAAGACACCATGATTCAGAGCATTAAACAAGGGTTACAAGATGAGGACATACAATACCCGGGGTTTCATTTGCTGAATGGAAAATTGAGATATAAAGGGTGTTATGTTTTATAAAGAACCTCTAAGTTTGTTCCAGTTTTGTTTTCCGGATTTCATGATACAGTCATGGGTGAGCATACGGGAGAATTGAAGACCTACCGGAGATTAGAAGAGGAGTGGTATTGGGTAGGTATGCGACGGGATGTAGCTCAGCATGTGCGTAGTTGCGGTATTTGTCAACAGTAGAAAAGTTCCCAACAGTCCCCTGCAGGGTTGTTGCAACCACTAATTATTCCCACCTCAGTTTGGAACGACATATTCATGGACTTTATCGACGGGTTGCCACTCTCCAAGGGGTACAATTCAGTTTTAGTAGTCTTTGATCGTTTATCTAAATATTCCCATTTTATAGGGCTCAAACATCCCTATAGTGTAGTCACGGTGGCAGAGGCGTTTATAAAGAAAGTAGTGCACTTGCATGGGTTTCCCAAATCGATTGTCTCCGATCAGGATAAAATTTTCTTAAGTACATTCTGGAAGGAGCTTTTTCGTTTGCAAGGGACCAGTTTGCAACGTAACACATCCTACCATCCACAATCGGATGGTCAAACCAAGATAGCTAACAAAGGTTTGGAAGCTTATTTACGGTGTTTTATTGGAGGGAAGCCGAAGTTATGGGCGGAGTGGCTTCATTGGGTGGAGTTTTCATACAATACCTCCCCGCATACTTCAACAAAAAAGAGTCCATTCAAAGTTTTATTTTGAAGTGATCCCCCTCATCTAATTCACATATGTCATGGACGAACTCAGGTTAATAGCCTAGATGAGTTATTGTAGGAACGGGAAGCTATTTTGGATGATCTTCAGTAGTACCTGATACAAGCCCAACAACGTATGAAATTATTTACAGATAAAAAACGTTGTGATGACTTGTTTCAAGTAGGAGAGCAAGCTTACTTAAAGCTCTAGCCTTATCGACAAAGTTCCCTGACACGCAGGCCTTATGAAAAATTGGCTCCCAGGTTTTATGGACCGTTTACCATCACTCAACGGGTGGGAAACATGGCTTACAAACTGGACCTCCCACCTTCCAGTAAGATCCATCTCGTCTTTCATATATCTCAACTTAAACGATCAATTGGTTCTTCAGCAGTCATTAACTACATCCCAGACCAACTTATACCGGAACTTGAACTGAAAATGGATCCTGAGCAGGTGCTTGATACCAGACATGTGAAGACCGGTAAAGTAGTAAGGGGGGATGTGTTAATTCATTGGAAAGGACTTCCGCCATTTGAAGTGACATGGGAAGATAAGTATCTCACAGACCAGCCTTTTCATGCATTCCACCTTGAGGACAAGGTGAAACTTGCAGGGGTGGGTAGTGTGATGTATCAAGGCCCAAAAGGTGAGTAAGGCCCAGTTATACAAGTATACTTGAGTTGAAAGCCCAAAAGAAATTGGATCGGGAAAATAACAAGGGAAAATAAGTCAATGCACGGAGGAGGTAGTAAAGGGAATGAGGAGGAAAGAAATTAGGCATTCAGTATTGTGTAGTTGTATATTCTGAATCTGGAGAGAAGGGGCCTCTTGAAAGCTTCCTGTCAATTCGTTTTAATTTGTAATAAGTAGTAAGCGAGGAGTTCAGTAGTGGAAACATTGTCTTTGTTGAGTAATTTCCGAATTGAGTTTTATTATTACAAGTGTTCCATTACACATAATTATAATCAAACATCTACTTTTCAAGATTCATGTTTCTGCCTTACTCCGAGTGCGTACAACTCATGTTCAATTACTACCATAAAATAATCAAACATCACCTTTTCAAGATTCACCAAATACAAGGGAAAATATGTATTCATTGGAATGAATTCGACTTTTTAAATTAGTTATTTTTTTTTAAATATGCTTCCTGAATTTATTTCTTGGACATGTAATAGTGATTGTGTACATACAAAGAGAACGAGTTAGGTAAAGTATAATTGCATGAGAATGGAAAATAGATGCATGATTTATCCATAGATTTTAATCTTGTGATAGATGCCCATGTTCTAAATTATATTGTTTCTTAGATAAAAAATCTCCTATCACTTAAATGTTATTAAAGAGCTAAAACAGGCACACAAGTTATAACATCAAACCTCAGAATGTATAAATATTAAAGCATCTATTGAGGTGTTCAGTACGAAAGTTGAAGACCATGGTAAACGTAATGAGATGTATGTTTTATTCAGTAAATGTCAAATTGATGTGATTAAGACTTCATAAACTACTTCTTTAGTTACCATACAGTGAGAGTTTAAAGCATATTGTCACTTCAAAATCTTTTTCTGAAAAAGGAAAAGTTGGCTTCTATTTGTTTTATAGAATATACTTTAAATTTGCACCAACACATGTTGTAAATATTTTAGCTTCTTCATTTTTGCTTACCAAAAACCCCATCTTGACACATCTCTGTATGGTGTAACATATCACCTAAATGATCTCCAAAATCTATACCCTCTTCACACTCCATTTTTATATTTTCGGAATTTGGCCCACAAACCTCCAAAATCCAGTTCACATGAATGGAGATCGACCATTGTAGACGAGATGGTCATAAATCACATCCTCGTGATGCTATTTACGATTACTACAGTTTTTGCAGGGGCATAAGATTTCATCACCTACAGAGTATCTAGAAAATACATTCCGTAAAAAATCTCTGACCCCTCTCATATATCCTTTACTGAATTTTGGAAGTTTAATCCATCCATCCATCGTACTGTATTTATGACCACAATAAAAATGAAATTAAATATAAATGTGGATATTTAAAAGAATATGCATTTAGGTGCAGGGACCTAAAGCGTAGTTTACTAGTAACGTAGAAAAATATAATAGTCATACCACATTATCTTAGTACATTTTTTTGCTAATTCAAATTATCCTAGTACTTGTATGCAAACATCTATAATTTCATATTATAACATTGTTAGGTAGGGAGTTACACACAGAGGGGGGGGGGTGAATGTGTTTTTATGTTTTTATGCTTTTTTTTGCAGTTTATATGGTTGTGAACAAAGTGAATTAATTCTTGCAGTGAGTTGTATTAATACTGAAATTAAACAAGCAATAACAGTGAACACAAATCTTTCAAAACTCACTTAATTTTATATTAAAATTAAGAACATTTTGCTACAAAAATTTTAGGCTATTTGTTGCTAAAGAGCTTAGCTTCTTTCTTGAGAGAAATACAAGATTTTTTGATCTAAATTGTTACTTTTAACAAAGGACCAGTGTTAACTTTATATCTTAGTTAACTACTGGTTTACACAGTGTATAATAAGACATGCTATTCACTTTAGTAAGCTGTTACTAATCATTCCATTTTAGAAAAAGTATATCTTCCATTTCTGGCTTAGCATATCTTTGCATACTGTGTTAACTTTAATCTTCCTTTGTCAGTTAATCTTCACCCTTGATCTTGCACACTCTTCAAGCTGCTTTTTGTAGACTTGTCAATCCATTTGGTTGAATTATTAGTTGATTATTAATCTTGGATATAGAACTGATCTGCACTTTGTACTTTGAGTTTTACTTCGAGAACTACAGTTTGTTATATAGAGAACTTGACATCTCGATAAGTATAATGGCTTATCGAGATCTCTCATTATCCTATACTTGATTAGACTTGTAGAGGTCTTTGAGTTCTCTATAAGAGAATTTAGCTTGTCGAGATCTCTCCACTTCATGTCTTCACTTTGGCTTATAGACATCTCTGAGTTCTCTAGTGACTAATAGACTTATCGATAACTCAGAATTCTCTAGTGATAATTGACTTATCGATATCTCAGAGTTCTCTAATGATATTTGATTTGTCGATAAGTTTGAGTTCTCTAGTGAAGAAATGACTTGTCGATAACTCCAATCTTCATATCTTCAATTGACTTGTCGATATCTCTGAGTTCTCTAGTAGCTTTCCCGAGTTCTCGATAAGTCATTTGGAGTTCTCGAATGACTTCTCTATAACACTAAATTTGTGACTTGTAGAGATCTTGACTTAGAATATTTTTCTTAAAACAGATTTATTCAACTCCATACTTCTTCATAATTCTTCTGAGGCACGATCTTCTTGATCTTCCTCCAGATAGAATTCTTAGGCTTGATACTGTTTAAAGAAAAAGACTTCAGTCTGCTCTTTGACATTTTTACAGACTTTAAATGTTACAATACAAAAATGCAAACTAAGATTACAATACAACTTACTTAGGGTTGTCAATTTGACTTAGTCTTGTAATTGTTCAGGCATGTCTTGCACAACAAACACAACTACTTGTACGCAACTAAATGACAGACTATTGCTTAATAACAAAAACATTATTTCTAAAGTAAGAGTAATGCGGGAACAAAATTTCTAAACTATATGGCATATGGCACACATAAATAGCCAACAATATCACGATGAAGAAGCATCGACTCAAGTTGTTTTAAATTGAAATTTAAATATTTAAACAAAACAAAATCACCAAAACAAATGCAACAAGAATAAAATACTTAACAGGGATATAGCAAAGACAAAGAAACAGAGAGAGGGGGGGAGAGAGAGACAGAGACAGAGAGAGACAGTGAGAGAGACATATAGAGAGAGAGGGGGGATGGAGGGGGAGATAAGGGCAAATTTTAACAACATACTAAAAATAAACAAACATACTTGAAACCCTAACTAAAAAAAAACTCAATCTGAACCGGAATCGAAACCCTAAATTAACCCCAAATCTGAAACATAATGAGAGTAAGAGTGAAAGAATAATACCTTATGAGACAAGAAAAGGCCAACTGAAGCCGTAATTAAACGAAAATTGAACCACCAATTGAAACCCTAACTGGTAGGGGTAGCAAAAAAATCGAAACCGAAAACCCCCCCCGAAAAAACCGATAAACCAAATCGAAAAAAATCAAACCGCTAGAAAAATCGAAGAAAACCGAATCGACAAAAATCGAATTAGCGGTGCGGTTTCGGTTCCGGTTTTTAATCAAAACCGAACCGAAATTAACCGCACCTCTATATTATATATAATTATATATATATATATAATTATGTATATATACATGTATAAATTATCATAACCCGGTTCTAATATTTTGTTAATTAAAAATTTACCTAACATTAATATGATAAGATACCATAAATATTTACTTAACATTAGTATAATTTTATAGTATAATACCATAAATTAATTAAGATTAATATGTAAATACTCTTAAATCATAATTTTTTAATATATATAACCAATTTTATCATATGTTTTGATATATACTCTTTTTTCCATTGTTGTGAACATATATTTTTATCATATTTCGTATCTATTATTTAAGATAATATGAATTATACATTCAAAAAATAACTTTATGAAATATATCAATTTTATTTAACGAATTCTAAAGTGATAAATCTTTGGTGTTAATGTAATATTATTATTTAACTTGATGTCATTTTTTTATCCAACACATTACCAACAAAAAATTGTACAAATAAAAAATGTATAAAAAACCGAATAAAAACCGAAACTGATGAATGGTCAACCGAAACCGAAAAACCGTTTTAAATGGTTTGGTGGCTGTTAATAGAATTTAACCAAACCGAACCGCATATATTGGTTTGGCTACGGTTAATGCTAAAAACCGCACCAATCCGCACCATGCACACCCCTACTAACTAGGCTCCAACTCAAACCCTAATTAAGCAAATCTTGAAGGTCCCCAGATTTTAAAAACTCAATGTATACTTGAATTCGTTGATTTTGAACTGAGAAAGAGAGAAAGAGAGAAAGAGTGAGAGCGTCAAAGAGAGAAATACAGAAAAGAATGTTTGCCTCGATGTGTGGGCTTTACTAAAAACAAGAGCAGGCTTTACTAAATTTTTTGTTGCTTATTAAATTTTCCAACTGTCCCCTCTAATTATATTAAATTTTGCAACTGTACCCCACTATTTGTATTAGTAATAGTATAATTACTATTATATATACATATATTCATTTGTGTGTAAAATTTTAAATATTTAATTTTAAATTTTAGAAAAATCAAATATATATAATTACTTTTTATAGCTTAATCATTTTCAAACTATTACAATTTAAATACAATATTTTAATACAAATATCATAATCAACTTTAATATAAATCATTATATTTTATATTGAAAAATTAAATTACATATATCTTTCTAGTATTTAAAAGTAAATTTATTTAATTAGACAAAAAAAAAAATTTATAGTAGTCTACGGTAAAATCATGTTTACTGTACGGAAACATTACAAAAGCAAGGTTGCGGTGGATAAATTAGTTGAGCTACCGTAATGGTGTTGCGGAGGTGAACCTATGGCGTAGTGGCACATTTTATAGTAGTACGGTAATATCATGTTTTCTGACTTAAAGCCAATTTCTGACAGTGCTCATCCTAATGCATCAAATCCTACTCTTCAAATTCTGATCCCGATATTGACATAATTGCTGAAAAATAGAATACCAGAGCTATCTTGGTTCTACCTTTGGAGCCTGCTTCACAAGGTATATCTTCTTTTCACACTTCTACGTTATCTGTCAGTATGAATATAAATAGACCTTTATATGAGGATACCCCTATTTATATGACTGCAGACCACTCCTCTCAGCCCTCTATTATTTCTTCTGTTGTGAGTGAAGTGGGCCTTTCTTGTGAGACTGAGGGAAAATAATTAGTAAAAAATCAAAATATTGTAAGGCGGTCTCCTGTACTAGCAAAATGAGAGGTAGCTTTAAGAGAAAAGAGTGAGAAAAAGGTTACTATCAAAAGTAATATAAGTGCGAGAAGTGATGAGATCACTTTATAAGAAAAGAGAGACTTATGTGTTACTGGTTTCTTTGTTTCAGGGACAGATCATGATGTTGTACCTTCCATTTCTAAAGCTGATCAAGAGCTAAAAGGGTATAGCTGAAGAACCAATTCCTAATATTGATCTTGATTTTCCACCTATTACTGGTGATGATGGTGGTGATGATGATAGTGATGATCTTGACTCAAACTCTTAAAGCTGTCTTGGAGGCCTCTAAGCATTTTGCTTTTGGTTCTTCACCATGACATGCATTAGTTCCTGACACTCCAGTTCTCAATCATCACAAAAATTATAAATGGAATAATTCTTGGAGCCTGCCAAATAAGAAAATCTCTTATGAAGCAGCCCACACTCTTATTGATCATGCTGTAAATTCTATCAATAATCCTGATCTCAACAGTGTTGTCAAGGCCTCTACAGTTTTGGTCAAGGGTTTGCTTTCAAGAATCTCAGGCATCAAGGACTATAATTCTGCACTCAAAGATCAAGTGGATGATTTGGTCACTACCATCAAGGGCACTAATAAGCATTAGGGGTTTGCTAAGAGTTGCTGAATGTGAAATCTACACAAGACTCTATGCTTGATAGGCTTTCTGCCGGTGAATTAGCTCAAAATGCTACAAATCAAAAATTGGATGCCAAAAAAGGGGGAAGGTAAGTCAGACAAAATATGCACCTGCCTGAGTTGGTATCGAGGAAACATGATGCCAATACTGATGACGATGGTAGAAATCATTACACAGGGACCGCTGATGCTGTTTTGGTACAATCAAGAGCTTGAATCATGACTCAAACACAAACCACACAGTCAACTCATGTCCCTAAAAACGGTGCAAACACTTTTAAAACTGAAACAGTCTCTCACTCTCAGATATTGATGTAAAAGCAAATACAATCTGCAATTCCTGAGGATGATGAAGTGATCATTAATAATTCTACAGATGCACAAAGGTTCTATAGGTCTTATAAGACAAAGAAAGGGGAAATTGTCACTCTTTATCACAAACATAAAAGAGTTGAAGAATTATTTGATATAAATGCTTTTACACATCTAGTGGATGAATTCTCTGACATGACAGAAGAACAAATATTAAAAAAATAGGAGGAAATTCTGAAACAATTTCAAGCTGGAAGTGAAGGTCCATCTAGAGGAAGAGAAAGAGCCGGATGACCTAGAGGTGCTAGAAGGGGAGGAAGATGAAGGACTCCCATTTCAAGTCAAGCCATTGTTCCCCCTCAAAGAAGGACACGATTAAGTGGTATCAGGATTGAAGAAATTCATGAGACATCTCAGTCTTAGGCTCCAAATATTCCTATTGATCTAATGTTTCTCAATCTCATGCCAAGAGAAGGTGAAATAAGGAATTTGAATCATGTTGGACCAGAATCTTATGAGGAATTAGAAAATCAATCTTATGGGCAACCATCAACATCTGATCCTGACATAAGTCATCCTGATAGATCAAACCACGATCATGACTCAAGAAATACTTTTGTAAATCCTGGTTCTGAAGCTGCTATGAGAAAGGTCAGCTCAGAAGAGGATCAAGAGTGTCAAGAGCAACTGAATGTCATGATTCTCTCCGTTTTTATTGATTCTCATAATTTTGAAGTCGATGAAGAAAAAAGAATAGAAGAAGCAAGAATTAGGAGAGCAGTGAGCAAGGAAAATGCTGATTTTAATGCTATACTCAAGAATACAAAAAAGACAAGATGGAGAGTTGAAAATCTTAAAGAAAAGAAGAGGACAAGGACGTATCTTCCAATCAGAAAACAAGACAGAAAATGGAAAAAATAAATGACATTTATTGTTCTATTCAGATGAACTATATTCCTGGTGGAATGAGAGAAATAAATCAAATTCAACCTGTTGTGGAAAAAAAATCAGATACACCATCGTGGTTGAGACAAACACAAGGTCTCAGATTGTTGAGGTCACATACTGGACCATGAATTGGATATGAAGAAGCTGAATTTATAAATCCAAGGATGATAAACTTTACTTTGGATGATAGACCTGACCAGGAAGTCACTGCTGATCATCTTAACAGGCTTGAAGCTATGAAGATTATTGTTGACTAACATGATGGTTCAAAACCAAATAGAGAAAATCAAGTTAATGCTAGAGGGTGATCAAGTTCAAATTTGTTCTTCTGATGAACTATTGATGATGTCAACCAAGGAGTTGAAATATATATACATATATACATATATATATATTATCTTTTAATTGTTGAGAATCAAGCATCTAAAGAATGGTATGATTTGGTTTGTATTCAATCAGAAGAAGAATTTAAGATAGCGGCTTTGAATATTTTGGTCACTACATTTCTATGTACATGAACTACAGACATCAAAAAGTAAAAATGAAAAGGGGTACATCTGTGTTTAAAATAATTCTTAGTTCATAATAGTTGACACTTAATACTGAAGGTCTGAGAACTAGTCATGTATTTTTTGATGATTTGATGGTAGAAAGAACTCCTATTGGGAACTTGAGAGCTGCCATATATCAGTTATCTAAAGAAACCGAATATGAAAGAAATTTGAAGATCAAAATAAAGCAACTTCTCAGAATGAAGGTAGATGAGAGAGTTAAATCTTTCATCAAGAGATACTCAAGGGTTTATGAAGAACCAAGAAATTAATATTAACAGAAGTTACTGAGTATGCTCTATGCATCTCTACTCAACATTTTGTCTTCCTGTTTTTGGCATCAAGCAGAGTATAGAATTTATGCTTATTCCATGAAACATAAATTGGGGGAGATTTTTGGGTGAGAATGCTCTATGTAAACATCAAGATCTGCTCGGAAGCTACATGGCATCAGGATTTGCCCTCAGGATCTACATGACGTCAAGATGAAGACAGTCATCAGGATATGACTGTGTTAGGAATATGTTGTGAACTTGATGATAAGTTAAACAAAACACCTTAGTATATTTATCATAGTGAATTTGTAGCTTTCAACGGATGATTACTTCACTATCCGTTGAAAGAGTAGCTTATGTAAAATAAGGTCAGTAGCACAATTCTGCATACTTGTATAAGCTTAGTGAACTAAATTAGTGAGAAATGTTTAAGTCATGTTGACTACTAGGTTGATATACAAGATAGGTTGGCCAATTATAAATAGATGATGCCTTGAAATCTTTGTGTAAGTGAAATGGAGTTAACTGGCTAAAAGATAGTCTCAACGGATGCTTCACAAAGCTTCAACGGATGCTCAGATAAAGCTTCAACGGATGTTCTATAAAGTTTCAACGGATGATCATCCAGAGTATCAACGGATGATCATACATAGCTTCAACGAATGATCCACTGAAGCTTCAACAGATGCTTAAATTCAAAAAAGCAGTTGATAGTGACTTGACAGTCACATTCGTTGATTGTATGCAAAAGGAATGTGGCAGCCTGTTAAGCAGGATTATGAGAATAAAGAAGCATTACCATTTCCATGCAAGTTATGAAGATTTTCAAATATGCGGGAATAGAGTAATGAAGCAGCATGGAGTTAGGCTAGATATGTTTTGTTGTATTATCTTGTCGTATTGCTATGTAAACTTGGTGATATATAAACCAAGTTGTACTTGTCAAGAATTTCTCTGTAGTGTGTTTGTTCTACTTGTAAAGCAGTTGTGAGCCATTTGTAAGCTACATAGAGTTCTCAACCTGATATATATATATATATATATATATATATATATGATGGATACATTCAAATCCACCAGAGAGTTTTAAAAGCTTGTGTTTTTATTACTTGTATTTTGATTTATATAATTCTTTCATTCTGTACTATGCAAATCAAACACTGTTATATATGTATTAAGTTAGAACATTTTTATAAATCTCAAAAAGAAGCTAGAATTACATTCAACCCCCCCTTATGTAATTCTTGTTGTATTGTTAGGGAATAACAGACTGGTTGTCAGGATAACAAGATAAATCAGTATCTACTGATTTATACAGTTCCAGTATTTGAGGAGATGTTTATTTTTGGTTCTTGATTTATAGGAATGTAAGTGTTAATTGAGATACGTATAAAATCAAGATAAATATATTTATAACATATCTTGTAATTGATATAGTAGTTGTGTAGTATATAAACACTAAATAGGTTATCATTTTGATTAAATTTATCTCGAAAATTATTGTAACGTTGCAGGTCTCAAGAACATCACAATTTCTTGAGAGAATTTATAACAGTTTAATCAAATTTAATAAATTATTATTGATCTTACATCCTGACTTTGATTTATTAGTAAAATTATATTCAACCCGCGTAAACAATTATATCTTTACCGGGTAGCACTACTTTGAGATGTATGAGTTAATTTGCACGATCAAAAAAATCATGTCTGAATCATGGAAGCTTTCTAAGCTTATTTACATTCCTTCCTTTGCAAACATTGCAGCTGCTGCTCTTGCTAACAAAGTCACATCTAATGATGGTGGCTTTGATGAGCTAATTGTGTCACCATCCATCGATAGGCCAATTTTGACTTCAGAAAAGATGTCTTAAAGCCTATTTTGTCACTATATTTGTAACTGTTATGGCCATGTAATAAAATCCTCATTATCTAGATAAATGACCATTTATTTTCTTCTTGCTTTATCGTATATTAACTGATGTATTGTGCATAAAAACATGCCATTAAATTTCATTTAACTTGCAAAAATATAACACTGAAAATGCTAAATTACAATCCACGAAACTAGAGCCTCATTACTAATTATGTACATTCATTAAACTTAAAAACAATACACCATGTACATATTCAAGACTAATTTATTGGCATTACATTGGTCCTTGCTTGCAATTTTAAAGAACAACTCAATATAAAATGCAAGGACAACATACAACAAAATCAAACACTTCGATGACCCTCATTCATCACTTGCACATTTTCATTGGAACCCCCATTTGAATTATTCCCATATGCAAAATTTTCAAGACCTTTTCATCATGCTAATAAACCACATATCACAGCTCGACCCCGAGGACAAATAGGATCCTCGATTCATTGGAAGTAGTTGCACCCTAGCCAGCCTTGAACGCAGTTGACGAACCTCTTCCCCACATTATTCTTAGTCTAAGCAGTTCGAATCACCATCAAGCGTCCACATAAACAATATTCAGCCACTCAACTACAAAATTAAGCTTTATTGAAACTCTAGGGTTAGAGATTTTTATTTTGGAATGATTTTACCTATACATATTGATCCGTTTTCTTTTAAATCGGGTGGTTATAGCCATTACTGTGTCAAATTGCATTTTCATCACCACCTTCATCCACTTTTGCCATAAATATTTAATGGTGTCAACGTCCCTTGGACGGAAGTACACAAAATGTACAACAAAGGAAATGTAACGTTGGGTACACAGTTTGCTATATTAGATAATTGAGGTACAAAACTTGCTTAGAAAACTACAGGTAAACATCCTGCATTTAACTCTCAATAATATGATCTTTCACTTCATTTTTGTTCTCATTTTTCATAACACTATTAATTATTTGTTCATCATTCAACAATTATACCACTGCTTCATTTTCGCTCGGGATAACCAATAACCATTGCATTATGATAATCAATAACATTTTTGTATATATATTTTTTATAAGTTAAAAAATTAGAAATGATATTTAGTGATAAATTAATAAGTTATTAATATATTGATAAATTAATAAATTATTAATTTATCGATTAATTATATAATAAATTAATTGATATATTTTTTCAATTCCGAGAATATTAATTAATTATCATCATTTACCTGTAATAGGAGTTATTTTAAGATTTATATCATACTACCTTAAATCTCGTGCAATGCACGTATTTCAATTTAAATTTTTTATTTATCCCATTATATTATAATTTAAAATTATTTATATAAATATATAAAAATAATAGGACAACCTACAGTCGTAGTTTAATAGAATAAGTATACTATATCAAGTAGTTTAATAATTTAGTAGTTTAATGAATATATAATACTATTTTTTTATTCTTTTTAATGATAGGATAAGTTATGATTGTTGTTCAGTAGGATAAATAAATTATGTGTGTAGTAGTTTACAGAATATATAACACTATTTATATATTTAAATTTAATAACCAAAACAAAATAGATAAGTTAAAAAGCAAAACTACAGGAGTAACCTACAAACCTAATTACAAGGCCCATTTCTTTTATTTCTCGGTCTATGTTGAGGGCATTTCAGTAAATCTCTTCCGTTGTGTTTGTTCATATAAGGGTATTTTAGTCTATTTGTAGAGAGAGGGTATTTTAGTCAATTCGTGTATATAAGGACTTTATAAATACTCCACGAGATAGTACAGAGTGAATCACGATCTGATTGAACCTGGCAGACTAATCTTCTGGTAATCTCTCTATTTATAATCTTTTTTTTAATTATTTTTATTCATGATATTTTTTTGTATAGTGTTGTTTCTTAGTTACATGCATGATGCGCGTTATCTTGAGATCATTACATGTTATCATCAATTTGGTCACTATGTGTTGCTTAACATACAAAAACCTCAAACCACGCATGCAAACTAATAATTTAAACTCCCCGAAACTTGTGTTGAAGTGCTAGGAGCAGCCAATCTTGTAAAATCCGATTATGGGAACTGATCTGCAAGATCACGTAGCTAATCAAGTAATCGATAATTAATTGGAATGATTAATCGGAGCACTAATCGGATATATTGTATAAAAATATGTAGCAATTAATCGGATTTTAAAAATTGGACTTTGGTGAGCCTTGTATAGCTTATTTAAAATAGGTGATTTTTTGAACCATTGGGAGTAGATCTTAATTTGATCCTATACTATATTCGGCAAATCTATAGTTGAACTTGCTTTTACGTTTAATACTTTAGAATACGTGTAATCAGGAATTAATTGAAATTATTGATCAGACGACCAATCGGATTTATTAAGATAATATGATGTTTTTTTTCACGGAAAGATAATATGATAATTTTGAACATAACTTTTAATTTTAGTTTATGAAAAATATGCAGCAATTAATAAGATTTTAAAGGGCAAACCTACAGAGCTCCTTGTAAAGATTAATCGGGGGATGGATGGGTTAAATTTGTGATTTTTAGAATCACAGGAGTAGATTATAGTTTGATCCTATGCTATATTCGACATGTGAAGCCTTTTTATTGTTCTTTCATGAGGATAATGTAAATCGCACGTGTTCACTTGATCTAGAAGTGTCTTTCTAGCTTGGTTTCCTAGATTTTGATGGTTCGAAACTCTGGTTACTCAATATGTACTCATCTTCTATTTTGATGCAGCTTTCTTGATTACATTCATAGTTATTTCTATAACATCTCCTGACTTTTGTGACTATGGAATGTCAAAAAAACACTAGTTCAAACGAAAGTTTGACAGGTGATTTCAAAGGGGGGCTAATGGATTGCAGAGGCATTGTTGCTGAGCCAGTTTCAAAAAGGCAACTTGTTTACTTCAGAGGTTCTGGGGAGGACAAGATAAGCAACTTGCCTCAAGAGTTGATTACTAGTATCTTAATCCGTCTGCCTACTCATGATGTGGCAAGAACAAGCGTCCTCTCAAAATTTTGGAGAAATATTTGGTGTACGTATCCGTTCCTAGTTCTCGATACACAATTTTATTCACAGCTGACTTCAAAAAAAGAAATAGGCACAATCAGATCGGAATTTAAAAAGGCCGTCAATATGATTCTTTCATCTCACACAGGCCCCATTTTATACTTTGAACTATACGTTACTCCTGCGATTCGATACTGTTCCATTCAACTTTGGATTGATCAATTGTCTGACAAGGGGCTTAGGACTGTATCTTTTGCCTTCAAGGAGAAGGAGGCCTTCCCACTTCCCTATGCTTTGTTTGTTTGTCCAGAATTAACACGGTTTAAGCTCTATAACTGGGCAGTGGGTCCATTCTATAAATCTGGAAGCTTCACTAGTCTGAAAAAAGTTGAACTTTTTGATACCTCAATTACCCATGATATGACATTTGGGAAACAACTTAAAACATTGCATCTGCGGCGCTGCAGTGGGATCGAACATCTAGCCCCACAATTTAGAAAGGATAACAATTTAAGAAGCCTGTATTTTGTGAATTGCACAAAATTTGAGTGGCAGTGGTTACAACACACCAGAAAACTGAGATACCTGGGTCTTGTGCTCACGCCTGCAAATTCAAAAATGATGAAAGGACACGATTTGATCAAGCTTCTCGGTGAAATTCCAACCTTAAGTTGCTTAGCTCTTGATGGACCCACCCTCAAGGTTAGCAAAATCCTACCTTAACTTGTTAATGCAGAGGAAGAAATATTTTGCGTTGGCGTGACTAAGATTTTAATGCATTGTGTATTTTAGGTTTTGGGGCCGCCTTCCTCAGAAGTGACAACCATGAGGCCTACAACAAAAGCTGAGAACGTGAGAAGTTTTAGCTTTTTCTGCCATAAATTATGTAAACTGTGCCCGATCTCAAAAGTTGTTTACATGATGAGAAGTTTTCCAAACTTGCAAGATCTTTGCATTGGACTGGTGAGAACTAGAGTATGCAATGTAATTAGTGATACTTAAGTTTTGAAAATGCTGATCGAAATGTGCTTGTAAAATCATATTCTTGTATATCATATCTGAATTTTAAATTTTTTACATGCTTAAGTATGGAACAAATTAAAGCAAAGTATATAGCGATTTCTATGTCTTAAAAAGTGCTGGTTGGGGATCTAAAAAGGCTGCAGTCTGGGATTTGTACATTTAGGCCCCAGTTTTGATGTTAGTATGCTTAAGTTATGGTTGTAACCTTTTTTTGCATGTAGGCGCTTGATCAAGTGAAGAGTTTGAGTCCTACAGAATTAGAAACAGAAGATTATGTGGGATCATTAGATTGGAAAGACATGTTTCTGGACCAACTCCAAACTGTGAAAATACGGGGTGTCGTGGATTCCAGTTATGCGCTCTACTTTATCAAGCATTTGCTTGCATCTTGCCCTTCACTGAAAGTCATTTCAGTTTTCTGCAGCACTAAATCTTCTGACCCTAAAGAGAATTTGAGGATTAAACAAGAATTGCAGCAGTTCCCCAGATTATCCTTAGATGCAGAAGTTATTTGGTGCTAAAGGGAAGCAGTTCTCGGGCAAAACATCAGCTTATAAGCATCACCGCATAGACTTTACTATTTGTAGTCTGGGTTGCGTTATTGGGGGTCTTATGCCTTTTCAATTATTCTATGCAGTTTGAAGTAATTTCAGACTACCAGCTTTTAAAATAAACATATATTTCAGACTATTAGTTGAAAAGCTTAGAATGTACTATTATATTTCTTCAAGTTCTGTCTTTCTTTAAGTAGCATGTTGCTATTTATCATGTGCTGTTATTTGTTTTGTTAAGTTTGTATCCTTTGTTCTTTTGAATCTATTAGCTATCTATCATGTACTTTTATACTGCAAGATGCTTGGGGAAACATTTAATTCCACGTCACAGCAACAAGTCAAGGCACGTCAAATATTAAAGTCTGATTTCTATGCCCTTGTTATTGTTGTGCGATCAACAAATAAATGAAACTTCAGCCGGCATCAACGATTCAAAGACCCAACATTCACCTCGGAAAACCTTGGTAAAGAACTAATTCAGTTTCTCATTCTAGACATTCCTTTTTTTCCTTTATTTTCCTGTAGATTCTTCGGTGAAAGTGAAGTTGAGGTCTTGTACGAGCTACTGAAAAAAAACAAAGTGGTACAGTTAGTGATGGACTCATTCACGAGGTTGATAGAGAATGAAGGTTTGGGTCTGATCTTGGGCTTCTATTACATATATTATTTTGTTCACTTGTTTGTATATTCTTCTCTTTTGGGTCTAAATATTTCTGAGACTGTATTATGGTTTGTTTACTCCAGCCTTTTCATCTTGTTTTCTTCCTCCAAGAAGTAAATAAACTAAGTTTAACAATTCATTTGTACCTTCTTTTGTTTCTTTGCTTACTGTTGTCTTATTGCTACCTACTATCCTTCTACTTTGGATTTTCAGGTGAAAGAGTTGGGCTGGGCATTTAGCCGGTTGGCTGGGACGGATGAAGTATGACGCAGTTCAGGAGAAAGCCCTATGTGACCTGAAGGTTAATTGAGGCTGTTGGACAAGTAATGTAAGCACTCCATCAAAATATATATTTCTTTTTCTGCATTACTCCGAGTGTGTACAACTTATGTTCAATTACTACCATAATTATACTCAAACATCTACTTTTCAAGATTTACCAAAAGCAAGGGAAAATATGCATTTATTGGAATGAATTTGACTTTTTAAATTGGTTATTTTTTTAAATACGCTTCCTGAATTTATTTGTTGGGCAGGTAATAATGATTGTGTACATACAAAGAGAACGAAGTAGGTAAAGTATTATTGCAGGAGAATGCAAAAGAGATGCATGATTTATCCATAGATTTTAATATTGTGATAGATGCCCCTGTTCTAAATAATATTGTTTCTTAGATAAAAAAAATCCTTTCACTTAAATGTTATCAAAGAGCTAGAACAGGCACACAAGTTACAACATCATACCTCACAATTTATAAATATTAAAGCATTTCTTGAGGTGTTTAGTACGAAAGTTAAAGACCATGGTAAATTTAATGAGATGTATGTTTTATTCAATAAATGTAGAATTATATGATGTCTTATTTTATTCACCTTATGTTTGGCTTCCATTTAGATGAGGCTTCTAGACATTTGGCTTCTCATAGTAAGCTGGTAAAGGCAGGTTAGAGATTTATATTAATTTGAAAATGCAAATATTTTATTACATAATCTTCTTTATAACAGGAGATGAAGGTGGTGAAGTGGTTGCATACAAGCCTCAACCTGTAGCTAGAATAGTAGGTGGCCAGCTTGGTGTTGGTGGAAGATTCATGTTGTGGCGCTGTTTCTCCAATTGGGAATTCCCCCTCGGGTACAATTATATATTTCGAAACAACATTATGGCTTTCTCCTCCGATATAAGAAAAACTAACTGAGCTTGTCAAGGAAGATTGCTGAGATGGAAGTTGCTGAGCAGGCATCGAGTGGGAGGGTGCGAGAACTCGAGGGTCGACTTCTCGAGGTTGAAAAGGAGCTTGATGAGGAGAAAAGCAAGCGTCAAGGCTTGGATCGACAGGTCGAAGGAATTGATAACTCTTACAAGTTGATAGTAAAGGAAAATGGAGACTTGAAAAAAGAAGTAGAGAAAGCTGTTGAAGATATTGCTGATGCTTTGGGAGATGGTTACGGACAATGTCTTCGAAGGATGGAAGAGGCTGGTTTTGCCGTCGAGGGTCATGCCTTCGATGACTATCTTCGTGATCTAGCGTCGAAGGGTGATAATGCATGAAGGCGGGGTATGCCCTGTGGATCTTTGTAACTGGATTTGAATGTTTTTATATGTTTAAGAATTTGATTGATAACACCGGATGATGGATTTGTAGCAAGTTTCGGATACGCGGACCATGGTCTAAGTTTATTTCCATATTGTAAGCAGTTGCATATTGTCTGGTTTTATTATCTACTTGCCTCGAATTTGAAATATTAAGTCATTTATCGAGTTTATGTTTGAGTGTTTGCATTATGAGAGGGATTCTATACCTCAGCTCGTCGACGTGATGAGACTGTATAGATATTTGCCTAAAGATGAGTGATTTCGAGTTCCCCCCCCCCCTTTTTTTGAAATGTTTACGTCGATGAAAGTTTTCGAAGGTTATCCTTTCATTTTTTGTTGGTTATGTAAGGAATGAAGAAAGCGAAAGTCTATGTTCTTTACTTGGACCAAATTAAAGAAATTTGTTTATCATAATTTAACCACCCCTCGATGGGGGTCTCATAACGACCCTCATTGCATCGAGGGTTTGTCTTTGGTATGGCATTTATTGCCTCAAGATAACAGGTTACAACTGAAATTGAATTACTGATAGAACTTTTTGAGATGAATCCCATTCCAAGCATTTTTGATGGGTTTCCCGTCGAGGTGTGCAAGCTCATAGGTCCCCGCACTTACAAGTCTCGAGATCCGATAAGGGCCTTCCCATGCTGGTTTGAATTTTCCTGAGACAGTGGGTTGTGATGCCTTAAGACGAGGTCGTTAACCTTGAAGTCTTTGGGTTTGACCTTTTTGTTGAAGTACCTTGCCGGTTTTTCTTGCTGGGCGATCATCCGCATTCGGGCTTCTTCCCTTGTTTCTTCTAATAAGTCATTGTGAAGGCGAAGACCTTCGAGAGAGAGAACATGATCAAATACATCGACCCGTGGTGATGTGAGACTTATCTCAACAGGTATGACGGCATCAACTCCGTATGCAAGTCGGAAAGGAGTTTCACCCGTCGCACTTCGGGGAGTCGTCCTATACGACCACAACACGTTCGGAAGTTCATCGACCCAATATCGAGGTATTTCTTCAATTCTTTTCTTCAAGCCTTGTAGGATGGTTCTATTTGTTACCTCTGCTAGTCCATTTGCTTGGGGGTATGCTACAGATGCTTTGATATGCTGGACCTTTAATTCAAGCAGGGCCTCCTCAAATTGTTTTCCTACAAACTGAGTGCCATTATCAGAAACTAAGATTCTGGGGATCCCAAAGCGGAAGACAATGTATTCCATAAAGAATTCTATCATCTCTTTTTCTCGAATTTTAGCAAGGGGTTTTGCTTCGACCCATTTGGTTGCGTAATCCACAGCGACTACGATGTATTGACACTGATTTTTGGATCTTGGAAAGGGACCCACAATATCTATTCCCCATTGGAAAAAGGGGCACGGGCTAAGAATAGAGTTTAGCTCAGTCGCGGGTCGACGGTTTACATTTCCATGCAGCTGACATGCTTGACATTTCTTGACGTACTCTTCACAATCCTTTCGAATTGTAGGCCAGAATAGGCCCTGTCGGATAAATTTGAGGGCTAATGTTTTCCCTCCTAGGTGCTCACCACAGATTCCCGTATGTATTTCTATGATCGCTTGGAGGGCCTCTTCTGGAGACAAGCAACGGAGTAGAGGCTCGGAGAGGGCACGTCGATATAACTCCGAACCCACAACACAGTAGTTCTTGGCTTTGAACATGAGAGCGCGGGCTTCGGACTTATGCTCAGGCAACTTGTTGTCGATAATGTACTCAAGGAAGGGTTGGAGCCAATCGAGCCTAGCCTGGATTTGATTAACTGATACTTGGTCGATAGAGGGGGTCTCCAAAATGTCGACGTACGTTGGGCTGAGATTAGTAGGGAGGTTGGAAGAGGCCAGTTTGGCTAGAGAGTCGGCCCACTGGTTCTCCTCCCTGTCGACGTTTGACATTTTCCATGAAGGGAATTTGCTAAGAAGCTCTTGTGTTCTTGTTAAATATCGGGCCATCCTTTCATTATGCGTCTTAAATTCGCCACTTATCTGTTTGGAAACCAACTGAGAATCCCCAAATATGTCAATGACCTCTGCTTCGAGATCAGATGCGAGCTTTAGCCCGGCGATGAGTGCCTCGTACTCAGCCACGTTGTTTGTGGCGGAGAACCCGAACTTGAGAGCCTGTTGGATTTTGAATCCTCCTGGACTGATTAGTATGACACCTGCTCCTCCAGAGTTGGATGTCGATGAGCCATCAACAAACAGAAGCCACGGGCGAGATTGATCATCTTCAGGTTTATTTGTCTTGGATTTGAACTGGCATTCAGCGACGAAATCTGAGAGAACTTGGGCCTTGATCGCCGTTCGAGGTTTATACTCGATGTAGAACTGGCTTAACTCGATGGTCCAAGCTGCGAGCCTGCCTGTTATGTCGGGCTTGTGCAGGATTCTTTTTAGAGGAAGATTGGTCAGAACATGGATTTCTCTCGCTTGAAAATAATGGCGTAGCTTTCGACTCGCGACAACGAGAGCGTATACGAGTTTCTCGACTTGAGGGTATCTTGTTTCCACGTCTCGGAGTGAGTGACTGATGTAATATACAGGAATATATTTTCCCTCATCGACACGGACCAATACTGCCGCGACAGTTTCGTCGGAAGCTGAGAGATATACTCGTAGCGGTTCGCCTGTTAAGGGTCGCGTTAAAACTGTTGGATTTGTCAAAAACATCTTTAACTCCGTGAATTTTTTTTCACAATCTTCATTCCATTGAAACTGTGATGATCTGGAAGCTTTTTTCATTGCAGAGAAAAATGGGAGGCATCTCTTTGAAGATTGAGGAATGAACCTTCGAAGAGCGGCTATACACCCTGTGAGCTTTTGTAAGTCTTTAATGGATCTTGGTTTGCTCATTTCTAGAATAGCTTTTGTCTGAGCTGGATCGGCCTCGATGCCTTTCTGGGTAACCAGGAACCCCAAAAATTTACCTGCAGTAAGGCCGAATGAACACTTTACCGGGTTCAGTCGCATGTTATTTGCCCTTGCGTTGGTGAACGTTTCTCGAAGGTCTGTCACGTGGTCGGAGGTAGCTTTTGACTTTGTGATCATGTCATCGACGTATATTAGCATGTTTCTTCCTATCTGCGAGGAGAATATTTTATCCATTGTCTGCTGAAAAGTAGCGCCCGCATTGATTAATCCGAAGGACATTACTTTGTAACCAAAGACCCCCCTGTGAGTGATGAAAGCGGTTTGTTGCCAATCATGGGAATCCATTTTAATTTGATTATACCCCGAAAAGGCATCCATAAAGGACAGGAGTTCATTTCCCGCTGTGGCGTCGATGAGTTGGTCGATATTGGGCAAAGGGTAAAAATCTTTAGGGCACGCCCTATTCACATCTGAATAATCAATGCCCATTCTCCACTTCCCATTGCTTTTCTTAACCAGAACCACGTTCGATATCCATGTGGGGAATTGTACAGGCTCGATGAAGCCGGCGTCGAGGAGTCTGTCGACCTCTTGGTCGATGGCTGCTCTTTTCTCGGCCGAGAATATGCGTTGTTTCTGTCGCACAGGCCTGGTGTCCTTACTGATGTGCAACGAATGTCGAGCAATGGTCTCTGGGATACCAGGCATGTCCCTCGGGACCCAAGCAAAAATATCGGAGAATTCCCGGATGAGGTTCGTGATTTTTTTTTTGAGATCTGATGAGAGGTTTTTGCCAATTCTTGTTGTTTTATCGGGGTTTCCTTCAAATACTTCTATATCTTCTGTTTCCTCGAGAGGGGAACATGAATTGCTTGTGGATGAGTCGATCAATTCTCTTGGATCGATGTCTAGCACTTGATTGACTTCTAACTCTTCCTCTGTTTTTTTCTTGGAGAAACGGTGGTTAGGTAGCATTGTCTTGCTGTTACTTGATCCCCAATCATTTTTCCCACGCCGAAATCTGTGGGAAACTTCATTTTTAAGTGGGAGATAGATGTTACAGCTCGGAGTGCGGTTATCGTTGTTCGTCCCAAAATGACGTTGAAGCTTGAGGAAGCGCTAATCACATGGAATTTGACCATTTTCCAAATCTGACAGGGTGGGGAGCCAAAAAGCACTGGCATGTCGATGGTTCCTACAACGTGAACCTCATTGCCTGTGAACCCGTATAACGGGGTTCGGGAGTTTTCGAGTCTTCGATCTCCTATGTCCATTCGGGAAAAAGCATGGTGATATAACACGTCGACAGAGCTACCATTATCGACCAACATTTTCTTAACCGTGTTATTTCCCACACGTGTTGTGATGACGAGAACATCTTGATGACCTTCGATGAGACCGGGACGATAATCGTCATCAGAGAAAGAGATGAAGGGGGAGGGATTCGCTCGAGGGCGTTTAGCTGTCGAGGGATTGACATTAAAGACTTCTCGAGCATAAATCTTGCGAGAGTTGTGGGAGAGGCCCCCGGCGGCTACGCCACCAAAAATAACGTCGATTACACGATCGTCCTCGCCTCGATGGTGACGTCTGGGTTCATCATCGTGCTACACATAGTGGACTAGTTGCCCTCGACGAATTTTTCCTTCGATGAGATTGCTAAGTTGAAAATATTGCTCTGTTGTATGGCCGGTGTCTTCATGATATTCACAATATCTGGAGCTTGGGGGTCTTCCTGGTTTCATGGGTCTTGGAGGGCGATAATCCGGTTCCGTTTTTAACACCGCCAAAATTGTCGTTTTTTCGGTGTTGAGTTTAGTGAACTCTTTTTCAGATCGATTGTGGGGCTGCCAATCTCTTTCTCTTCTATCCCTCGGGGAAGGTCCGATGTGCGAGGCGGGGGCGACCTACGGCGCTCTCGGTGCCTTTCCCTCGCAGGGGATCGTGGACTGTAGCTTGGGCGTCGTTCATATTTTGACGATCTCCGTGGAGATTGTATACAGCTTACCGCTTCTTGAAGCATCATGCGGTGTTCTATAATCTGGAACGCGGCCTGTAGGGTTTTTGGTCTTTTTTCAAAGATCTCTTCTAAAAGGAGGCAATGCCTAGACTTATCGATGCCCGCTGTCAGGAAATTGACAGCCATCTGTTCTATTAAGTCTGGAATTTCTGCTATCTCTTCTCTGAACCGGGTTAGAAAACTCCTGAGACTTTCGCCGGAGCGTTGATGCATTGTTATCAAGGATGCTGTAACTTTGATTCCTTTGTAGTTGCTGGAGAATCGGGCTTGAAACTTGCTTTTCAGAGTTGTCCACGAGTCGATTGACCGAGATGGCAAGTTACTGTACCATCGGAGAGCCGTGCCTTGAAGGCAAGTGGAGAAGAACTGACACCTAGCGATCTCCGAGTGGCCGAAGAAAGCCATGCGACCATCAAATATGTTTAGAAATGCTAACGGGTCCGAGGATCCGTCGAAATGATCGAGAGCAGGTGTCTTCAATGTCCTGTCGATGCGCGCCTTCTCAAGCACTAATGATAGGGGGCTCTCGGAAACGGTTTCAAAGCCTGCCTGATTTCTCATCAAGGTACGCATCTGGGCGATTTCCTCCTGCATTTTAGCGAATTCCTCGTGAGATATAGATTCTGTGGATTCTGTCTGACGCGAGACATCGGCAGATGACACTGTCCTCTGTCGACGTTCGCGTGGTTGCGAATATGTTGACTCTGCCGACGGTTCATACTCGTACTCAGCATCGTCCTCGTCATAAAATTCATCGCCTTGTCCTTCATTTTGAACTTGGGCTTGTTGGACCTCTCGACGAAGACGGTGAATCTCGCGTTTTCGCTCAAGCTTAGCCTGCAATCTTTGAGCTTCGTGTTCTAGAAACTCGAGTTCTTCATCTGAATCAAGTGAGTCTTCTGGATTCTCTTGGTTTTGGGCTTTTAGCCTTTCTTTCTTTTCCAAATGCAATCGCATGTCGCTCGAGAGGACTTTCTTTCCTTTAGAAGTTCGAACTCTAAAACGCTGATCTGACACAGTTTTTCTTTTTCTGTCCCTTTGGAGTGAGTCCTTCAAGCCCAGAAATTGATCTTCTGGAGGAGCCTCAGGTGGAGGGAACAAACACTTCGGCTTCAATGCCGGTTGTTTAGGGAGCTCGCGATCGCTGTGGGTCGAGGGGTCGGCGGCATCTTCTGCCGTCAACTCCTTTACCTGAGTCGGTCCGGCGGTTCCCGGATCAAGCTCTTCTACAATCATCTTCTGGTTGGATCTTGTTAAAGGAGAACTCCTTCTAGCGCCAAATGATGTTCCAATAATATTATTATTATTATTAGACTACAGTTTTAGGAGATGATCTTCTTTACTTAATTTTCCAACCCCTTCAAACGGGATTGTTGTCTTTTATTTATACTAAGTCCCAAATGGGCTCAATCCTTACAATGTGGGCCTTCTTGGGCTTTACATAATGTACTGCAATTATTCTAACTATAATTCCTTTGGGCCGTCTTGTCCTGGTCCAACAGTTTCCTTCTTTTTCTCCGACCGCCCCCTCTTTTTCTCCCACTTCGAATTATGGTTGCTAATTTTGTTGTGATGCTTGACTGATTCTCCTTCAAACTCAAATAACAGCCTGATTGAGTCTTGTGGTCCTTCTATAAAAAAAATTATTTATTATACTAAATATATTAATTTAAGAAAATGGTGCAGTGATTAATCAGATTATAAAATCGAATCGACAGAATATATCAAAAAGATTAATCGAGTAATTAAACGGTAAAATCGGTGATTTATTTATTATACTAAATATATTAATTTAAGAAAACAGTGTAGTCTTAATATTTTAGTTGCAAATATAATATAATTTTTCATTTCTACAACATTAATTTAGTTGTAGAAATGAAAAATTATATTATATTAACTAACAGAAAACAAGTGGAATTTTAAATTAGAATTATAAAAACAAAAAAAAAGAAATTTAAGATTATGAACATGAAAATGATGATGAGAAGACCAAAACCAAAACGAGGTCCATATAATGAACTAGTCTTATTTTATACCGGGCCAATTGCAAATGTGGCGTTGAAAGTATAGGGCCTCATTTGGTCTATAAAACAAATGGGCTAAAAATTTTATGGGTTGGTTTGATTTGATTCACATAAGGGTATTTTAGTCTATTTGTGGAGAGAGGGTATTTTGGTCAATTCGTGTATATAAGGACTTTATAAATACTCCACGAGATGGTACAGAGTGAATCACGATCTGCTTGAACCTGGCTGACTAATCTTCCGGTAATCTCTCTATTTATAATCTTTTTTTTTTTATTATTATTATTATTCATGATAGTTTTTGTATAGTGTTGTTTCTTAGTTACATGCATGATGCGCGTTATCTTGAGATCATTACATGTTATCATCAATTTGTTCACTATGTGTTGCTTAACATACAAAAACCTCAAACCACGCATGCAAACTAATAATTTAAACTCCCCGAAACTTGTGTTCAATTGCTAGGAGCAGCCAATCTTGTAAAATCCGATTATCGGAACTGATCTGCAAGATCACGTAGCTAATCAAGTAATCGATAATTAATTTGAATGATTAATCGGAGCCCTAATCGAATATATTGTACAAAAATATGTAGCGATTAATCGGATTTTAAAAATTGAATTTGGGTGAGCCTTGTAAAGCTTAATTAAAATAGGTGATTTCTTGAACCATTGGGAGTAGATCTAAATTTGATCCTATACTATATTCGGCATGTGAGGCCTTTCTGTTGTTCTTTCACAAATCTATAGTTGAACTTGCTTTTACGTTTAATACTTTAAAATACAATAATTGGGTAATAGGAATTAATAGGATGATTAATCAGGGCACTAGTCGGATATATTAAGATACTATGATAACTTTAAACACACTAAACTTGTAATTTTAGTTTAAGAAAATTACCTAGCAATTGATCAGATTTGGTGAACCGGCAGAGCTCCTTATAATGGATGGGTTAAATAGGTGATTCTTAGAATCATGAGAATAGATTATAGTTTGATCCTATGCTACATTTGACATTTGAAGCCTTTGTGTTGTTCTTTCATGAATATCTAGTTGGACTTACGATTATGTTTGATAGTTTTAGAATCCTGTTTCGGGTTAAGTATTTCACAACCCTTTTAGGACTGATTTGATAAATTGTAAATGGTGGTAGAAAAAAAACCTTGGCCTCTAAATTTTTTTTTTGGGGGGGGGGATAATGTAAATCGTACGTGCGTACTTGATCTACTGGTATCTCCATAGCTCGGTTTACTAGAGCTTGATGATTTGAAACTCTGGGTTACTCAATATGTACTCATCTTCTATTTGTACAAATGCTGCTTTCTTGATTACATTCATAGTTATTTCTATACATCTTCTGATTTTTGTGTTTATGGAATGTCAAACAAAAGACTAGTTCAAACAAAAGTATGACAGGTGATGTCAAAAGGGGGCTAATGGATTGCGGAGGCATTGTTGCTGAGCCAGTTTCAAAAAGGCAACTCGTTAACTTCAGTGGTTATGAGGAGGACAAGATAAGCAACTTGCCTCAGGAGTTGATTGATCCTATCTTATTCCTTCTGCCGACTCATGATGTGGCAAGAACAAGTGTCCTCTCAAAATTTTGGAGAAATAATTGGTGTAATTGTCCGTTCCTAGTTCTCGATACACGATTTTATTCAAAGCTGACTTCAAAAAAAGAAATAGACACAATCCCATCTGAATTTAAAAAGGTCGTCAATATGATTCTTTCATCTCGCACAGGCCCCATTTTGTACTTTCATCTATACATTACTCCTGTGATTCGTTACTGTTCCATTCAACTTTGGATTGATCAATTGTCTGACAAGGGGCTTAGGTCTGTAGATTTTTCCTTTAAGAAGAGGGAGATCTTCAGACTTCCTTATTCTTTATTTGTTTGTCCAGAATTGACCCGGTTAAGGCTCTTTAACTGGGCATTGGCGCCATTCTTTAAATCTGGAAGCTTCACTAGTCTGACAACGGTTGAACTTTTTGATACCTCAATTACTTGTGACATGACATTTGGGAAACAACTTAAAATTTTGCATCTGTGGCGCTGTGAAGGGATCGAACATCTCGCCCGCCAATTTAGAAAGGGTAACAATTTAAAAAGTCTGTATTTCGAGATACGCACAAAATTTGATTGGCAGTGGTTACAACGCACCAAAAAACTAGGATACCTGGGTCTTGTGTTCACCGCTGCAAATTCAAAAATGATAAAAGTCCACGAATTGATCAAGCTTCTCGGTGAAATTCCTACCTTAAGTTGTTTAGTTCTTGGTGGACCCACCCTTGAGGTTAGCAAATTATAATTCAGTTTTGTACTGAACTTGTTAATGCAGAAAATAAAGAATTATAAGGCGTTGGCGTGACCAACATTTTAATTTATTGTGTTTGTTTAGGTTTTGGGGCCGCCTCCGTCAGATGTGACAAGCATGAGGCCTACAACAAAAGCTGATAACGTGAGAAATTTGACCTTGTGCAGGCTTAAATTATGTGAATTGTGCCCGATCTCAAAAGTTGTTTACTTGATCAGAAGTTTTCCAAACTTGCAAGATCTTTGCCTTGTACTGGTGAGAACTAGTGTATGCAATGTAATTAATGATTTTCAAGTTATGAAAATTCTGATGGGAATGTGCTTGTAAACTCATATTCTTGTATATCTGAATTTTAATTTTTACATGCTCAAGTATGGAACAGATTGAAGCAAAGTATTTAGCGATTTCTACATCTTAAAAAGTGCCTGCTTGTGGATTTAAAAAAGCTGCAGTTTAAGATTTGTATACATTAATCATTGATCTATTTGTATTAATCTTGTACGTTTAGGCTCGAGTTTTAATGTTAATATGCTTAAGTTATGGTTGTAACTTTTTTTTTGCATGTAGGCGCTTGATCAAGTGAAGAGTTTGAGTTCTACAGAATTAGAAACTGAAGATTATTTGGGATCATTAGATTGGAAAGACATGTTTCTGGACCAACTCCAAACTGTGAAAATACAGGGTTTCGTGGATTCCAGATATGCGCTTTACTTTATAAAGCAATTGCTTGCATCTTGTCCTTCGCTAAAAGTCATTTCAGTTTTCTGCAGCATTAAATCTTCTGACCCTAAAGAGAATTTGAGGATTAAACAAGAATTGCAGCAGTTCCCCAGATTGTCCTTAGATGCAGAAATTATTTGGCGCTAAAGGGAAGCAGTTCCCCGGCAAAACATCAGCTTAGAAGCATCACTGTGTAGACGTTACTACTTGTAGTCTGGGTTGCGTTGTTGGGGGTCTTTTGCATTTTTAATTATTCTTTGCAGTTTGAAGTCATTTTTAATTATTTTTAATTTTGCGTTGTTGGGGGTCTATTATATTTCTTCTAGTCATGTCTCTTCATTATTAAGTAGCATGAACTATTTTTGTTTGTCAAGTAATGTATTCAGGATTTCGTTCCAAACATATTGGCACGTATATCTCAGTGTTGTTATCTGTTTTGGTAAGTTTGTATTCCTTTGTTCTTTTTAATCTATTAGCTATCTTTCATGTATTTAATACGGCAACATGCTTGGGGAAACGTTTTGATCCATGTCAGAGCAACAACTCAAGCCACGTCACATGTTACAGTTTTATCCCTCTGCTGTGCGTTCAACAAACAATGAAACTTCAGCCGGCATCAACGATTCAAAGACCCAACATTCACCTAGGCAAACCTTGGCAAGGAACTCATTGGTAATTCAGCTTCTCATTCTAGACAAACCTTTTTCCCTTTATCGTCCTGTAGATGCATTATTCCATTGATTCGTGGAGGTGGTGGTTTGTTGGTTATGTAATTGTCGGTAGCAGATGCAATATTGTTTTCCTGCTGTGTTGTAAAAAAATAACTGGACTTCTGCAGTTTTAGCTTTACTATTACTTGCACTTGCTATTAGTTGCATTTTTGTAGAAGTTTATGGACTTCTAGCACCTTTTACAATCCAAGTCGACCTCTAATCTCTAATTTCTTTACAGGAATTATATCGGGGCTAAAAAAAGGTGCAATGATTTTTCTATTTTGTTCAAATAATAGTGGATTTTACTAACCTGTTAGTACATCCACTACTGCAGATGGATAACAAAGCCATTCTCAAATGGGTCGATTAAAAATGAGTTGAAGTGCTTGTTAGATACCTGGTGGACTGAAAATGGGTGGAAGTGTCTCTGTTAGATTGCTTACTAACGCAGCAGAACTAAGGCATGATATTGCATTTGTAATTTAAAGAGTTGTGCTGGGCATTTAGCCGGTTGGCTGGGACTGGTAAAGTATGACACAGTTTTAGGAGAAAGAATTGTGTTACCTGAAGGGCAATTGAGGCTGTTGGACAAGTAATGTAAGCACTCGATCAAAAGTATTGTGTAGCCGTATATTCTGAATCTGGAGAGAAGGGGCCTCTCGAAAGCTTCCTGTCAATTCGTTTAAATCTGTAATATATAGTAAGCGAGAAGTTCAGTAGTGGAAACATTATGGTTGTTGAGTATTTTCTAAATTGAGTTTTATTATTAGAAGTGTTCCATTACAAGTGGTATGAGAGCCCTAATTTCATGGGTCCTCCAACAGTTAATCAACGCATCGATTAGCTAGAAGAAAAAGCTAGGGGTGTAGAGGAGTCAATGTCAGAGATGGTGGCGCAAGCAGTGGGGACGGCGGTAAGTGCGATGAAGCATTCTCTGACGAAATTATTGGTAGATGAGTTGGCCCGCCGATTAGAAGGGAAAATTAGTCGTTCTCAAGAGCAGCAAGAACAAATGATTAATATGTTGCGTAACGAACAACTTAAGTTTCAATCGGAGATGCGTTCGATAATGACGAGGTTGCATACGATGTTGTCAACAGGAGGAGACAAGGGAGAAGGGAGCGCTAATCATATTGGATCTTTGAATAGGGTTGGAGGAGTTGGGAGAGGTCGGATGAGTAATGGATTAGGAACAAAAGTGATAGAAGGGGCTGTATATGGGTCGAATGGGTATGGTGCAAGGGGTCAGGTGGAGGTCCGGGAAATTGGAGGTATAGGAAGCTGGATATGCCAATATTCGATGGCACAGACCCGGATGGTTGGTTCTTCGGGTAGAAAGGTACTTTGGTTTTTATCGCTTGACGGAGGAAGAAATGATGGAAGTTGTAGTCGTTGCATTGGAAGGAGATGCGTTACGTTGGTTTCAATGGGAACATAAACGCAGATACATTCGAAATTGGATAAATTTGAAAGAGTTCCTGTTACGACAATTTCGCCCAGAAAATGGTGGCTCCTTATACGAACAATGGTTAGCCACTACCCAGGAGACCATCGTGCTTGAGTACTGAAGGAAGTTCATAGAGACTGCTACGCCGTTGGATCGAGTTCCAGAACACATTCTGCTGGGCCATTTTGTTAATGGGCTGAAGGACGATATAAAAGCGAGGTGAGACTCCTAAACCCAGTTAATTTAGATCAAGCAATGGAATTAACTGTTAGACTAGAGGAGAAATACAGAGTGACATGTGTGAGGAGGATGAGTTTGGGTTCCATAAAAATTGGTGTGTTTCCGTCGATTGGAAGGAGAGGGTATAGTGTGTCATACTCTACAGCTGGACTACCATCAATTCCAACTACTACGTCTAAAAGTTGGGAATTGGGGGTTTGAGTCTCAAGCTTCGGTTTATTCACCAAAAGCTGGTACTTACAGCAGAGGCGGAATTAAACCACTGTGAGAGGTAAAACGACTCACTGAGAAGGAGTTACAAGAAAAGAAGGCGAAAGGATTTTGTTTCCGTTGTGACGACAAATGGTCGATGGGTCATCGTTGTCGAAAGAAAGAATTGAGTGTGTTACTCATGAGTGAAGAAGACGAGGAGGAGACTGATGGTGCAAGCAGTGATCCTCTGTTATCACCTACGGAAGAATGGATCACAGAGGTGTCTTTAAACTCGGTTATTGGGCTAACAAATCTGAAAACTATGAAGCTAATGGGATTGATTAACAAAACAGAGGTGGTAGTTATGGTGGATCATGGGGAAGCCCACAATTTCTTGTCGCTGAATTTGGTTGAGCAGTTGAAGATTCCAGTGAGTAAGGCTGGCTGTTTTGGCATTTTGTTAGGTAATGGGGAAGCAATTCGGGGGAATGACATGTGTAAGGGGTGAAGTTGTTTCTGGATAGTGGGAATAGAAGTTTTGACAGATTTCTTACCATTGACTCTAGGTAAATCAGATCTCATACTTGGAGTTCAATGGCTCAAAACTTTGGGACTGGTCCCCACTAATTAGAAAATTCAGGAGATAAATTTCGAAGTAGGGGGCAACGCAGTTATGATAGTAGGTTATCCCTCATTAGTTCGTTCTAGAATATCACTTAAAGCCATGTTGAAGAGTTTACGAAAAGAAGATAATGGGTTTTGGCTCAAATGCAATCAACTAGAAATTGAAGGTGGATAACAGTGAAACATGGGAGGAGAGGCTAATCCGTATTCCCAAAACTTGTGAACTATAATGAACAGATTCAAGGGGGTGTTTCGGGAACCAGCAGGGTTACCCCGAAAAGAGGGCATGAGCATTCCATTAATCTTAAACAAGGCAGCAATCCGGTCGGGGTGAGACCATACTGTTATCCGCAGAGTCAACAAGATGAAATAGAGCGTTTAATCCATCAGATGCTCGCAGCAGGCCTAATTAAACCATCCAACAGCCTGTTTTCCAGCCCCAGTGATTTTAGTCAAAAAGAAGGACGGGTATTGGCATTTTTGTGTCGACTACTGAGCTCTAAACAAAGAAACTATTCCCGACAAGCATCCCATTCCGATAATTGACGAGTTACTCGATGAATTGCACGGTGCACGAGTTTTCTTTAAACTTGATTTGAAAGCGGGGTATCACCAGATTTTGGTAAAGGCTGAAGACACCCATAAGACTATATTTCGAACCCACGATGGCCATTACGAGTTTGTAGTAATGTCATTCGGCCTTATGAATGCCCCAGCTATATTTCAATCGTTGATGAATGATATTTTCCTTCCATTTTTTAGAAAAATTATTTTGGTCTTCTTCGATGATATACTAGTATGTAGTACATTTAAAACGGAGCATATAAACCATCTAAGGTCAATCCTAGAAAAAATGGAAGAACACACACTATTTGAAAATTTCAAGAAGTGTGAAATAGGAAAAACAAAGGTATTATACTTAGGACATGTAATTTCAGAGGAAGGAGTTGTTGTGGATTATGAAAAGGTAAAGCCGATGATGGATTGGAAGCAGCCATGAAACCTCCGAGAGCTTAGAGGGTTTCTTGGTTTAACCGGGTACCACCGTAAATTTGTAAAGAACTATGCACAATTGGCATAACCTCTAACACAACAACTCAAGAAAGATAATTTTGATTGGTCAGAGGCTGCAACGAAATCGTTTGAGAATTTAAATGCTGCTATGATTAGTCCCCCAGTCCTCATTATGCTCGACTTTCAAAAACCATTTTTTATAGAAGTTAATGCTTCCGGTTATGGTTTGGGGGCAGTCCTTATGCAAGATAATAGGCTCCTGGCCTTTTTCAGCAAATTGTTGGGGCCTCAGGCTAAGCAGAAATCTGTTTATGAGAAGGAGTTAATGGTCATGTGCTTAGCGATACAAAAATGGAAGCACTACTTGTTAGGCCGTCATTTTATTGTATAAACGGACCAACAGAGTTTACGTCACTTGATGCTATAATGAGACGTAAATATGGAGTACCAAAATGGGTTAGAAAGTTGTTGGGGTTTGATTTCGAGGTGCAATACAAACCAGGGGTGGCAAACCGCGTAGCTGATGCACTGTCGTGAAAGGGAAGTACAGAGGTGGGCCTTGGAGCCTCGGTAACATCTATATGCATACATTGGGATGACGTAGAGACAGAAATTGCACACAAGACACCATGATTCAAAGCATTAAACAAGGGTTACAAGATGAGGACAGACAATACCCGGGGTTTCATTTGCTGAATGGAAAATTGAGATATAAAGGATGTTATGTTATACAAAGAACCTCTAAGTTTGTCCCAGTTTTGTTTTCCGGATTTCATGATTCAGTCATGGGTGGGCATACAGGAAAATTGAAGACCTACCGGAGATTAGAAGGGGAGTGGTTTTGGGTAGGTATGCGACGGGATGTAGCTCAGCATGTGTGTAGTTGCGGTATTTGTCAACAACAGAAAAGTTCCCAACAGTCCCCTACAGGGCTGCTGCAACCACTAATTATTCCCACCTCAGTTTGGAACGACATATTCAAGGACTTTATCGACGGGTTGCCACTCTCCAAGGGGTACAATTCAGTTTTAGTAGTCTTTGATCGTTTATCTAAATATTCCTATTTTATAGGGCTCAAACATCCCTATAGTGCAGTCATGGTGGCAGAGGCGTTTATAAAGAAAGTAGTGCGCTTGCATGGGTTTCCCAAATCGATTGTATCCGATCAGGATAAAATTTTCTTAAGTACATTCTGGAAGGAGCTTTTTCGTTTGCAAGGGACCAGTTTGCAACGTAACACAGCCTACCATCCACAATCGGATGGTCAAACCGAGATAGTTAACAAAGGTTTGGAAGCATATTTACGGTGTTTTATTGGAGGGAAGCCGGAGTTATGGGTGAAGTGGCTTCATTGGGTGGAGTTTTCATACAATACCTCCCCGCATACTTCAACAAAAAAAAGTCCATTCAAAGTTTTATTTGGCAGTGATCCCCTCATCTAATTCACATATGTCATGGACGAACTCAGGTTAATAGCCTAGATGAGTTATTGTAGGAACGGGAAGCTATTTTGGATGATCTTCAGTAGTACCTGATACAAGCCCAACAACGTATGAAATTATTTGCAGATAAAAAACGTTGTGATGACTTGTTTCAAGTAGGAGAGCAAGCTTACTTAAAGCTCTAGCCTTATCGACAAAGTTCCCTGACACGCAGGCCTTATAAAAAATTGGCTCCCAGGTTTTATGGACCGTTTACCATCACTCAACGGGTGGGAAACATGGCTTACAAACTGGACCTCCCACCTTCCAGTAAGATCCATCTCGTCTTTCATATATCTCAACTTAAACGATCAATTGGTTCTTCAGCAGTCATTAACTACATCCCATACCAACTTATACAGAAACTTGAACTGAAAATGGAGCCTGAGCAGGTGCTTGATACCAGACATGTGAAGACCGGTAAAGCAGTAAGGGGGGATGTGTTAATTCATTGGAAAGGACTTCCGCCATTTGAAGTGACATGGGAAGATAAGTATCTCACAGACCAGCCTTTTCATGCATTCCACCTTGAGGACAAGGTGAAACTTGCAGGGGTGGGTATTGTGATGTATCAAGGCCCAAAAGGTGAGTAAGGCCCAGTTATACAAGTATACTTGAGTTGAAAGCCCAAAAGAAATTGGATCGGGAAAATAACAAGGGAAAATAAGTCAATGCACGGAGGAGGTAGTAAAGGGAATGAGGAGGAAAGAAATTAGGCATTCAGTATTGTGTAGTCGTATATTCTGAATCTGGAGAGAAGGGGCCTCTTGAAAGCTTCCTGTCAATTCGTTTTAATTTGTAATAAGTAGTAAGCGAGGAGTTCAGTAGTGGAAACATTGTCGTTGTTGAGTAATTTCCGAATTGAGTTTTATTATTACAAGTGTTCCATTACACATAATTATAATCAAACATCTACTTTTCAAGATTCATGTTTCTGCCTTACTCCGAGTGCGTACAACTCATGTTCAATTACTACCATAATATAATCAAACATCACCTTTTCAAGATTCACCAAATACAAGGGAAAATATGTATTCATTGGAATGAATTCGACTTTTTAAATTAGTTATTTTTTTTTAAATATGCTTCCTGAATTTATTTCTTGGACATGTAATAGTGATTGTGTACATACAAAGAGAACGAGTTAGGTAAAGTATAATTGCATGAGAATGGAAAATAGATGCATGATTTATCCATAGATTTTAATCTTGTGATAGATGCCCATGTTCTAAATTATATTGTTTCTTAGATAAAAAATCTCCTATCACTTAAATGTTATTAAAGAGCTAAAACAGGCACACAAGTTATAACATCAAACCTCATAATGTATAAATATTAAAGCATCTATTGAGGTGTTCAGTACGAAAGTTGAAGACCATGGTAAACTTAATGAGATGTATGTTTTATTCAGTAAATGTCAAATTGATGTGATTAAGACTTCATAAACTACTTCTTTAGTTACCATACAGTGAGAGTTTAAAGCATATTATCACTTCAAAATCTTTTTCTGAAAAAGGAAAAGTTGGCTTCTATTTGTTTTAGAGAATATACTTTAAATTTGCACCAACACATGTTATAAATATTTTAGCTTCTTCATTTTTGCTTACCAAAAACCCCATCTTGACACATCTCTGTATGGTGTAACATATCACCTAAATGATCTCCAAAATCTATACCCTCTTCACACTCCATTTTTATATTTTCGGAATTTGGCCCACAAACCTCCAAAATCCAGTTCACATGAATGGAGATCGACCATTGTAGACGAGATGGTCATAAATCACATCCTCGTGATGCTATTTACGATTACTACAGTCTTTGCAGGGGCATAAGATTTCATCACCTACAGAGTATCTAGAAAATACATTCCGTAAAAAATCTCTGACCCCTCTCATATATCCTTTACTGAATTTTGGAAGTTTAATCCATCCATCCATCGTACTGTATTTATGACCACAATAAAAATGAAATTAAATATAAATGTGGATATTTAAAAGAATATGCATTTAGGTGCAGGGACCTAAAGCGTAGTTTACTAGTAACGTAGAAAAATATAATAGTCATACCACATTATCTTAGTACATTTTTTTGCTAATTCAAATTATCCTAGTACTTGTATGCAAACATCTATAATTTCATATTATAACATTGTTAGGTAGTGAGTTACACACAGAGGGGGGGGGGGTGAATGTGTTTTTATGTTTTTATGCTTTTTTTTGCAGTTTATATGGTTGTGAACAAAGTGAATTAATTCTTGCAGTGAGTTGTATTAATACTGAAATTAAACAAGCAATAACAGTGAACACAAATCTTTCAAAACTCACTTAATTTTATATTAAAATTAAGAACATTTTGCTACAAAATTTTTAGGCTATTTGTTGCTAAAGAGCTTAGCTTCTTTCTTGAGAGAAATACAAGATTTTTTGATCTAAATTGTTACTTTTAACAAAGGACCAGTGTTAACTTTATATCTTAGTTAACTACTGGTTTACACAGTGTATAATAAGACATGCTATTCACTTTAGTAAGCTGTTACTAATCATTCCATTTTAGGAAAAGTATATCTTCCATTTCTGGCTTAGCATATCTTTGCATACTGTGTTAACTTTAATCTTCCTTTGTCAGTTAATCTTCACCCTTGATCTTGCACACTCTTCAAGCTGCTTTTTGTAGACTTGTCAATCCATTTGGTTGAATTATTAGTTGATTATTAATCTTGGATATAGAACTGATCTGCACTTTGTACTTTGAGTTTTACTTCGTGAACTACAGTTTGTTATATAGAGAACTTGACATCTCGATAAGTATAATGGCTTATCGAGATCTCTCATTATCCTATACTTGATTAGACTTGTAGAGGTCTTTGAGTTCTCTATAAGAGAATTTAGCTTGTCGAGATCTCTCCACTTCATGTCTTCACTTTGGCTTATAGACATCTCTGAGTTCTCTAGTGACTAATAGACTTGTCGATAACTCAGAATTCTCTAGTGATAATTGACTTATCGATATCTCAGAGTTCTCTAATGACATTTGACTTGTCGATAAGTTTGAGTTCTCTAGTGAAGAAATGACTTGTCGATAACTCCAATCTTCATATCTTCAATTGACTTGTCGATATCTCTGAGTTCTCTAGTAGCTTTCCCGAGTTCTCGATAAGTCATTTGGAGTTCTCGAATGACTTCTCTATAACACTAAATTTGTGACTTGTAGAGATCTTGACTTAGAATATTTTTCTTAAAACAGATTTATTCAACTCCATACTTCTTCATAATTCTTCTGAGGCACGATCTTCTTGATCTTCCTCCAGATAGAATTCTTAGGCTTGATACTGTTTAAAGAAAAAGACTTCAGTCTGCTCTTTGACATTTTTACAGACTTTAAACGTTACAATACAAAAATACAAACTAAGATTACAATACAACTTACTTAGGGTTGTCAATTTGACTTAGTCTTGTAATTGTTCAGGCATGTCTTGCACAATAAACACAACTACTTGTACGCAACTAAATGACAGACTATTGCTTAATAACAAAAACATTATTTCTAAAGTAAGAGTAATGCGGGAACAAAATTTCTAAACTATATGGCATATGGCACACATAAATAGCCAACAATATCACGATGAAGAAGCATCGACTCAAGTTGTTTTAAATTGAAATTTAAATATTTAAACAAAACAAAATCACCAAAACAAATGCAACAAGAATAAAATACTTAACAGGGATATAGCAAAGACAAAGAAACAGAGAGGGGGGGGGGAGAGAGACAGAGACAGAGAGAGACAGTGAGAGAGACATATAGAGAGAGAGGGGGGATGGAGGGGGAGATAAGGGCAAATTTTAACAACATACTAAAAATAAACAAACATACTTGAAACCCTAACTAAAAAAAACTCAATCTGAACCGGAATCGAAACCCTAAATTAACCCCAAATCTGAAACAAAATGAGAGTAAGAGTGAAAGAATAATACCTTATGAGACAAGAAAAGGCCAACTGAAGCCGTAATTAAACGAAAATTGAACCACCAATTGAAACCCTAACTGGTAGGGGTAGCAAAAAAATCGAAACCGAAAACCCCCCCGAAAAAACCGATAAACCAAATCGAAAAAAATCAAACCGCTAGAAAAACCGAAGAAAACCGAATCGACAAAAATCGAATTAGCGGTGCGGTTTCGGTTTCGGTTATTAATCAAAACCGAACCGAAATTAACCGCACCTCTATATTATATATAATTATATATATATATAATTATGTATATATACATGTATAAATTATCATAACCCGGTTCTAATATTTTGTTAATTAAAAATTTACCTAACATTAATATGATAAGATGCCATAAATATTTACTTAACATTAGTATAATTTTATAGTATAATACCATAAATTAATTAAGATTAATATGTAAATACTCTTAAATCATAATTTTTTAATATATATAACCAATTTTATCATATGTTTTGATATATACTCTTTTTTCCATTGTTGTGAACATATATTTTTATCATATTTCGTATCTATTATTTAAGATAATATGAATTATACATTCAAAAAATAACTTTATGAAATATATCAATTTTATTTAACGAATTCTAAAGTGATAAATCTTTGGTGTTAATGTAATATTATTATTTAACTTGATGTCATTTTTTTATCCAACACATTACCAACAAAAAATTGTACAAATAAAAAATGTATAAAAAACCGAATAAAAACCGAAACTGATGAATGGTCAACCGAAACCGAAAAACCGTTTTAAATGGTTTGGTGGCTGTTAATAGAATTTAACCGAACCGAACCGCATATATTGGTTTGGCTACGGTTAATGCTAAAAACCGCACCAATCCGCACCATGCACACCCCTACTAACTAGGCTCCAACTCAAACCCTAATTAAGCAAATCTTGAAGGTCCCCAGATTTTAAAAACTCAATGTATACTTGAACTCGTTGATTTTGACCTGAGAAAGAGAGAAAGAGTGAGAGCGTCAAAGAGAGAAATACAGAAAAGAATGTTTGCCTCGATGTGTGGGCTTTACTAAAAACAAGAGCAGGCTTTACTAAATTTTTTGTTGCTTATTAAATTTTCCAACTGTCCCCTCTAATTATATTAAATTTTGCAACTGTACCCCACTATTTGTATTAGTAATAGTATAATTACTATTATATATATATATATTCATTTGTGTGTAAAATTTTAAATATTTAATTTTAAATTTTAGAAAAATCAAATATATATAATTACTTTTTATAGCTTAATCATTTTCAAACTATTACAATTTAAATACAATATTTTAATACAAATAT
This sequence comes from Apium graveolens, assembly GCF_009905375.1. Lineage (NCBI taxonomy): Eukaryota > Viridiplantae > Streptophyta > Magnoliopsida > Apiales > Apiaceae > Apium > Apium graveolens. The sequence goes on along the minus strand of NC_133654.1, from coordinate 263,286,118 downwards.
CATAATCAACTTTAATATAAATCACTATATTTTATATTGAAAAATTAAATTACATATATCTTTCTAGTATTTAAAAGTAAATTTATTTAATTAGACAAAAAAAAATTTTTATAGTAGTCTACGGTAAAATCATGTTTACTGTACGGAAATATTACAAAAGCAAGGTTGCGGTGGATAAATTAGTTGAGCTACCGTAATGGTGTTGCGGAGGTGAACCTATGGCGTAGTGGCACATTTTATAGTAGTACGGTAATATCATGTTTTCTGACTTAAAGCCAATTCCTGACAGTGCTCATCCTAATGCATCAAATCCTACTCTTCAAATTCTGATCCCGATGTTGACAAAATTGCTGAAAAATAGAATACCAGAGCTATCTTGGTTCTACCTTTGGAGCCTGCTTCACAAGGTATATCTTCTTTTCACACTTCTACGTTATCTGTCAGTATGAATATAAATAGACCTTTATATGAGGATACCCCTATTTATATGACTGCAGACCACTCCTCTCAGCCCTCTATTATTTCTTCTGTTGTGAGTGAAGTGGGCCTTTCTTGTGAGACTGAGGGAAAATAATTAGTAAAAAATCAAAATATTGTAAGGCGGTCTCCTGTACTAGAAAAATGAGAGGTAGCTTTAAGAGAAAAGAGTGAGAAAAAGGTTACTATCAAAAGTAATATAAGTGCGAGAAGTGATGAGATCACTTTATAAGGAAAGAGAGACTTATGTGTTACTGGTTTCTTTGTTTCAGGGACAGATCATGATGTTGTACCTTCCATTTCTAAAGCTGATCAAGAGCTAAAAGGGTATAGCTGAAGAACCAATTCCTAATATTGATCTTGATTTTCCACCTATTACTGGTGATGATGGTGGTGATGATGATAGTGATGATCTTGACTCAAACTCTTAAAGTTGTCTTGGAGGCCTCTAAGCATTTTGCTTTTGGTTCTTCACCATGACATGCATTAGTTCCTGACACTCCAGTTCTCAATCATCACAAAAATTATAAATGGAATAATTCTTGGAGCCTGCCAAATAAGAAAATCTCTTATGAAGCAGCCCACACTCTTATTGATCATGCTGTAAATTCTATCAATAATCCTGATCTCAACAGTGTTGTCAAGGCCTCTACAGTTTTGGTCAAGGGTTTGCTTTCAAGAATCTCAGGCATCAAGGACTATAATTCTGCACTCAAAGATCAAGTGGATGATTTGGTCACTACCATCAAGGGCACTAATAAGCATTAGGGGTTTGCTAAGAGTTGCTGAATGTGAAATCTACACAAGACTCTATGCTTGATAGGCTTTCTGCCGGTGAATTAGCTCAAAATGCTACAAATCAAAAATTGGATGCCAAAAAAGGGGGAAGGTAAGTCAGACAAAATATGCACCTGCCTGAGTTGGTATCGAGGAAACATGATGCCAATACTGATGACGATGGTAGAAATCATTACACAGGGACCGCTGATGCTATTTTGGTACAATCAAGAGCTTGAATCATGACTCAAACACAAACCACACAGTCAACTCATGTCCCTAAAAACGGTGCAAACACTTTTAAAACTGAAACAGTCTCTCACTCTCAGATATTGATGTAAAAGCAAATACAATCTGCAATTCCTGAGGATGATGAAGTGATCATTAATAATTCTACAGATGCACAAAGGTTCTATAGGTCTTATAAGACAAAGAAAGGGGAAATTGTCACTCTTTATCACAAACATAAAAGAGTTGAAGAATTATTTGATATAAATGCTTTTACACATCTAGTGGATGAATTCTCTGACATGACAGAAGAACAAATATTAAAAAAATAGGAGGAAATTCTGAAACAATTTCAAGCTGGAAGTGAAGGTCCATCTAGAGGAAGAGAAAGAGCCGGATGACCTAGAGGTGCTAGAAGGGGAGGAAGATGAAGGACTCCCATTTCAAGTCAAGCCATTGTTCCCCCTCAAAGAAGGACACGATTAAGTGGTATCAGGATTGAAGAAATTCATGAGACATCTCAGTCTTAGGCTCCAAATATTCCTATTGATCTAATGTTTCTCAATCTCATGCCAAGAGAAGGTGAAATAAGGAATTTGAATCATGTTGGACCAGAATCTTATGAGGAATTAGAAAATCAATCTTATGGGCAACCATCAACATCTGATCCTGACATAAGTCATTCTGATAGATCAAACCACGATCATGACTCAAGAAATACTTTTGTAAATCCTGGTTCTGAAACTGCTATGAGAAAGGTCAGCTCAGAAGAGGATCAAGAGTGTCAAGAGCAACTGAATGTCATGATTCTCTCCGTTTTTATTGATTCTCATAATTTTGAAGTCGATGAAGAAAAAAGAATAGAAGAAGCAAGAATTAGGAGAGCAGTAAGCAAGGAAAATGCTGATTTTAATGCTATACTCAAGAATACAGAAAAGACAAGATGGAGAGTTGAAAATCTTAAAGAAAAGGAGAGGACAAGGACGTATCTTCCAATCAGAAAACAAGACAGAAAATGGAAAAAATAAATGACATTTATTGTTCTATTCAGATGAACTATATTCCTGGTGGAATGAGAGAAATAAATCAAATTCAACCTGTTGTGGAAAAAAAATCAGATACACCATCGTGGTTGAGACAAACACAAGGTCTCAGATTGTTGAGGTCACATACTGGACCATGAATTGGACATGAAGAAGCTGAATTTATAAATCCAAGGATGATAAACTTTACTTTGGATGATAGACCTGACCAGGAAGTCACTGCTGATCATCTTAACAGGCTTGAAGCTATGAAGATTATTATTGACTAACATGATAGTTCAAAACCAAATAGAGAAAATCAAGTTAATGCTAGAGGGTGATCAAGTTCAAATTTGTTCTTCTGATGAACTCTTGATGATGTCAACCAAGGAGTTGAAATATATATATATATATATACACATATATATATTATCTTTTAATTGTTGAGAATCAAGCATCTAAAGAATGGTATGATTTGGTTTGTATTCAATCAGAAGAAGAATTTAAGATAGCGGCTTTGAATATTTTGGTCACTACATTTCTATGTACATGAACTACAGACATCAAAAAGTAAAAATGAAAAGGGGTACATCTGTGTTTAAAATAATTCTTAGTTCATAATAGTTGACACTTAATACTGAAGGTCTGAGAACTAGTCATGTATTTTTTGATGATTTGATGGTAGAAAGAACTCCTATTGGGAACTTGAGAGCTGCCATATATCAGTTATCTAAAGAAATCGAATATGAAAGAAATTTGAAGATCAAAATAAAGCAACTTCTCAGAATGAAGGTAGATGAGAGAGTTAAATCTTTCATCAAGAGATACTCAAGGGTTTATGAAGAACCAAGAAATTAATATTAACAGAAGTTACTGAGTATGCTCTATGCATCTCTACTCAACATTTTGTCTTCCTGTTTTTGGCATCAAGCAGAGCATAGAATTTATGCTTATTCCACGAAACATAAATTGGGGGAGATTTTTGGGTGAGAATGCTCTATGTAAACATCAAGATCTGCTCGGAAGCTACATGGCATCAGGATTTGCCCTCAGGATCTGCATGACGTCAAGATGAAGACAGTCATCAGGATATGACTGCGTTAGGAATATGTTGTGAACTTGATGATAAGTTAAACAAAACACCTTAGTAGATTTATCATAGTGAATTTGTAGCTTTCAACGGATGATTACTTCACTATCCGTTGAAAGAGTAGCTTATGTAAAATAAGGTCAGTATCACAATTCTGCATACTTGTATAAGCTTAGTGAACTAAATTAGTGAGAAATGTTTAAGTCATGTTGACTACTAGGTTGATATACAAGATAGGTTGGCCAATTATAAATAGATGATGCCTTGAAATCTTTGTGTAAGTGAAATGGAGTTAACTGGCTAAAAGATAGTCTCAACGGATGCTTCACAAAGCTTCAACGGATGCTCAGATAAAGCTTCAACGGATGTTCTATAAAGTTTCAACGGATGATCATCCAGAGTATCAACGAATGATCATACATAGCTTCAACGAATGATCCACTGAAGCTTCAACAGATGCTTAAATTCAAAAAAGCAGTTGATAGTGACTTGACAGTCACATTCGTTGATTGTATGCAAAAGGAATGTGGCAGCCTGTTAAGCAGGATTATGAGAATAAAGAAGCATTATCATTTCCATGCAAGTTATGAAGATTTTCAAAGATGCGGGAATAGAGTAATGAAGCAGCATGGAGTTAGGCTAGATATGTTTTGTTTTATTATCTTGTCGTATTGCTATGTAAACTTGGTGATATATAAACCAAGTTGTAGTTGTCAAGAATTTCTCTGTAGTGTGTTTGTTCTACTTGTAAAGCAGTTGTGAGCCATTTGTAAGCTACATAGAGTTCTCAACCTGATATATATATATATATATATATATATATATATATATGATGGATACATTCAAATCCACCAGAGAGTTTTAAAAGCTTGTGTTTTTATTACTTGTATTTTGATTTATATAATTCTTTCATTCCGCACTATGCAAATCAAACACTGTTATATATGTATTAAGTTAGAATATTTTTATAAATCTAAAAAAGAAGCTAGAATTACATTCAACCCCCCCTTCTGTAATTCTTGTTGTATTGTTAGGGAATAACAGACTGGTTGTCAGGATAACAAGATAAATCAGTATCTACTGATTTATACAGTTCCAGTATTTGAGGAGATGTTTATTTTTGGTTCTTGATTTATAGGAATGTAAGTGTTAATTGAGATACGTATAGAATCAAGATAAATATATTTATAACATATCTTGTAATTGATATAGTAGTTGTGTAATATATAAACACTAAATAGGTTATCATTTTGATTAAATTTATCTCGAAAATTATTGTAACGTTGCAGGTCTCAAGAACATCACAATTTCTTGAGAGAATTTATAACAGTTTAATCAAATTTAATAAATTGTTATTGATCTTACATCCTGACTTTGATTTATTAGTAAAATTATATTCAACCCGCGTAAACAATTATATCTTTACCGGGTAGCACTACTTTGAGATGTATGAGTTAATTTGCACGATCAAAAAAATCATGTCTGAATCATGGAAGCTTTCTAAGCTTATTTACATTCCTTCCTTTGCAAACATTGCAGCTGCTGCTCTTGCTAACAAAGTCACATCTAATGATGGTGGCTTTGATGAGCTAATTGTGTCACCATCCATCGATAGGCCAATTTTGACTTCAGAAAAGATGTCTTAAAGCCTATTTTGTCACTATATTTGTAACTGTTATGGCCATGTAATAAAATCCTCATTATCTAGATAAATGACCATTTATTTTCTTCTTGCTTTATCGTATATTAACTGATGTATTGTGCATAAAAACATGTCATTAAATTTCATTTAACTTGCAAAAATATAACACTGAAAATGCTAAATTACAATCCACGAAACTAGAGCCTCATTACTAATTATGTACATTCATTAAACTTAAAAACAATACACCATGTACATATTCAAGACTAATTTATTGGCATTACATTGGTCCTTGCTTGCAATTTTAAAGAACAACTCAATATAAAATGCAAGGACAACATACAACAAAATCAAACACTTCGATGACCCTCATTCATCACTTGCACATTTTCATTGGAACCCCCATTTGAATTATTCCCATATGCAAAATTTTCAAGACCTTTTCATCGTGCTAATAAACCACATATCACAGCTCGACCCCGAGGACAAATAGGATCCTCGATTCATTGGAAGTAGTTGCACCCTAGCCAGCCTTGAACGCAGTTGACGAACCTCTTCCCCACATTATTCTTAGTCTAAGCAGTTCGAATCACCATCAAGCGTCCACATAAACAATATTCAGCCACTGAACTACAAAATTAAGCTTTATTGAAACTCTAGGGTTAGAGATTTTTATTTTGGAATGATTTTACCTATACATATTGATCCGTTTTCTTTTAAATCGGGTGGTTATAGCCATTACTGTGTCAAATTGCATTTTCATCACCACCTTCATCCACTTTTGCCATAAATATTTAATGGTGTCAACGTCCCTTGGACGGAAGTACACAAAATGTACAACAAAGGAAATGTAACGTTGGGTACACAGTTTGCTATATTAGATAATTGAGGTACAAAACTTGCTTAGAAAACTGCAGGTAAACATCCTGCATTTAACTCTCAATAATATGATCTTTCACTTCATTTTTGTTCTCATTTTTCATAACACTATTAATTATTTGTTCATCATTCAACAATTATACCACTGCTTCATTTTCGCTCGGGATAACCAATAACCATTGCATTATGATAATCAATAACATTTTTGTATATATATTGTTTATAAGTTAAAAAATTAGAAATGATATATAGTGATAAATTAATAAGTTATTAATATATTGATAAATTAATAAATTATTAATTTATCGATTAATTATATAATAAATTAATTGATATATTTTTTCAATTCCGAGAATATTAATTAATTATCATCATTTACCTGTAATAGGAGTTATTTTAAGATTTATATCATACTACCTTAAATCTCGTGCAATGCACGTATTTCAATTTAAATTTTTTATTTATCCCATTATATTATAATTTAGAATTATTTATATAAATATATAAAAATAATAGGACAACCTACAGTCGTAGTTTAATAGAATAAGTATACTATATCAAGTAGTTTAATAATTTAGTAGTTTAGTGAATATATAATACTATTTTTTTATTCTTTTTAATGATAGGATAAGTTATGATTGTTGTTCAGTAGGATAAATAAATTATGTGTGTAGTAGTTTACAGAATATATAACACTATTTATATATTTAAATTTAATAACCAAAACAAAATAGATAAGTTAAAAAGCAAAACTTCAGGAGTAACCTGTGTCTTGTGGCACACTATAAACAAACCTAATTACAAGGCCCATTTCTTTTATTTCTCGGTCTATGTTGAGGGCATTTCAGTAAATCTCTTCCGTTGTGTTCGTTCACATAAGGGTATTTTAGTCTATTTGTGGAGAGAGGGTATTTTGGTCAATTTGTGTATATAAGGACTTTATAAATACTCCACGCTATAGTACAGAGTGAATCACGATCTGCTTGAACCTGGCAGACTAATCTTCTGGTAATCTCTCTATTTATAATCTTTTTTTTAATTATTTTTATTCATGATATTTTTTTGTATAGTGTTGTTTCTTAGTTACATGCATGATGCGCGTTATCTTGAGATCATTACATGTTATCATCAATTTGTTCACTATGTGTTGCTTAACATACAAAAACCTCAAACCACGCATGCAAACTAATAATTTAAACTCCCCGAAACTTGTGTTGAATTGCTAGGAGCAGCCAATCTTGTAAAATCCGATTATCGGATCTGATCTGCAAGATCACGTAGCTAATCAAGTAATCGATAATTAATTGGAATGATTAATCAGAGCACTAATCGGATATATTGTATAAAAATATGTAGCAATTAATCGGATTTTAAAAATTGGACTTTGGTGAGCCTTGTATAGCTTATTTAAAATAGGTGATTTCTTGAACCATTGGGAGTAGATCTTAATTTGATCCTATACTATATTCGGCATATGAGTCTTTCTGTTGTTCTTTCACAAATTTATAGTTGAACTTGCTTTTACGTTTAATACTTTAGAATACGTGTAATCAGGAATTAATTGAAATTATTAATCAGACGACCAATCGGATTTATTAAGATAATATGATGTTTTTTTTTTCACGGAAAGATAATATGATAATTTTGAACATAACTTTTAATTTTAGTTTATGAAAAATATGCAGCAATTAATAAGATTTTAAAGGGCAAATCGACAGAGCTCCTTGTAAAGATTAATCGGGGGATGGATGGGTTAAATTTGTGATTTTTAGAATCACAGGAGTAGATTATAGTTTGATCCTATGCTATATTCGACATGTGAAGCCTTTTTATTGTTCTTTCATGAGGATAATGTAAATCGCACGTGTTCACTTGATCTAGAAGTGTCTTTCTAGCTTGGTTTCCTAGATTTTGATGGTTCGAAACTCTGGTTACTCAATATGTACTCATCTTCTATTTTGATGCAGCTTTCTTGATTACATTCATAGTTATTTCTATAACATCTTCTGACTTTTGTGACTATGGAATGTCAAAAAAACACTAGTTCAAAGGTAAGTTTGACAGGTGATTTTAAAGGGGGGCTAATGGATTGCAGAGGCATTGTTGCTGAGCCAGTTTCAAAAAGGCAACTTGTTTACTTCAGAGGTTCTGGGGAGGACAAGATAAGCAACTTGCCTCGAGAGTTGATTGATCGTATCTTATTATGTCTGCCAACTCATGATGTAGCAAGAACAAGTGTCCTCTCAAGATTTTGGAGAAATATTTGGTGTACGTTTCCGTTCCTAGTTCTCGATACACGATTTTATTCAGAGCTGACTTCAAAAAAGGAAATAGGCACAATCGCATCTGAATTTAAAAAGGTTGTCAATATGATTCTTTCATCTCACACAGGCCCCATTTTGTACTTTCATCTATACATTACTCCTGTGATTCGTTACTGTTCCATTCAACTTTGGATTGATCAATTGTCTGACAAGGGGCTGAGGTCTCTAGATTTTTCCTTTAAGAAGAGGGAGACCGTCAGACTTCCTCTTGCTTTATTTGTTTGTCCAGAATTGACCCGGTTAAGGCTCTTTAACTGGGCATTGGCTCCATTCTTTAAATCTGGAAGCTTCACTAGTTTGACAAAAGTTGAACTTTTTGATACCTCAATTACCCATGATATGACATTTGGGAAACAACTTAAAACATTGTATCTGCGGCGCTGCAGTGGGATCGAACATCTAGCCCCACAATTTAGAAAGGATAACAATTTAAGAAGCGTGTATTTTGAGATGAGCACAAAATTTGAGTGGCAGTGGTTACAACACACCAGAAAACTGGGATACCTGGGTCTTGTGCTCACGCCTGCAAATTCAAAAATGATGAAAGTACACGATTTGATCAAGCTTCTCGGTGAAATTCCAACCTTAAGTTATTTAGTTCTTTATGGACCCACCCTCAAGGTTAGCAAATTCCTACCTTAACTCATTAATGCAGAGGAAGAATTATTATGCGTTGGCGTGACTAAGATTTTTATGCATTGTGTATTTTAGGTTTTGGGGCCGCCTCCCTCAGATGTGACTAGCATGATGCATACAACAAAAGCTGAGAACGTGAGAAGTTTTAGCTTGGTCTTCCTTAAATTATGTAAACTGTGCCCGATCTCAAAAGTTGTTTACTTGATGAGAAGTTTTCCAAACTTGCAAGATCTTTGCATTGCACTGGTGAGAACTAGGGTATGCAATGTAATTAATGATACTTAAGTTTTGAAAATGCTGATCGGAATGTGCTTGTAAAATCATATTCTTGTATATCATATCTGAATTTTAAATATTTACATGCTTAAGTATGGAACAAATTGAAGCAAAGTATTTAGCGATTTCTATGTCTTAAAAAGTGCTGGTTGGGGATCTAAAAAGGCTGCAGTCTGGGATTTGTACATTTAGGCCCCAGTTTTGATGTTAGTATGCTTAAGTTATGGTTGTAACCTTTTTTTGCATGTAGGCGCTTGATCAAGTGAAGAGTTTGAGTCCTACAGAATTAGAAACAGAAGATTATGCGGGATCATTAGATTGGAAAGACATGTTTCTGGACCAACTCCAAACTGTGAAAATACGGGGTGTCGTGGATTCCAGTTATGCGCTCTACTTTATCAAGCATTTGCTTGCATCTTGCCCTTCACTGAAAGTCATTTCAGTTTTCTGCAGCACTAAATCTTCTGACCCTAAAGAGAATTTGAGGATTAAACAAGAATTGCAGCAGTTCCCCAGATTATCCTTAGATGCAGAAGTTATTTGGTGCTAAAGGGAAGCAGTTCTCCGGCAAAACATCAGCTTAGAAGCATCACTGCGTAGACGTTACTACTTGTAGTCTGGGTTGCGTTGTTGGGGACTTATGCCTTTTCAATTATTCTATGCAGTTTGAAGTAATTTCAGACTACCAGCTTTTAAAATAAATATATATTTCAGACTATTAGTTGAAAAACTTAGAATGTTCTACTATATTTCTTCAAGTTCTGTCTCTTTTTAAATAGCATGTTGTGAAATATTAAAGTCTTATTTCTATGCCCTTGTTACTGTTGTGCGATCAACAAATAAATGAAACTTCAGCCGGCATCAACGATTCAAAGACCCAACATTCACCTCGGAAAACCTTGGTAAAGAACTAATTCAGTTTCTCATTCTAGACATTCCTTTTTTTCCTTTATTTTCCTGTAGATTCTTCGGTGAAAGTGAAGTTGAGGTCTTGTACGAGCTACTGAAAAAAAACAAAGTGGTACAGTTAGTGATGGACTCATTCACGAGGTTGATAGAGAATGAAGGTTTGGGTCTGATCTTGGGCTTCTATTACATATATTATTTTGTTCACTTGTTTGTATATTCTTCTCTTTTGGGTCTAAATATTTCTGAGACTGTATTATGGTTTGTTTACTCCAGCCTTTTCATCTTGTTTTCTTCCTCCAAGAAGTAAATAAACTAAGTTTAACAATTCATTTGTACCTTCTTTTGTTTCTTTGCTTACTGTTGTCTTTTTGCTACCTACTATCCTTCTACTTTGGATTTTCAGGTGAAAGAGTTGGGCTGGGCATTTAGCCGGTTGGCTGGGACGGATGAAGTATGACGCAGTTCAGGAGAAAGCCCTATGTGACCTGAAGGTTAATTGAGGCTGTTGGACAAGTAATGTAAGCACTCTATCCAAATATATATTTCTTTTTCTGCATTACTCCGAGTGTGTACAACTTATGTTCAATTACTACCATAATTATACTCAAACATCTACTTTTCAAGATTTACCAAAAGCAAGGGAAAATATGCATTCATTGGAATGAATTTGACTTTTTAAATTGGTTATTTTTTTAAATACGCTCCCTGAATTTATTTGTTGGGCAGGTAATAGTGATTGTGTACATACAAAGAGAACGAAGTAGGTAAAGTATTATTGCAGGAGAATGCAAAAGAGATGCATGATTTATCCATAGATTTTAATCTTGTGATAGATGCCCCTGTTCTAAATAATATTGTTTCTTAGATAAAAAAAATCCTTTCACTTAAATGTTATCAAAGAGCTAGAACAGGCACACAAGTTACAACATCAAACCTCACAATTTATAAATATTAAAGCATTTCTTGAGGTGTTTAGTACGAAAGTTAAAGACCATGGTAAATTTAATGAGATGTATGTTTTATTCAATAAATGTAGAATTATATGCTGTCTTATTTTATTCACCTTATGTTTGGCTTCCATTTAGATGAGGCTTCTAGACATTTGGCTTCTCATAGTAAGCTGGTAAAGGCAGGTTAGAGATTTATATTAATTTGAAAATGCAAATATTTTATTACATAATCTTCTTTATAACAGGAGATGAAGGTGGTGAAGTGGTTGCATACAAGCCTCAACCTGTAGCTAGAATAGCAGGTGGCCAGCTTGGTGTTGGTGGAAGATTCATGTTGTGGCGCTGTTTCTCCAATTGGGAATTCCCCCTCGGGTACAATTATATATTTCGAAACAACATTATGGCTTTCTCCTCCGATATAAGAAAAACTAACTGAGCTTGTACCTTTTACAAATTAATGATGATAAACTAGCTTCCAATAATATAGACCAGTGTGCATACTAGATACATCAACAGAATTACTAAAGTAATAAATATTAAGCAGTACGTGAAAATTTAAACTAATTTATTCCACCGTTTATTCTATAGAGTATGATCTTGTCTGCAATGTTTAGATTTGAGAATGAGCTTTGGTACTCTCCGAAGCAAACTTTACTTTGAACTCTCACTTGTTTTTTGTCTGAGATTGAATCTAAAGATAAGGCTTTTGAATTTTCCTCTGTTAGATGTTGTTTCATGTTTGTAAATGCATAACTAGTGGTAAAATATATTTGCAGTGAACAATATTGTCTAGATTTTAGTAAAATGATAGTTCCTCTTTGTCTGCTATAACTTGCTTTTTTCTTTTTCTATTACTGAGATTACCAGAGACATGACTTACAGTAAATAAGACGACATCATGTAGAAGTATGGTGCAGACAACATCCTCTAATTACAATTGATGTGATTAAGACTTCATAAACTACTTCTTTAATTACCATACAGTAAGAGTTTAAAGCAAATTGTCACTTCGAAATCTTTTTCTGAAAAAGGAAAAGTTGGTTTCTATTTGTTTTAGAGAATATACTTTAAATTTACACCAACACATGTTGTAATGTTAAGAACCGGATGTCGACTCACCAATATCGTCTCAGTTATTCCTGATAATTGTAGCTTAAATCTGTCAGGTTTGTCAGGTTTGGCCAGAGCTAAACTAGGATTTAATTGTCCTGCTTATGTAGTGAAAGCTGAAAAGTCCTGGAACTTTGCACGTTACAATCTACTTTGTTCTGTAATGTTGAGAAAAAAATGAAATTTATGGGTAGCAATTCTGTGACAGAGTCTGCAGAAGTAAAGAAATTATCATATAGCTTGTTTAGTTGTTATAATTCTATCATTTTCTGAGAAGCCGTGATAAATATTAATGAATAGTCAACTGCAACATGTTCATATCATAGTGGGCCTCAATGCTCGCGAGTCTGCTATCACACACAAGAAACAGTAAAGAGACTCCGAGATAGTGATGCAAATGAGCACTTGAAAATGCCTTTCTTTTATTTAATCTGTTGAAGGAATCACATCATATAGGTTCCTGAGAATATTGTCCAGTTAATTGTTTTAATGGATGGTAAAGCAACTGTAAATGTCGGAATTAATGCCCTGACCCTGCAAAAAAACAGCTTTGCTTCCCTAAGGACAATGACCTACATAAGAAATTACATACATCATGCTATAGGTAATTTGGCTATTTTCAGTATGCAACCTCAACAGAATTTTGCATTGGCCAACCATGAAAATTATCTCAAACATATCAGAGATATGAGTGCACCGAGTGACATGAATATGAGTACACCCAGTGACATGGAAATGACAGGTGATTATTTACCGTGTCTCAGTCACTATCACAGATATCCGGTCATCTATAGATGATAACAGTTTTACTTGCATAATTTTGGTCATCTTGTGATTCCAGTCAAGGGAGTAGAGATTCCAAGGTGTAGTTTTACATGTTGGAGGACTCAGATATGTCCGTTTAAAAAGGTACTGACTGTACACAGTTATATATTATTAAATGGTTTCTGTGATATTTCTTTTGTGTAATTTTGCAGGAAATGTTACGTCATATTGGACAAGGGGTTACTACATAAATGAGCTCTTTATTCTGCAATAAATAATTGTACACTTATTTACTTGGTCAGCGGTTCCCCTATCTCTTCATTGCCCAGAATAGTATGTCATTTTCCAATGACAAAACAAATGCAGTTTTAAAGACCTGAAGTTTTTCCTGAAAATCATGCTGATTGACTGAGGAAGTGTCAACTTTAGATTGAATTAGGCCGCATACTTGGAGTTTAACAAATGAATTGTACCTTCTTTTGTTTCTTTGCTTACTATTGACTGTCAGGATCTTATAGACTTGTGTTGCAACCTATAACTTAGCATTATATATTAAGGTTTAGCTTATTCTTGGGATTTTTCAGGTGATGATTTATTCCATTGATTCGTTGAGGTGGTGGTGTGTTGGTCACGTAACCGTAGCAATATAGTTTTCCTGCTGCATTGTAAATAAAATAGGTAGAGCATAATTTCTTTGAGATGCGTTGCCTATTGACCTTGTTATATTTTTTAATGGCTTTTAATTTTAGTTTCACTTAAGGTATTCAACTTTTGCTTTTGCTATTACTTGCATTTCTGTAGAAGTTTATGGACTTTATAGCACCTGTTGACTAACTCGATCTCTGATCTTTAATTTCTTTACAGGAATATTACTTGATTTTTTTACTACTTTGTTCAAAGAATAGTGGATTTAGTGCCGTTTGGGAAATCTTAAAATAATTAACTTATGACTTAAAATGAATAAGTAATTTATAAGTGATAAGTAAATAAATACTTATAAGTTATATAAGTGTTTGGATAATTTCACTTATAAATCAGAATTTTTTTTAATTTAATAAATCAAAATAAATAATTTTTAAATATAATCATATTATTTCCTGAATTTTAGATTAGATTAACATTTAAAAATATAATTTTTAAAATTAAAGTTAATAAAAACGCAAAAAATCAAATTAAATTGAGAAAAAATACGTCATTACTAACATTCAACTTATCAGCTTATAAGTTGAAAATCTGACTTATAAGTTAGGTACACAAACAGTCCTCGATAAGTACTTACGGGCTTATAATTCAATAAGTGATTTATAAGCTGTGGCCAAACAGGCCTTTAGTGGCCACCTTCACCGTTAGCTTTTAATGGGTAAAGGCAGCCTCGAAAGTAGGAGATAAAGGAAGGGATATTAAAGAGAGACTCAATCTCAGACTCAGGTAGTTTCAACTTGAACAGCTAGCTTACGAGAAAGAGAAAGGGATTTCACACAATAGTCACTAACTCCACATAAAAATGAGCTCTTCTTATTGGTGGTTGAATAATAAATGTTAATGGTCCTCCTGTATTCACATCAATTCCACCAATAAAAAGAACTCATTTTTATTGGAGTTAGTGGACACACGTTAGAAAGACCGTACAGGAAAATGTAAATAGTGTAATTTTCAGCGCTTGATTCTTGTGGTCAGTCATTAATGATTAATATGCTAAATGTTGTTTGCTGTAATTGCATTAGTGCGCCTCACTGGTACAAAAATTGAAGACTCATTTCCAACCAAAAATTCCATATGAAGTTGAGAGAAGGTGTGCAGAACAAAACAAACAAACCAAATGAAATCTGTTCAAACTAAGACACGATGCTTGCCAAGAAAAGTAAAGAGTTGAACAGATGTGTCCATATACGAGTTTAGATCTTGGCCTGATGAACAGGATAAATTTGGAACTCTCCGATTTGCCTACACCAGTTTGCTTGTGTACCCATAATTATATGGCTATGGATTATTATGCTACTTTGCTCATAATGTTGTTTGTTGGAGTTGCATTAATGTGCCTTACCAGTAAAAACAATGATCCAAACCTTACTTCACTATAGTCCCGTCTGCAATATAACTAAATATGACGATTCCCCAAATTAAAAAGTACAAGTGTTTGATTAATTATCAATAAAAATACATGTATGTACACACGTGGAGAAGGATTTTAAGGTTTTTTAAATATGTAAATCTTAAATAACTTTTATTTTGTTAAAAGTGCTGAAATTCGATTATAAAAACATAATTACATTTAATTTTAATTTAAAAGTTACTTTTCTGTATTTTAATATAAATATAATATTTTATGAATAAGAATAACATTTTTGTGATATTATGTATAAAAATATATATTAAAAAAAGTAATTACTTGCCACCATTTAAACACCCATACACTAGGGTTAATAGTTGATACTCCACAATGAACTAAGCCACAACAAAATAGTAGATTTCCATTTACTACAACCAATCAGAGTAAGTATGTAATGTATCGGTTTAACAGGAAAAAACATACAACCACTCAGTAAGCAAGTAACGTATCAGTTTAACAGAAAAAAGAAACAAAATGAACAAAGAGATATTCTATTTTTTACAATTTAAGGATCAATGAATTGAACATCAACTGGTCAACTGCCATTCGCTGACAAACGCACCTAAACTCGAACATCAACTATCATTCATTCGCTGACATACTTCCAGATGATGTACGCACCTAAACCCTGGTACGGGTTCCAGGTTTCATAATCGGGAAACTGGTCGCCGTATAAGCGCGTAAGCTTATTGCTCAACTTGGAATCCCTTGGCATGAAATCTAATCGTTTCATACCAAAAACTAGTACGTACATAGCTCTGAGTACACCCAACAGGCGTATACTCTTAAGTCTGTCATAAATGGCTTCACTTCCAAGTGCAGTCAGCTGCTCAAGCTCATTGGCATTTTGAAAACTTTGAGCGAAATTTCTTATGCACTCTGCTTTTTCTCGCCCCCCAACTTTAACATCATACACCAACACGCCATCACCTAATGCAGCCACAGTGGCGGGAGTAACTTGATTGTTACAGGCATTAACTAGTTTCTGATAGACATGTGGTCTGTTAGCTGGGCTTCCACCTTGCTCAACTAATGCTCTAATCAGTCTCTCAAACAGCGACATGCCTTCACCGTTAAACACAGTTAATTCAAGGTTATTATCCTCCATAACTTCCCTGAGTTGGTCGTCAGCCACATTCATCAAATGTTGGACTCCCAGCACATAACTGTCAACTATGCATTGAAAAAAATATTATGAGAATGACTGAACTAATCTAAATGTAGGTGCAGCAGTATAACATGATTAATTAAATTAACTATTTTTATATTATCTGTCATATGTGTCATTAACTAAGAAAGATGTTATATGAACCACTAACAGTTAATAGTGCAAATAAAAGTAACTAATTATACCATCTTCACTGTGGTCATGAGCACCTACAACTTCTCCATTTATAAAAACAAGAATTTGAACTGGCTGATGAAGAGGAGGATCTGCCAAAGTTTTAAAAAAAAACTAGAAATAAGAGAGATATATATGGTACATGACAAGAAATTTGTTATAACAAGAGATTAAATAACCCGTGCTAAATATGTGACTGTGTAACAATACTTAGATGAGACCTTATCATAATAACAAGAAAACTTTGATACCTTCTTGATGATTAGCATTAGCATTATCAGCCTGGTGCAAGGGTCCTGCTCAAATTGATTAAGATCACAAAAGAATAAAAAGAAATTAAAGAAATCAGTCAACTACTATTACTATTACTAATAAAAAAACTTTACTGACCTGTGATATTCAACACTAATCTTAGAAATTTATGGCAATGACTAATATATTAGCATGCAGATTGCCTTTCATAGTTTATTGACCATGAATACATAAAATAACTAGAAAAAACCATTAAAGATTATACCATGCTCAACATTGCCTTGAGCACCAGCAACTTCTCCTACCACCACAGGAACTTCCAGCTGGTTCTGCACAAGTGGAACTGTCAATGATAATTCAATTACATTATTTTAGATTTTCTTTCATAAAATTCTATCTAGCATTATATAAAAGTTAAATACGAATAACCCATAAAAAGGGAAGTAAAAAATTCTATTAATTTAATATGTTATGTTGAAACAAGTATAAAAAAAAGTATTTAACATATAAAAACTAAAATAAAAGAATATAACACATGATAAGAGATCTTATTAGACAAAATTAAAAAACAAGTTAAGAATTTGAGTAACAAACCCCAGCTTCTAAAAGAAATGTATGACACCTATACATATTAACCTAATAAATGACAAAAAAAAACAGAAATAACAAGAATTCCTAAGAAATTAACTTTCTACCAACCACCATAATACTTAAGCAGCCTAAGAAGATACAATGCAGAACTTCATGTATAACTTACAAGAACAGTCAAATGAATAGCATCATCATTAACTCCCCTAATCAAGCTTTTTAGAAAGTAAGGAAAAAAAATAATCTAGGATCCACCTTTCACACCTCTTCTTTAATTCCTATATTGCTCAACATGTAAAATAAACTACACCACATAATCCCCTGGCCAATAAGAACTTGAAATACTATAAAATATAACAAATGCTCATATAAAAGACACACATACCTTGTTCTTGGAGGGCCTGCTCAAAATCATGAAATATTTGGTTAAACATAGGTCCTACAAAAAGTTATATTTGTTTTTACGTTACATACAAGAAATTTAGTACAGAAAAATGAAAAATTAATAATTAAAAGTAACAACCATTTAAAAAATTACTAAGTACCATTTTCAAAATTTACATTCTGAACGTCTTCTTCTGCCATTAGTTCCTCCCCGAGATTTTGAAAAACTTGATTAGCTCCTGCCACAACAGTTTGGTACATCATGGGAGAAGTTGTCAAAATTAAAAATAGAGTGCAACCTACCTAACTCTGCTACAGTCTAGTGGAATATAAATACTTGTGAAATTGCATGTAAATATCGAAAGGTGGCCAAAATTTTAATACCCTGGTCAGCGTGGGCTTGATTAGCTCCAAGCTGCATGGGCCCTGCTCAGAATTATTGAGACCATAAAACAAGGAAGATAATTAATATTTGAAAGAAGCAAGACAAGACAACCTATAACATAGTATGCAAGTCCTTGGTAGTCAGTTTTATACACAATCAAGACATCAAATTAATTAAAAACCAATAAACCATCAGTAGCATCATCATTATTTCTCGTAAAACCATGGAACATGTGGCTTCTCTCAAAAACTAATAATAAATTAGATACAACAGATGCTTATATATACAACAGATACCTTGCCCTTCTTGTGCATTAACCTCCACATGTCCAATTAGAGCATTCTCTAATTGTTCAAAAACTTGGTTAAACAAAGGTCCTGTCAAAAGTTACATAGTTAATTTAAAATACTAAGAAAGTATCTGTTTGTTAAGGTTGTTTTCTTAAAATTATATTAAAAACAATTCATACAAGATAAAAATGAAACAATCAAAAATAATAATCACTTATGTTAATACCATTCTCAGCATTATGTGCATCATCTTGTTCCCCCATCAATTCATTTTCAAGAATATGCAGAGCTTGATTGTGTTGGTTATGTTGGTTTCCTGCCACACCTACAAATTTAATACAACAAACATAAAAAAGCAGTATATTACATATATTAAAGTACAATTTGTTGGAATAATCTTAAATTTAGTTATTAATTATTTGTTTATTTAATTATTAGATATTTAGCAATAGATTAATTATTAGAGAAAAATATTAATTTAGAATTGTTTAGTAGTGGGGTAGTGGAGTAGTGGAGTTATGGAGTAAATTATGGACATGTAATTTACCCATTAATTAGTAGTGGTTAGTTTTAGTAATAGTTAGTTTTAATATGTTTGTAAAGCCTATATAATGGCTAGTTTACCTTGAGTTTTAGAAGAAGAATAAAAGTAAGTAAAAATAGCAGTACAAGTTCTCTGTAAAATGTAGGTGTCTTTTTCTTCTCTAAGTTTTTCCAACATTGGTATCAGAGCCATATGATCCGGGGCTTATAAAACTCTTATAAAAATACACATATACATATATATATTATCCTTAATATTTTCCATGGCATCAAACAATTTCTCCGTCTCTATTCCATTATTCAAAGGAGATCATTATAATTCATGGGCTATCAAAATGAAATCATATTTGAAAGCTATGAGTTTGTGGGAAGCAATCGAGAGTGATGTTGAGCCAACCCTTCTTCCACAAAATCCAACAGTAGCCCAAATCAAAAAACGTGATGAAGAAGTGGCTAGAGAAGCAAAGGCACTTTCATGTCTACATTCGGCTGTGTCGGAAGAGATCTTTACAACTATTATGAGTTGTGATACTCCTAAAGAAGCATGGACAAAAATTAAGGAAGAATTTGAAGGCAATCAACAAACCAAACTGATGCAAATTCTGAACCTCAAGAGAGAGTTTGAGATGATGAGAATGAAAAATAATGAAGGCGTCAAGGAATATGGGAGTAGGTTGATGTCCATTGTTAACCAAATCAAACTACTTGGTGGAGATTTCTCAAGTCAAAGAGTAGTGGACAAACTTTTAGTAACTCTTCCTGAGAGGTATGAAACTAAAATTTCCTCACTTGAAGATACTAAAGATCTTTCGAAATTAACTGTTTCAGAATTGATCAATTCACTTCACGCCGTGGACCAAAGGAGATCAATGAGGGAGGAAGAAATTGGAGGAAAAAATGAGGGACTGCTATTAGCTAAAGCTTCATCCTCAAAAGGCACAGGTAACAAAGTTCAATGCAACCATTGTCATAAGATGGGACATGAAGAAAAAGACTGCTGGTACAAAGGAAAGCCACAATGCTACAAATGCAAAAAATATGGGCATCTGGCAAAGAATTGTAGATTTCAGAATGATGAAGAAAGGATGGCACAATTGATCGAGGGAGAACCACTCCTTTAGAGTTGTGGAGAGAAAGTGCTCCAAAGTGTTTTTGGAGAGAAAGTGCTCCAAAGTGTTTTTGATGAGATAGTGCATCAAAATTGATGGTGGTGAGAAGTGCATCACAGGCGAAGAGAAAGTGCTTCGTAAATTTAAGATTATGGGGTGAATGTTGGAATAATCTTAAATTTAGTTATTAATTATTTGTTTATTTAATTATTAGATATTTAGCAATAGATTAATTATTAGAGAAAAATATTAATTTAGAATTGTTTAGTAGTGGGGTAGTGGAGTAGTGGAGTTATGGAGTAAATTATGGACATGTAATTTACCCATTAATTAGTAGTGGTTAGTTTTAGTAATAGTTAGTTTTAATATGTTTGTAAAGCCTATATAATGGCTAGTTTACCTTGAGTTTTAGAAGAAGAATAAAAGTAAGTAAAAATAGCAGTACAAGTTCTCTGTAAAATGTAGGTGTCTTTTTCTTCTCTAAGTTTTTCCAACACAATTTGCATGTAATAGTTGAAAATCCAATAAGTAACAGAATTTTCATATGTACCATCTTGAGCATCATGGGCATGGCCCTGAGCAGCACCAACATTTCCTATCACAGGATTATGTAAGGCTTGATTTAGAGGATCTCCTGGCACACCTACAAATTTAATACAACAAACATTAAAAAGCAGTATATTACATATATTAAATAGTTGAAAATCCAATAAGTAACAGCATTTTCATATGTACCATCTTGAGCATCATGGGCATGGCCCTGAGCAGCACCAACATTTCCTATCACAGGATTATGTAAGGGTTGATTAAGAGGATGTGCATTGTGTAAAGGTTGATGAAGATGATCTGCCAAAAAATTTCTGAGTTAGATAATCAATTTTTCTTTGAAAAAATCTGTGTCACTGTAAAACATTACCAATAACCCATAAAAAGAAAGATGAGTGACGTTAGTTTAATTACTAATGAAGATACTAGGGAACAATACTTATGAAACATAAAAAAAGGAGATAACACAGAGATCTTATAATCACACAACAGGTTAACAAGTTAACACCACATCAGTAGCATCATAAAACCCTAACCCTAGAACATGTGACTTGTATTCAAAAAGAATACAAGTGTAATAATAATATGATACACATTTTCCAAAACCTATTCAAGAATTGGAGGAAGTAACAAAAACTTTCACATGTTCATCTTTATCTAACAAGAGCAAAATCACTCAAAACAAAGAAACCCAGGAACCTTCTTGAAGTGATAAACATATAACAAATGTACAGCATAGATTATACACTAAACAACAAACATATATATCTAGAGTTACATATTGTGGTGTAAACCTAATGAAGAAATACTACTTACACATGGCATCAAACTTTGACATAAGAACCCCCCTAGTTTCTTCAGGTGATAAACACAAATAGCATACACCAAATATACTCTGTAAACATGTAAAGAAGCAAGAAAACGTGGAGATAAGCAGATTTTACATACTTGGATCGGGGTCCGCCATTAAACTCTTTCTTTCTTGATCTTGTTTATGATATTTAGCAGTGTATATATGTATATGTATGTCTGTAATCTATGAGCTTCTAACACACACCCTGCTAGTCCTTTCACTAATTTGAAATATTAATACAACCGCCTTTACATATATAGAGTCTTTGTAACTATTTAACTAAAAATTAAAGAGTAATAAAACAGTTAAACATGAATAATTTGGAATCTGGAAACGTTTATATGTAATTTTCTCCATTTTCTACTAAAAAGGGTCAATGAATTTACAAAATTAATCACGTCGAGATTATACTTTCATAAATGTCATTAAAATGCATTGGCAGTTTATAAAACACAAAAATATTACAAGATTTTTTATTAATTTTATTTTACTGCAGATAAAGCAAATAAACTGTACTTAGCCAGGAGTACAGGTGATACAAATAATGTCATCATATTTAATCACAGAATTTTATAAAGGTCTTTTTTGTAATTTTTTTTATAAAAATGGATAGAAATAAAAAAAATGCAAACTGCACAATTAGGTTTAAATCCATAAGTTGAAATCAAACCTGGTCAACCCACAACTCAATGAACAGTTGACTAAATTTGTCATTTAAGTCAAATCGCACTCTCGCAACAATAGCTTGGTTAATCCCCAGTCGATAAAAGATCTAGTGCAAAAATATTTTATAAATTAGCATCTAAAATGAAGAAGAATTAAAAAATAAAATAAAATAAAAACTTATAAATATATAAATGCCTCATATATTAATATTACCTCGCTAGCCTCCTTCATACTGTAAAGACACCTTCCAGATGTTTCCGATCTGCGAGTTGTAGCTAAAATCAGTGACCGTGTATTTTTTAAAATAGAGATTAATTACGAGATTTTATGTAGATTTGAAAATAGATCTAGGTTTAAAAAGAGAAAATGAAAAATAAACTATGAGATTCTAAATAGATTTAAAAAATAGATCTAGGTTTAAAAACAGAGAATCAAAAATAAACTTTGAGATTCTAAATAGATTTGAAAAATAGATCTAGGTTTAAAAACAGAAAATGAAAAATTAACTTTGAGATTCTGAAAAATAGATCTAGGTTTTAAAACAGAAAATGAACATTAGAAACGAGATTTTATATACATTTGAAAAATAGAGGTCATTCGAGAGATTTGAGCTGAATCGCGGCTGAGAACTAGGTTTCGCCGTCGGAGATCTTCGATTTGCTTCCTGTTTCTCTTGTACGGCCATTTGAGCTCAATCTAGCTGCCTATCTATGTATATATATATAAGTGTATTTTTATCAGTTTTGAAAGTAGATCGATGTAGATATGACTACAACGGTGTTGTGTGTGTAGATTGGTGTATATCGCAGCCTTAGAAAACAAAATAAGGAGGTGAAGTGTGTGTTCTGAGATCTAGTGTGTGAGCTGTGAGAGAGATAGAGAGAGATAAGGAGGTGAAGTTTGTGTGAGCTGAGAGAGAGAGAGAGAGTTCTGAGATCTAGTGTGTGAGATGTGAGAGAGATGGAGAGAGATAAGGAGGTGAAGTTTGTGTGAGCTGAGAGAGAGAGAGAGGCAGCTAAGGCGACGTTGGGTGTAAATTTTCAGAAATCGCCGGAGGTGCAGAGCAAAATGAGAGAAGGTGGTGTATGTGTGTGTTTTTGAGATCTACTATGTGAAAAAAGTGAAGTGTGTATTATTTATGTGTTGGCAACATGGCTCTTAGCATTAGGTTAGATTAGGGTACCGTTAGTTTAACGGTGTTATTTAAAATTTACCTTTTTATGCATTTTTTTATGGTATCTTCTGCTCAACTAACTGCTTTTTGATTTTTGGATTTGTTTCTAACATTAACAAATACGGCTGAGATTATAAATTTAAGACTGTGCAAAAAATGTGAGAAAAATTAGAAAATCTACTTGCAGGAAACCTTACTTGGTAAAACCTAATTTTAATCGACATTATGCTCCTGTTTACTCAAAGTTTAATTGTTGAGTAACGTTACATTTTGACGTGAAGCTACTTAGAAATTAATAGAAAATGAGTTCTGTGTGGTTGATGAATTTAAGATGGAATTTTTTAATTTTTTATATTTTATCCATATATGATCGAGATAATATTATTTTAATTTAAACAAGTTGCTAACATTGTCAGTAAAATAAATATAAATTAGTTTCAAAATTCTATTTTTTTGTAAAATCTCCATGTCACTGCAGCTACAACCTTAACTATGGAGCGCCGTTAACTTAACGGTGGTTAAAGAGAAGGGGTTTTGCTTTATACTCATGCAAGCAAGCATACATACAAGTGACCAATCAAAACTCGAAACGTGTTACTGAAATCCAATTAGGTCCCATCAACTTACTACGTATTTTGCTAGTAGACGCGTATACGAACGAAAATTTGGACGTGAACTAGGATCGTAGACCTTGAACCAGATTTTTATCTTACAATGGAGAAATCAACTTTCTATTAAATACATACTCCCTCCGTCTCATTAATTTTTATACGTGCACTTAAAAATGTTTAAAATATCCGAAATCCGATCCGGAAAAAAGCCCGAAAAACCCGATCCGAAAAAATTTCGGCCCGGTTCGATCCGACCCGCAGGCCTTAAATGGGCCTCCTTTTTTCTCGAAAATCCGGCCCGGCCCGATATCCGAAAATCTCGGATTTAAAAAAGCACGGATAAAAGTCCGGATCGAAAAAAGCCCGGATAAAAGCCCGGTTCGGCCCGGATAAAAGTCCGGCCTTTTTGAAAAACCTGATTAAAAAACCGATTTTTTATATAAAATTTGAAAATATACAATACTTTTTATGATTTTTAAAATAATATATCATATATAGTACTATAAACAATTAAAGTATATATAATTATTTATAAATTATATTAAAAATAATTATTTATTTCGGTGTCTAAACTACTCTATCTTATATATCAAGATATTATTTTCTCTAGTATTTAAACTACTCATAATTCGAGTTATAAAATATTAAAATATTTTTTTAATATATAAATAAAAAGCCCGGATAAAGCCCGGTTCGGCCCGATCTGGCCCGGCCCGCGGGCCTAAAACGGGCCTTATATTTTTGGGAAGCCCGGCCCGGCTCGATTTTTAAAAAAGTCCGGCCCGATCCGTTTTAAAAAACCGGTCTTTACGATCCGTTTTAAAAAACCGGGTTTTTTAAAGCCCGGATAAAACCCGGCCCGGTGAGCTTTTTGTGCTTCTCTACGTGCACAGTTTGCACTTTTTTCAAAACTTCTATAAAATATAGTTTTATAATATTTTTTTTTAATTTCTTTTTAAATAAAAGTTCAAACATGAAATTTTGATTCAGAAAAAAAAATTTAAAAAATATTGTGGAATTATACTTTAAAGGAGTATTGAAAGCGTGCCGAAAAATAATATATAAAATTTGAAAATAATATATAAAATTTTATGGAACAGAGGGAGGGAGTATGTTTCTAAATTATCTTGAAATGGAAAATGAAACGAATGATCACGTATTTTAGAAAAATTGTTGATAAATCATAATCACTCGCTACCAATCATATTTGTCTGTATACATAAATTCATTACATCGGTAACATCAAAATTATCTCCCTTGGCTAATTTTTCAACCGAGTTTCACGGTAAATGATATATCAGACACCTCAATTGTTTGGTGTACTTTACTAGTTGTATAATTTTGTGTATATAAATATCTAATTTAAATATAAATTATTGTGTAATTTCTTGTTCGTGTAATGTATATGACATAGAGGTGGCCAAACGTGCGGGTTCGAACCGCACATTCGGGACCGGCTCGTACGGAAACCGTAAAATATTCGGCCCGATACGGGCCGGTTCAAACCCGTACAATCCGCCGAAAGAAGCGAACCGAATACGAATTTAATTTTAAAAAACCGGGACCGGCACTAACCCACACGAGCCCGAACAGGCGAAGCCCGCGCGAGCCGAACGAACTATGCAGCCCGCACAGCCCGCGCAGGACACCTTAAACAGGAAAGATGTCAACATTAATTGCTCTGCTCCCACCACAAAAATGTTATTTTTTGTTAGTAAAATCAGTTATATCTTATACAGGAGTGCAGGCACAAACAATGCAGAACAACCCAAGTGAGTCAGAGGAAGATTCTTGTGATTTGTTTTATTCCATTAGTTTTTTCAAATGAATATAGCTATGATGCATAAAAACAATAAAATAACTATTTCTTGACAGATGTGACAATTCTATCCATAAATTACTCAACCCGCTAGCCCGCGTGTTCAACTCGCCAGCCCGCGAACCACCCGCGAACCGCCCGCGAACCGAGCCGAACCCGGGTTACCATCTGTCAGCTCAACACAGCCCGGCCCGATTCGCTCGACTCCCAGTGCCGGTTAAGTGTTCAATTCTTCCGGTTCAAACCCGCTTCCAACCCGGCCCGGACCGCCCGACCCGCACGGTTGGCCACCTCTAATATGACACATTCATAATATCGCCTTTCATGTAATTTCCAATACAAAATATGTAAAATAAATTAAAATATTAGAATATAAAATTTTATCAATTTATAAAAAATATTTAAAACTTAGTTTCTTTTTAGAAGTTAAATATTTAGTGTAACCGCCAGTACCAAGAGCCAACAAACATATATATATGTACAAATTATCGAAAAAAGTACCAACAACATATATATACAAACTATCGTAAAAGAATATTAATAATGAGGCCCCTGGCGAATATAACTTTTATCTTGAAAGGCGGCAATTAAAACTTACCAAAATAAAAAAAAGGCATGATATGTTTGAAAATCATCAACTTTCATATCCAAAAAACTTAAGAAACGCATAGTTGATATTACTAATCACTTATATTCATGCAAAAATTCTTAATATTCGGGGGATGGTCCGGATATTTCAGCTTTACATGCTAAAAAGCATCACAGCCCATATTTTTGAAGCTTTCTAATTTATCATGGGGTTGTTTCTAAAGTCGCAGGTTTGCAGATTTTTATGAATACGTTGTCTAGATATGATTGGCTGGAGCCTGGTGTCTGGTGGGTATGAACCCAATACCGGTTCTTATTCTAATGTACGGACAGTTTCTCAAGGGTTGGAGTTCAAAATTTTAATGAAGCTCTAAGCTATCTAAATTAATGCGACTTTGGTATATATATATAGGCAAATAATCTCAACCAACTTGTTTGGGATACGTCATCCGCAATATTTCATTGCAGGCTTCCGCAATGTTTTATTGCGCCAGGTGTGTACTACCGCAATACTGCATTGCGGCAGCTGTATCTCATCCAACGATGGCTGATGAACAGCTCCATATATATAATGTGAAATTCATATGTAGCACTTGGTCGAGATCAACATAGCTACTAATTAAGGTGTAACTTGACTAGGATCAAGTGTAGTTTGTGCTTATCAAATTTAAATTTAATTTTTTTTTATCGAATAGAGTTGAGTTAAAAAATAGTCAGAGCCTGAAAATTATGGTCAAACTCGACCCGTAAAATAAACGAGTTGAGTTCGACCTACTCGTGAGTTTTGGAGTTTATCAAGTTTTCGAGTTTTTTTATGAGTTTTTGAGATGACCGAATTTTCGAGCCTATTGGGATTATTATCCCGTTTCCGAGTTTTAACATCAATTTTACGAAATTTATTTGATTTATTTTTTAATTTCAACTAAAAAATATCATTCCACTTAAAATGACAATCTAATTTTAGAATACATATTTATTATTTTCCGTACTCAACTTTTCAATCAATTATATAATATTATAATATCATCTATTAATACAAATTTTACAAAAAGGTATAATTTCAACCAGGCAGGTTTGAACTGAAAGTTAATACAATTTAGTTGTCAGAATTTCATTAAATGTATTTAGAGTTAAGAGTTGGGATAAATAAACATATTGGACTAATGGAAGTGGGACGAATCGACTCAAGGTGACACATATACTAGCAAACACGTGAATATTTAATAGTACAAATTACAAAAATATTTAGTTGAATTCGGGTTTGATCCAAGTCGAGTTTATCGAGTAGAGCTCGAGTTTAAAAAATCCCATCTCAGCTTAAATTTTTTGTCGATTCGGAAAATGTGTTCGAATTCGAGGATTGATAACGAATTTGAGTCAAGTTGAGCCCATTTTATCGAATCGAGTTCAAATCGTTTAGGTTCGAATTACATCCCTACTAATAATACTGAATTTTTTTACCAAGATATTACTAATTTTCAAGATGGAATCTAGTAACTATGATGATCCGTGATCCTATTATATACCCGCTCCTATTATATACTCGCTCTATTGATTGAGATGTGTAGGGACGGGACTCGATATGTATTTTAATTTTAACGGTTTTTTTAAATATAGTTTCATTAGTATTTTTTTATATTTTTTCTTTTATGTGAAACTTTGATGTTTAAAGTTTAATAAAAAATTTAAAAATAAATTATATAAGTATACTTATATTAAAAAAAATTGTATAAAATTGAATGAGGCGGATAAAGTAACTAACTGCGTCTATATTCATGTACTAATTTTGCCCATTTCCCATAGTTATTTTTTCTTTTCAAAACAACTTTTGCATTTAAATTTTGTTTTTCGTTTTTAGAAATTACAATTATTTTAAAATATTTTCTTAGGTTAACGACATTATATATTACTATTAAATTTAAATTGATTTCCTGAATATTTTACTAAATTGGTATTACATCTAGGTAATAATACGAAACAAAAAATAATTTAACTATTTTGATATTTAAGTATTAAAAGTTAGTATTTTAATAATTTACTCCCCAATTTATAATCATATAATTTATAATTAAAAATAAATATTACACAAACATGCCCGCTATATTTTTGTAAAGAGCTAATCACTTTTTACCTCTTAAAAAATATAGACAAACTTTAATACACGCAAATGACACTGGATTGAACTCGGGGTAAATGAGATAGTTTATCTTTTTTATTATTATTAATTTGGCTTATATGTCTTATAATTAAGTATGTGTTCTAACAAATTTTGGGGTGAGCGAGAATCGAAATTAGAATCTGGAATGATAAGAGATAAGTTCTTAATCACTCGAGTTATTTCATTGCGCTCATGACATAGTTTATCTTAGTATTCAAATGATAATGATTTGCATTACACATGAGTCATGGACGAAAAAGTATGATTGTGATATAACAAGAGTTTAAGGGCTTGTTTGGATAGTGGGTTAAGTAAGTAATGATTAGATTGAGTTGGGTTATGTTGGATTAGGTTAGGCCGGGTCAATATGACTTGAGCCCATGTTTTGTTTGGATGAAAGGATTAAGCAAGAGAAGGGTAGGATATGTGAATGTTGTATTACATATTTTTTAATCCAGAAAAAGTGATTACAATTCAAAAATTAGATTAATTTAAAAAATATATAAATTTAAATATTATATAATTTTGGTGTAGTAACTATTAGTTTTAAATTTTTCAAAACAAATTAAATAATTTTATTAATACTATAATTTAATATTAAATGCTCATTTTTCAATATTAATTTGCATTTGAATCTTTGTTTTTCAATCACACAGTTTTTTTATAAAAGAAAAAATCAGTCATACAACAACATAAGAAACAAAACAAGTAAATTTGACATTCATATTCATACTTGGCAAAGAAACAAAGTATAGCAGGGGACCTCATTCATATTCCCTGAGTACAACTCACAACACCCCGATTTGGGGTGTTGAAATTCATATGCTTTTCCATTGAAGCAGAACCTCTCGTCAACCCCTTACCAGCCTCTCAAAACCCAACCCTCTCATTTAATATTTTTTGCCGAGAGTTGAGAGATATGAACCCCTCAGCCCCTCAGAACCCCCATCCAAATAAGCCCTAAAGATCAACCTTTGCCTACTTTCGTGACGATGACTGAGGTTATTAAAACAAGCAACATATCACAATTACATAATTCATTTGTACTAGGTATCTACCTTATCGCCCATTTAGGGTGAAGAGGCATAATATTTGTACCTGTGAGTGTTTAAATTTATATCGTGTATCAATGCCATTAAACCGAAAGAAAACCTTATATTAAGGCCCCGTTTGGTTGGGGTGTTAGGAGCGGAGGGTTTAGGTTGGGCTGGGTTAGGCTAAATTAGGTTAGGTTGGGTTGGGTTGAATTGAACCCTTAACTTATTTGGATCCAAGGGTTGGGAAATGAGGGGTTCAACCTTCGCCTTATTTGGATGAAGGGTTGTCATGAAATGGTTGAGTATAAAATATGAAATTAAATAATTTTTTTATCAAAAAAATGTAAAAAAATTAAATTTTAAATTAAAGTTTAAGCTAGAATTAGAGGATAAAATTTTAAAATTAAGGAATTATTAAAAATAGATTTTAATAAATTTTAAAGTCATAGAGCATAAAATTATTTAATTTTTGCAATCTTCTTTTCATGGAAATGGTTTCTAGGATAAATTATAGTCAAAAGATTTATAGAATGATAAGAATAAAATTCACAATATCTATTGTCATGGGCTGCTTTTGAACAATTCTGTTATGTATAACTATATTATTATCGTTTTGCATTTTAGTACTTCCCCTGCCTTGAGTTCTCAGATAGAGAAAATGTAACACCCCTTTTTTTTATTAATAAAAGGAGATAATACTTAAAATCCATAAAACTGCAAACAGAGCACAAATATATTTCTAAAAATAATTTAACAATCTAAAATTTCTAAAATAATATTAAATCTCCAAAATGTCTAAACCAATAATATCGATTCTGAATTCTCCAAATAAATAATTAAATCTAAATACTGATAAAGTCCGAATTCTAATCAATAAAAAGGGTAGCTCTCCATCACACAGTCCCAGATCCCCCTAAGCACCTGTCAGAAAAAGAATACGGCATGAGTCAAACGCCCATTACGGATTTGGAATACAATTTATAAACAAAGAGATCAGAAATAAATAATCAGCAATTTATAATAACAGAACAATTTTAAAAATAAGTAAGGCTAAAACAACGAGAGGTTAGGATAATTCATACCGAGATCAGAACAGATACAAATACACATATCATAGGGTACCTAATGTGTACAACAGAATGGATAACGTGTACGGCATATACAACGTCACCATAAATCAAATCACAAATCAAACTCTGGGTGCACCCACGTATCCTGAACAAATATCAAATGCGCAAAAGCTCCTCCCAAGAGCTAACAGAAGGATATGCCGTGACCAATCACACTGTCACGGAAGTGTCATGTCACTGGTGCCGCAATGATATGGCTGTAGTACCCCTACAGCTGGTTAACTCGGTATACCCTATATCTCTAAGGGTTCAAATAAAAATATTCTCGCAAATTTAAAATCACCTGAGACAATTAATTTAAATTTCCAAAAGAGAGGGTGTCATAGATAAATTTTGAAAACCGCATAAACAGATATTTAAAATTTCCAAATCATTTTTTTTAAAAAACAATTTTCGGAAGTCAGAAAAAGTCAAATCAAATATTGAATGAGCAGGATACAGAAGAACTGAACGAATCAAATATTTCTAAATGCTAAGAGGAGTAGCGCTGAATAAAAAAGGGACAGAATCCGTACCTTAAAAATTAGTTATGATTAAAATTAGCAAAATCCGCGAATAATCCGCTACTTTCCCAATCCCGAATCTAATAACAAAATCATAATTTAATGTTAACAATTTATCCTATTTCTTTAATTCCGTTAATCGTTAGTTTATATGAAACAACATCGATTTTATACTGCCAGCTCTAACCAAAAACACTTGCACTAAAAAATAAATATACTAGTAATGCTTCCTGGGCTCCTGACTTTAATTTTATACCACGAATTATTCACAAATGGCCACCTATTCACTATGATTTAGTATAATACAACAAACCCATGTTAAATAATAAAATAAATGATATATCTAACATGCATAATATAATGACATTAAAATTTTAAAAAAAATTGGTTTGACATTAATATCATAAAATCATGAACTTGGCTCATTTACCTTAAAAGTAATGTAAATATATAATACTAATTTAAAAAAATCAAATTACTATAATAGAATAATAAACCACATGATGAATATATGTAGTCATGTACACCAGAATCATACACCAATATTACACACTGATTTGAACCAATTCATATTACTATTGTTGTGCTTATACATACCAACTATACTTAATTATATTAAATCTATAACCATCCATTACTAATTTGGCTGCCAATACAGTAACATGTTAACACATGATTCTCATGTAAAATAACTAATCACTTAAGTTAAGATTTTAATATTAAAGAAACAAAGCTTGACTTTTTGAATGCCCCGATGTTTTAAATAATTAAAGTAGAGCAAAACTCTATAGGCTTGTTCGCACAAATTTAAAGGCGTACCGATTTGATTAGCAACTTGAGAAGCAAGATCTTGAATTAATATAACTGAGAACAACACTCCTTTTTCATCTGTTTCCCCCTCTCTCTTGGCAGCCTCTAATATTAGGGTTTTAACACAAATAATGCACACGTTTTTTTAATAGGGGTGCTGGATACCTATATACAAATTTTGTACACCTCCTTTTTTCTAATCTGATTGTTATCAATTGCAAATTATAATTCTTTTTTTTATTCTTAGTCTAACTAAAATTAAATTCTTCACTTGTTATTATTATTATTATTATTATTATTTTAAACTAAATTTAGTTATATTACATATATACCCCCTTAAAAAGGATTCCGTCCCCGGAATCAAACGAAACTAAATACGTACCTGATTCGAATAAATGCGGATATTTCTCACGAATAGACTCTTCTAATTCCCAAGTAGCCTCTCTCTCCGAATGATTTTTCCACAAAACTTTCACAAACAGAATGATGTTCTTCCTCAAAACTTGCTCCTCTCGAGCTAAGATAGCCTCAGCTTCTTCCTCACAAGAAAGATCCTCTCTAATCTTATGTAAGGGATGCTGAACTACGTGTAATGGATGATATTTATAGGCCCCTCAAAACAGACACATGAAACACATTATGCACATGAGATAGTTGTGGTGGTAATGCAACTCTATAAGAAACTTCCCCCACCTTCTCCATAACATCAAAAGGTCCAACATATCTAGGACTAAGCTTTCCTTTCATACCAAAACGCTTCACACCCTTACAAGGCGACACTTTTAGGAACACATGATCACCTGGCTCAAATCTGCTAAACTTCCTATATTGATCGGCATAACTCTTTTGACGTGATCGAGCTTCCTTCAAACTTTCTTTAACCTTCTCTACCTTCTCATTAGTGATTGTAACCAGCTCCGGCCCTTTAGTAACTCTCTCACCAACCTCATCCCAACAAGATGGTGCTCTACATCTCCTACCATACAAAGCCTCAAATGGTGGCATACCAATACTCGCGTGCCAACTATTATTGTACGCAAACTCAACCAGATACAAATATTTATCCCAATCACCTGTCCACTCCAAAGCACATGCCCTCAACATATCCTCCAACATCTGGATTGTCCTTTCTGACTGTCCATCGGTCTGTGGATGATAAGTTGTACTAAAATTAAGTCTCGTACCCCAAGCTTGCTGGAATCCCTTCCAAAAACGCGATGTAAACCTCGTATCTCTATCAGAAACTATCAACACAGGCACACCATGAAGTCTAACAATATCTCGCTGAAAAATCTCTGCCAACTCATGAATAGGAGTAGTCTCTCTAATAGGCAGTGTTCTAAAAATCCCCGTTTTTTTTAAAAATCCCTGATTAATCCCCAATTAATCCTTAAAAATATTTAATCGGTCTATTTTTTGAAATCCGATTAATATTTTTAATTATATATTTCATAATAAGTAAGGTAAATATATTAAATATTATTAAAATATTTAAATATCTCCGATTTTTGTTCCGATTAATCCCTCCGATTAATCCCCGATTTACCGATTAATCCCTAATCAGTACCTTAACCGATTAGTACCGATTACCGATTTTTACAACCATGCTAATAGGTAAGAAGTGAGCGGACTTAGTAAGTCTATCAACCACCACCCATATGACATCATTCTTCCTGAAGGTTCTCGGCAAATGAGTCACAAAATCCATAGTAATGTTTTCCCACTTCCAAACTGGAATATCTAGCTGCTGCAACAATCCACTAGGCCTCTGATGGTCTATTTTCACTTGTTGACATGTAAGACATTTTCCCACAAATTCTGCTATATCTCCCTTCATTCCACTCCACCAAAAGTGCTTCTTCAAATCCCTATACATCTTAGTGGAACCTAGGTGAATAGAGAATGAAGAACTATGAGCCTCCTTCAAAATTTTCTCACGAATCGTCGGGTCTAAGGGAACATACAATTTACTACCTAACCATATCACACCCTCATCATCAACACGAAAATATTTTTCCTTGCCACTTGCCACCTCAGATCTAATAGCTTCCAAACCTGTATCACTCTTCTAAGCTTCCTTAACCCTTGAAATAAGATTTGGTTTCACTTTCAAACTTGTAATGCTACCTCCCGACCCTCTAACATACAATTCAACACCCAATCGCTCCAAATCTGAAATATGGTGCGACTGAGTAATGAGAGATGCAACACTCCCCAAGTTCTTCCTACTAAGAGCGTTTGCCACTACATTCGCTTTCCCTGGATGGTACCGAATATTTGCATCATAATCCTTAAGAAGTTCAAGCCACCTCCGTTGCCTCATATTAAGCTCCTTCTGAGTAAAGATGTATTTGAGACTCTTGTGATCAGTAAAGATGTCACAAGTCTCTCCATAAAGATAGTGTCTCCAAATCTTCAAAGCAAAGACCACTGTTGCTAACTCCAAGTCATGGGTAGGATAGTTCACCTCATAGGGTTTAAGCTGCCTAGAAGCGTAAGAAATCACTTTCCCATGCTGCATAAGAACACACCCCAATCCTCTCTTAGAAGCATCACTAAAAACCTGAAAACCTCCACTTCCTGATGACAACACAAGTATTGGAGCAGACACCAACCTCTTCTTCAACTCTTGAAAGCTCTTCTCACGATCATCATTCCACTCAAACTTAATGCCCTTTCTCATGAGCTGAGTCAATGGCAAAGCTATGGAAGAGAAACCTTCCACAAAGCACCTATAATAACCTGATAAACCCAAGAAACTCCCCACCTCCGTTACATTGCTAGGTCTGGGCCAATTAGTAATAGCCTCGACTTTCGCAGGATCCAACTCAATGCCCCTACCAGACACAATATGCCCCAAGAATGCCATTTTCTCCAACCAGAATTCACACTTGGAAAATTTCGCAAACAACTTCTTCTCCCTCAAAATTTCAAGTACAGTACGTAAATGCTCCTCATGTTCCTCTCTGCTCCTAGAGTATATCAAGATATCATCGATGAAGACCACCATGAATTTATCCAGATAATCATGAAAGACCCGATTCATCAAATTCATAAATACCGCTGGTGCATTCGTCAACCCAAAGGACATCACGAGAAACTCATAATGACCATAACGAGTGCGAAATGCAGTCTTCGAAATATCCCCCTCTCTAACTCGTAACTGATGGTAACCAGATCTCAAATCTATCTTCGAAAAGTACTTCACCCCTTGTAACTGATCAAACAAGTCATCAATGCGTGGCAAAGGATACCTGTTTCTGACAATCACCTAATTTAATTCCCTATAGTCAATGCACAATCTCATGGAACCATCATTCTTCTTCACAAACAATACAGGAGCACCCCACGGAGACACACTGGGCCTGATAAATCCCCTATCCAACAACTCTTGTAACTACTCCTTCAATTCTAGCAACTCAAGTGGTGCCACCCGGTAAGGCGCCTTAGAAATAGGCTCAGCACCTGGAACTAGTTCAATAGTAAACTTCACCTCTCTATGTGGTGGCAAACCTGGTAGCTCATCGGGGAACACATCTTCATACTCCCTCACAACTGGATAATCCTCGATGTGAGGTTCATCCTTCGATGTATCCTTCACGAAAGCAAGGTAGCCATCACAACCCTTAGATAAAAGTTTGCTCGCCTTTAGAGCAGAAATTAACTTAACATCCCCCTTCGGCTGAGACCCTTGGTATACAAATTCTGGTTTATCTGCATCCCCAAAGATCACCCTTTTTCCTTGACAATCAATTGTGGCACGATGTTCACTCAACCAATCCATACCCAAGATAACATCAAAGTCATGCATCTCCATCGGAAGCAAGTTAACCTTATAATTTCTATCTCCGACAACTATTGGACACTCTGGATATATATCAGATATAATAACAGAATTCCCCATTGGGGTAGCAATAGATATATGAGGATATAATAATGAAGGTGCAACACCAAGATGATGAACAAACGATAAAGACACATCAGAATGGGTCGAACTAGTATCAAATAACACATAAGTATCACGTCTACCAACAAGAAGTGTTCCTGAAACGGTACCTGAATTAGCCGCTGCCTGATTTGCCGTCAATGCAAACACTCTGGCTATAGGATTCTGCTGACTTCCACTGCCACTACCACCGCCAGCTCCTCCTCCACCAGGGTTGCGTGACACTGTGCAATCCTTTGCCCTATGGGATATGCTACCACACAAGAAACAAGCCCCAGTCTGTCGGTAACAAGCTCTACCTGGATGATGTCCACCGCATGTAGTACAAGGAGCCACTGGAATCATATTGGGGTTTTCCCCATACACTGAAAAACGGCTCTGCCCCTGTTGACGATTCTACCACTGCCTAGGCTGCTTCTGTCACTGAAACTGCTGATTCTGACCAACATACTGATTCCGGCCGTGAAATGACTGACCAACCCTATTCTGATTCTGTCCGCGCCACTGTCCCTGCTGACCACTCTGACCTCCATACCACTGCCTACCCTGTGCAAAACCCTGATCATCCCTAGTCCTCTTACTACCACTGTTAGACCTGGAAGTCCTGAAATCTATGCACTCCTTCTCAACATCCTTTGCTGCATCAGCCGCCTCTGCCACATTATCAAATTTAAAAGAAATTATGGAACCCCTCAGATGAGACTTCGACCCCCATTTAAATTTATCAGCCTGCTGCGCAGCAGTCCCTGCAACTGTCCTAGCAAATCCAGCCAACCTTATGAATCTCGCCATATAATCAGTAATGCTCTCATCATGGTGCTGCGCAATCGAATGAAACTCCCTCAAATAAGCCTCCATATCAACATTAGAGAAGTACTGCTCATAGAATACCTCCTTGAATCCCTGCCATTCTAAAGCCTCTGCATACTGCTCCCCTCTAGTAGCTTTCACTCCTCTCCACCATCTCTGAGCATCACCCTCCAACTTATACACAGCTAACCTGACCTTCTGAATCTCATCACAACCTAGTGCATCAAAAATCTTTTCGAGATGAACAATCCAATTTTTAGCATCAATAGGAGTCAGTGCTGCACTAAAAGAGTCTGGTTTTTGCTTCACAAACCTCTCCAACCATACAAACGGCTCCAACTGATGGCCATGACCGTTCTGATTCTGATTCGCATTGCCATTCTGATTTCTTTGTCCATTTTGATTTCCCTCTCCATTCTGATTTCCTTGTCCATTCTGATTTTCCTCGCCATTCTAATTTCCTTGGTTTTCCAAGGCTTGCTGTACAGCCTGAGCCACTGCTTGCCCTATCATCTCAGTAAGCTGAGAGGGGTCAATGTGAAAAGGATCACGTCTAGGAGGCATCTACAATATAAGATACCGAACGAATGTAGATTACGAGAACAAAAATGATGAAGCAGTTACAAACAGATTTCAAAATGATGAAGCAGAATGAAATGATAAAGATAAAAATGAAATGAAATTAAATAAAACACCCATCCTATCGTCTACCCAAACTCACAGGTCAACCTAAGTAGGTTTTCTACAAGAAAGAACCTGGCTCTGATGCCATCTCTATAACACCCCTTTTTTATTAATAAAAGGAGATATTACTTAAAATCCATAAACCTGCAAACAGAGCACTAATATATTTCTAACAATAATTTAACAATCTAAAATTTCTAAAATAATATTAAATCTCCAAAATGCCTAAACCAATAATATCGATTCTGGATTCTCCAAATAAATAATTAAATCTAAATACTGATAAAGTCCGAAATCCTAATCAATAAAAAGGGTAGCTCTCCATCCCACAGTCCCAGATCCCCCTAAGCACCTGCCAGAAAAAGAATACGGCATGAGCCAAACGCCCAGTACGAATTTGGAATACAATTTATAAACAAAGAGATCAGAAATAAATAATCAGCAATTTATAATAAAAGAACAATTTTAAAAATAAGTAAGGCTGAAACAACGAGAGGTTAGGATAATTCATACCGAGATTAGAACAAATACAAATTTACACATCACAGGGTACCTAATGTGTGCAACAGAATGGATAACATGTACGGCATATACAACGTCACCATAAATCAAATCACAAATCAAACTCTGGGTGCACCCACGTATCTTGAACAAATATCAAATGCGCAAAAGCTCCTCCCAAGAGCTAAAAGAAGGATACGCCGTGACCAATCACACTGTCACGGAAGTGTCATGTCACTGGTGCCGCAATAACATGACTGTAGTACCCCTACAGCTGGTTAACTCGGTATACCCTATATCTCTAAGGGTTCAAATAAAAATATTCTCGCAAATTTAAAATCACCTGAGATAATTAATTTAAATTTCCAAAACAGAGGGTATCATAGATAAATTTCGAAAATCGCATAAACAGATATTTAAAATTTCCAAAGCAATTTTTTTTAAAACAATTTTCGGAAGTCAGAAAAGTCAAATCAAATATTGAATGAGCAGGATACAGAAGAACTGAATGAATCAAATATTCCTAAATGCTAAGAGGAGTAGCGTTGAATAAAAAGGGGACATAATCCGTACCTTAAAAATTAGCTATGATTAAAATTAGCAAAATCCGCGAATAATCCGCTACTTTCCCAATCCCGAATCTAATAACAAAATCATAATTTAATGTTAACAATCTATCCTATTTCTTTAATTCCGTTAATCGTTAGTTTATATGAAACAACATCGATTTTATATAGCCAGCTCTAACCAAAAACACTTGCACTACAAAATAAATATACTAGTAATGCTTCCTGGGCTCCTGACTTTAATTTTATACCACGAATTATTCACAAATGGCCACCTATTCACTATGATATTCGTATGATACAACAAACCCATGTTAAATAATAAAATAAATGATATATCTAACATGCATAATATAATAACATTAAAATATAAAAAAAACTTGGTTTGACATTAATATCATAAAATCATGAACTTGGCTCATTTACCTTAAAAGTAATGTAATTATATAATACTAATTTAATAAAAACAAATTACTATAATAGAATAATAAATCACATGATGAGTATATGTAGTCATGTACACCAGAATCATACACCAATATTACACACTGATCCGAACCAATTCATATTACTATTGTTGTGCTTATACATACCAACTATACTTAATTATATTAAATCTATAACCATCCATTACTAATTTGGCTGCCAATACAGTATCATATTAACACATGATTCTCATGTAAAATAACTAATCACTTAAGTTAAGATTTTAATGTTAAAAAAACAAAGCTTGACTTTCTGAATGCCCCGATGTTTTAAACATTTAAAGTAGAGCAAACTCGATAGGCTTATTCGCACAAATTTAAAGGCGTACCGATTTGATTAGCAACTTGAGAAGCAAGATCTTGAATTAATATAACTTTGAACAACACTCCTTTTTCCTCTGTTTCCCCCTCTCTCTTGGCAGCCTCTAATATTAGGGTTTTAACACAAATAATGCACGCGTTTTTTTTAATAGGTGTGCTGGATACCTATATATAAATTTTATACATCTCCTTTTTCTAATCTGATTGTTATCAATTACAAATTATAATTCTTTTTTTTATTCTTAGTCTAACTAAAATTAAATTCTCCACTTATTATTATTATTATTATTTTAAACTAAATTCAGTTATATTACAGAAAACCTCCTCCAAATTAAACTACACAAAACATGAACAAACTACTCATCATTCTAGTACATCATCACCAGTTCCAATAAAAATTGTGTCAATAATTCTTTAGCCAAAATAAACTACAATTCAAACAACATACACATCATAATTTAACAACATTCCACATTAAACAACTTCAACATGTCAATACTCCACATTAAAAGTAGCTTCAGTAATCTTGTAACTGATAATATCTGGTTCCTTGTCGGGATTCCTCAGCTCGGCCAAGCGATTAATCTTGTTCATATTAAAAAAAAAGGTCAGATACATTGTATATAGAATATACATTCATGCCATATAAATGTTTTATGATATTAACCGAAGGCGGTAAGCATCAGATAGAAATAAAACAAGATTCTCGGTGACAACTATGTGGGGGTACAAAACCAGGTGCAACACAATTAATGTAAAACAAGATTCTCGGTGGTTTCACATTTTGACTAACCAATATTTCAATTATATTAAAATGTTAAATGAAATAATTAAAGTTTGAACATAACAAATTTAAAGACTGCAGTACATAACCAGGCCTTCTTGACATGGCCGAGACAGGTCCTCTTGTGCAAGATTATTTACTAGTACATTATAACATATTTCACAAGACCTTAGTATAGAACAGAAATCAGATTTTTAGATAATTAATGCAGGGGATTACAAGAGTCCATACCTCCGATATTTGAGGCTGACATAGCAAATCCAATTTAGCGCAATGAGATATTAAACTACATCATCTCCTGAGTCGCCTAACAAACTATTACATCGTAGTTTCTTGTTTATACTAGAAGATAGACCTCTTACTGATTTGACATTTCAAGAAAAATATTTCCATGTATCCCTTCAGTAAATAGCTTTATACAAGCATTTTACAGGAAATAGTGAGGTTGCAACTTAATTAGCTATGTTGAATCAACCAAACAAGTTCAAAGGGTTTCTAAGTCATGAAACTCTAATAATACAAATATTTCTCCTGCTGAGTTCATAGCATGTAAAATTCATATACCTATTAATATTGTTATATAAATTTGTAAAGTATAATGTTCATACAATTTAATTTAAGTATATCTAATAATTCATTTTGTCCATATTATCTGCATCATAGTCCACAAATTTTAGAAGCAGGTTATTTAACTACTAAATTTCATTGGTTATTACCGGTAATGCATAATTATAACATTTTAACAATTTATACCCCAATTCTCCAAACAACAAGATGATACAAACACACCAGAAATATACACATATTACAAAGAATGTTAAACAATAAACACAATAAAACTTACCAGCTATAAAGAGCAATTCACCCACATTTGGGCTGCTATAGAGTCCCTAATATCCTCTCCTATTTGAGTATCTTCGTCTTCATCTCTATGTCGTAGTTATTCATTCGCACCATCATTTTCAATTTATCAATCAACCTCAGCAGGTATCATATGATCAGGATCTTTCTTAATTAGATAATTGTGCAGAATAAAACAAGACAAGATAATTAGATTTTGCGTCTTCACCCTATAGTTTGGTTCAGTTCCACTTGCTATAATTGAAAACCTCTTTTTTAGGACACCAAATGCACGCTCTATCGCGTTACGCAAAGAAGAATGTCTATGGTTGAACGATTCGCGTGCATTTCTAGGTGGATTTCCAGAGTACTCTTTTAAGTGATAACGAACCTTTCTATAAGGCGTAATAAGCCCACTCTTCAACATAAATCCAGAATCAATGAGGTAGTACTTTCCTAAATAATGTACAAGCATTTATATAAGACAATGGTTATATGAGCATCAATCATGTAGCATATATACGAGGTAGATCAAATTGTAAATACCTTCTGGGTTTTTGAGACAATGGTTCCTCGTCAATGCATTTTTTATAATTCTGGAGTCTGAAGCAGTACCTTCCCATCCAGCTAAAACATATGAGAACTTCAAGTCAAATGTACAAGCTGCTAATACATTTTGGGTTGGATAGTCCTTTCTTCCACGATATTTAACAGCTTCCGAAGATGAAACTTTTACACGGACATGAGTACCATCAATTGCACCGATACAGTCCTGACATAAAAATTGTATTAGCACATCATTCATAACATAAAAAGCGTCACTCTAACCCTAAATTTTATTATATGTCATTTACCTTAAAATATGGATAAAACCTAGCCTCAGTGAATATCTTCGAAGGAACTTGAGATCCATCTGGTTGAATGAGAAACTTATCCTCCAACTCGATAATTGCATTCAGTACATTATGGAAATGACGACT
This sequence comes from Apium graveolens, assembly GCF_009905375.1. NCBI lineage: Eukaryota > Viridiplantae > Streptophyta > Magnoliopsida > Apiales > Apiaceae > Apium > Apium graveolens. Next base: position 263,244,218 of record NC_133654.1, on the reverse strand, counting down.
CACTGTCTCACCGGAACGACGAAAAAATAGTGAAAGCTCACAGAAAGTAACATTATGCCCTAGTAAGTAAAGAGACTTGGTAACTTGTTCCTCAACTGTTGCCCTAGTTGTTGGTCGAAGATTACCTTCTACAATTAACATCTTACACAAATCTAGAAATGCTCCGGGACTCATTCGTATTTTACTTTGACAATAATGTGCATTTAAAAATAAATGAGCCAAAATCTCATTTCTAACCTTTTCGTTTTCAAGACTCAAAGAACGACTAATATTTTATGCCTTCGCCGATTGGTAATTGAGCACGCCACAAGTATTGATGCATATATTCCCATTTTCTTATTCTTTTTTCTTCTACTTTGTTCGCCCATCTACATTACCAACAAATAAATAAATAAAAATTAAAGCATGTTTCATATAGGTGCCACAAAATAGATGAGAGCAATAGCAAATCAATTCGATTGAGACAAGGTTTCTCTTACTCGGAAATACTAAGTTATTATTGGTCTAAGTTACTCACGTTACAATTTATTCTTCTCAAGGAAATAAGAAAAAATATTAGCAAAAAAAAGCATATACACCAAAAAAGCATATACAACTTATATAATTTATACTACTCAAGGAAATTATTTGTATCAAGTGGTATAAAAACTAACAGTGATGGCTATCTGCATATATATTGTATACCACACAATTTCCTAATTCTTTTACAACGCATACAAAAAGTTCTTGCATCAGAGAAGTTTGTTATGTAATGCATTACAAAGTATTAAATTATATAAGCCCTGACACCTAATTTCGCCTCAAGCGTATAAACACTAAATGCTTCATTTTTGGTTAAAACACATTTCAACACATTAAACTAATCATTAGGCTGATCTCTGCATATATGCAGAGTTATTCAGAAATCATTCAGAAATATCATTAGATTCTCAGGTCAGGTAATACAGAATATAATTAAACTATACTAGATCAGCTCAAACAAACACAACCTAGTAAAACATAATTGAACAAGCAATTGAAATTGCGATAACTAATCAAACGTTCAGCAAAACTATTCTAAATATGAATTCAAAGCTCACAAATACAGGCAATTATTGGTACAGAAGAGGGAGGGAGAGAGAGAGCGAGGGGGGGAGAGAGAGGGAGGGAGAGTGAGAGAGAGCGAGGGAGAGAGAGAGAGAGAGAGAAAGAGAGAAAGAGAGTACCTTTGAGATTTCCATGCCCGAGATGTTGATGGAGGAGCGGATTCGAGCGGAAGCAGAAAGAGATGAGGCGAATGTGTAATGAAATTGAGTAAAAGAAATAAGTGAATCTAACACCTCGATTTGGGGTGTTGAAAATTCTGGGCTTTGTTATAAGTTATGAACCCTCCTTAACCCTCCAATAAATCCCTCTCAACCCAACCCTCGTAATAAAAATATTTCCCAAACATGGGTTGTTAAAACCCATTCCAACTCGGCCCAGCCCAACCCCCCTTAACCCTCAATCCAAACAGGCCCTAAGATGGTTAGGTTGAAATAGAAGAAGATTGAGTTTAAATATTGTGACGAAATCTTCCTGCAATTCATCTTTTGCCTAAGCTGATATCAGCCTCTTCTTTATGGCGAAGTGAGGAAGTGGAGGAACTAGCTTAGATAAAGTTTAACTCAATATGTCAGTATTAAGTGTAAAACTAAGAAGAACAAAGTTTGCACTCTATGTGTTAATTTTATTTATGAAACTGAATACACATAAATAGAAGACTAAACATGTAACAACTAAAAACCAGGAGCCAAGTAACTGATGTCATGTTACAACTCTAAAACAAACGACTACTTTCTAATACTCCTAAGAAATCTCCACATCTCTATAGACTTATTCAAATAACTAGAATTGCAAACATCTAATCCAATACCATGACCGGACATAACACAAATAAATTAAATAAAATAAATTCAGATTAATAACCAACAAACTCTCCCTTAATCTGAATTTATCTAGACATCGGCCTTCACGCCCAACAGCTTCCACATTCTTTCAAACTTAACAGTAGTAAGTGCTTTCGTGAGAGTGTTATCTCGCTGTTCATCAGTACATATGTGCTTGATTACAATCTCTCCTTTCTCAATGCATTCACGTATGAAGTGATAGCGTATGTCAATGTGTTTACTTCTGCCATGAAACACAGGATTTCTTGCAAGGTCGATCGCAGATTTGTTGTCGATGAACAGCGTTACTGGACCCATAGCTTTTCCTGTGACTTGGGCAAGCAGATTTTTCAACCAAATAGCCTGGCAAGCTGCTGCGGTAGCTGCCATAAATTTCGCCTCACACGAAGAAAGTGCAACGCACCTCTGTTTTTGAGACATTCATGTGATCAAGCTTTTGTTCAAGTAAAAAACCATGCCTCCGGTGCTTTTTCTATCTTCCACGTTCCCAGCCAAATCACTATCTGAATAACATGTTAATACGTTATTGTTATTGTTCTTTATGTACACCAAACCAAGATCAATCCTGCCTTTGACATACCTAAGTATTCACTTGGCTGTTCAGATGCATTATCGCGGGTCTCTCCATGAATCTACTGACTATTCCAACCGAGTATGCCACGTCAGGCCTGGTGTGCACGAGATAACGCATACCCCTACTAAACTTTTGAACTATGTGGCATTGACCGATGCACCTTGTTCATCTTTGTGAATTACTTCCTTGGGATCCATATGATATTTGGTTGGGTTGCATTCAATAATGCCAACCTTCTCCATTATTTTTATTGCATATCCGGACTGTTTTAACTGAATTTACCCATGACCCTGACTCACCTTAATTCCCAAATAGTATGTTAGCTTGCCTAAATCACTCATATCAAACATACAATTTATTTGCGCCTTAAATTCCTAAATGACCTGAAGACTAGATCCTGTGACCAAAAGATCATCAACATACACCGCGATAATTAACACATCAGTCCCAACTCTCTTGGAGTACACTGCTTGTTCGTAAGGACATTTGACAAAACCCATATTCTCCAGGATTTTGCTTAACTTCGAGTACCACGCCCGTGGTGCTTGCCTTAGTCCGTAAAGGGCCTTTATTAGTCTGTACACTAAATGTTCCTTGCCCCGTTTCACGAATCCCTCTGGCTGCGACACGTAAACTTCTTCCCGAATTTCACTATTTATAAATATTATCTTCACGTCTAAATGGTGTACTTGTTAGTGTTTGTACCCTAGAGACAACACTATTATGTTTTGTTAATGACATTTGGATTATTAATATTTATGTTCTATCGATTATTCTATTAAATAATTTATTAAGTTTTAATTTACTGCGATATAAATATTAGATTAATAAATGTCCGTAGGCACGACAATTGAAACATCTGATTTTACTCTTATCTCGAACCTCCATCCTTGCCACAATTTTCATTGTTTCCACGATACGTTTGGCCCTGTGATCCCTCCGTTTTGTTGCTCTGCCTGAGCCATTCTTCTCGAGTCAACAATAACCTGCTCTCTTCATGTTCTCTTATACTCCATTCCTCTCTGGTTAGAAGTAATTGGTTTCCACCACTATCACCCTGCCTTTTCAACCTTTCTTCATGCGCCTTTAGTGAACCTATAGTTTCTTCAACCGTCATTGTTTCGAGATTCCCAAATTGTTATGGTGGAAGCGATTTGCAGAAATTTGGTTGGCACAGCACGTAACAGTTTCTTAACCACATATGACTCATCAACACTTTTTCCGAGAGCCCGTATATTTGTCACCACTCCATTTAATTTCAGATAAAATTCATCAAGTGAATCTGATTCTTTCATAATCATTGCCTCGAACACAGCTTTAAGTGTTTGCCTTTTTACCGTCTTCACACGCTCAACACCTTGGCACATCGTTTTCACGGCTTCCCAAGCCTCTTTTGCAGTCTTCTTCTTTGACAGTGTTAACAAAATGTCATCCAGAATGCCCTGGTAGATGGCAGCCAAGGCAGTCTTGTCCACTTTGTCTTCAACTATTGTCTTTAAACCCTTTGATTCAATTGCATCCCACACACCATGGGCATGCATATACATTCACATTTTCATCGCCCGATAATTCCCTTTTGTCAGCATGGGATAACTCAGGCTTATCGTACCTTCTCTGTTCTTTACTGTTTCTGTCATCGACCTTTTGGGCATATATTTTGGCATACACCAGCTACTCTAGCTCTGATACCAGAATGTAGGAACTAGCTCAGATAAATTTTAACTCAATATGTCAGTATTAAGTGTAAAACTAAGAAGAACAAAGCTTGCACTCTAAGTGTTAATTTTATTTATGAAACTGAATACACATAAATAGAACACAGAACATGTAACACATAACAACCAGGAGCCAAGTAACTGATCTCCTGTTACAACTCTAAAACAAACGACTACTTTCTAATGCTCCTAAGAAATCTCCACGTCTCTGTAGACTTATTCTAATAACTAGAATTACAGACATCTAGTCCAATATCATGACTGGATATAACACAAATAAATTAAATACAACAAATTCAGATTAATAACCAACATGAAGGACGTTCCTTTATAAATTCAGGAAGAAAGTGCTAAATCAAAAAATGTTTTTGATGAGCTTAAAAATAGAGAGGACGATGATGGCATTCATATGTATTTTGATGAAAAAGAAAATTTCAACGAGTTGCTGCTACATGAAGAATCAAATTGGAAACAACGACTAAAGGTTCTTTGCTAGAAGAAGGGGATACTAATTTCAGATTTTTCATGCTTTCGCCTCTTGTAGAAAGAAAACTAATTTCATTTCTGCACCAAAATCAGATGATGGGAAATTAGTGACAAGTCATGAGGAGCTTTGCAAATTGATTAAAGACTACTATAACAACATATATAGTGGTGCTGAGTGTAATATTCACTATCCTCGTCATGATGGTGGAGTTAGTATTTCGAATGAGCAAAATAATATGTTAACGGCTAGTCTCACATTTGAAGAGTTTACTAAGGCAGTGAAGAGTATGCATCTGGATAAGTCCAGTGGCCCAGATAGCTTAAACCCGGCCTTTTTTAACATTTATGGACATTTGTAAGTAAGGAGGTTTTACGTGTTGTCAACAGTGGTTGTTAGATTGCAAGTTCTCAGCTGAAGTGAATGACACAACTATGGTATTAATTCCCAATAAAGGCAATATTGAAAAGGTCAAAGATGTTCACCCTATAGTTCTGTGTAACATTTTGTATAAGATTGTGGCTAAGGTTCTAGTAAACAGACTCTTAAAAATCTTACCAGTGGTAATTTTTGAGGAGCAGTCTGTGTTTGTCCCTGGAAGGAGGATTACATGCAATGTGCTTGTAGCTTTTGAATTGCTTCACTATATGAAACGAAAGAATTGGGGCCAGGAAGGGGAAGTGGCTATAAAGCTTGATATTAGTAAAGCTTACAACCATGTAAGTTGGAGTAATTTGCAAAATAGATGGGATTTTCTGAGAAATGGATTAAGTGGGTGATGCTCTGTGTGACTGACATTCTTCTATTCTATCTCATTTCAAGGTTCTATAATTGGCCTTATTATTCCAAGTCGAGGTCTCCGTCAAGGTGATCCTCTGTCATCTTACTTGTTCTTATTATATATGGAAGGGTTGTTCTTAGAGCTAAAAAATGCTGCTGAAAATGGGAGAATTAATGGTTGCTGCATCAGCAATTCAGCCCTATCGGTTACCCATATTTTGTTCGCTGATGACAGCTCCATGTTCTTCAAAGCAACATTAGAAGAAGCAACTTCTATCAAGGCAATACTGGACAGGCAGTTAACTACCAGAAGTCAGCTGTCTTCTTTAGCTCAAATGTGCGTACAGATAAGCAACTGGAGATCAGGCAAAGGTTCGGTGTGTTTAATGACATTGGTGACAACAAGTATCTTGGATTACCTTCCCATCAGATCTAGTGCTCTGATACCACTTGAGATACTTTTACTTAATAATCAGAGATAATCTTGGCTGGATTGATTTATGAATTAAACGTATACAAGGATATCTGGGCTTTCGAGAGGCCAGTGCTCTCCTAGGGTATCGAATACAATATATTCGATGACCTTTTCCCATCCCCTCTCTAATACTACTCTCCCCTTACTTCAATTATTCTTTTCCTCTTTTACCCTTTGACGTCCTGGAATGACTTTTGCTGTTGAATCCCTTTTTTGCCCTTGCTCTGTTTCTTGAGTACGTAATTAGGCCTGTTTCAGGACGAGGCATCACATAACTATACCAAAATATTCCCTTTCTTAATTTGTAAAATGTACCAAGTCATTTAGTTTTGCTTATATAGCCGGAGAAAGCCATATTGTTGTAAATCTCTAACCTGCCTTTACCAGCTTACTATGAGAAGCCAAATGTCTAGAGCCTCATCTAAATGGAAGCTAAACATAAGGTGAATAAAATAAGACATCATATAATTCTACATTTATTGAATAAAACATACATCTCATTAAATTTACCATGGTCTTTAACTTTCGTACTAAACACCTCAAGAAATGCTTTAATATTTATAAATTGTGAGGTATGATGTTGTAACTTGTGTGCCTGTTCTAGCTCTTTGATAACATTTAAGTGAAAGGATTTTTTTTATCTAAGAAACAATATTATTTAGAACAGGGGCATCTATCACAAGATTAAAATCTATGGATAAATCATGCATCTCTTTTGCATTCTCCTGCAATAATACTTTACCTACTTCGTTCTCTTTGTATGTACACAATCACTATTACCTGCCCAACAAATAAATTCAGGAAGCGTATTTAAAAAAATAACCAATTTAAAAAGTCAAATTCATTCCAATGAATGCATATTTTCCCTTGCTTTTGGTAAATCTTGAAAAGTAGATGTTTGAGTATAATTATGGTAGTAATTGAACATAAGTTGTACACACTCGGAGTAATGCAGAAAAAGAAATATATATTTTGATGGAGTGCTTACATTACTTGTCCAACAGCCTCAATTAACCTTCAGGTCACATAGGGCTTTCTCCTGAACTGCGTCATACTTCATCCGTCCCAGCCAACCGGCTAAATGCCCAGCCCAACTCTTTCACCTGAAAATCCAAAGTAGAAGGATAGTAGGTAGCAAAAAGACAACAGTAAGCAAAGAAACAAAAGAAGGTACAAATGAATTGTTAAACTCTTAGTTTATTTACTTCTTGGAGGAAGAAAACAAGATGAAAAGGCTGGAGTAAACAAACCATAATACAGTCTCAGAAATATTTAGACCCAAAAGAGAAGAATATACAAACAAGTGAACAAAATAATATATGTAATAGAAGCCCAAGATCAGACCCAAACCTTCATTCTCTATCAACCTCGTGAATGAGTCCATCACTAACTGTACCACTTTGTTTTTTTTCAGTAGCTCGTACAAGACCTCAACTTCACTTTCACCGAAGAATCTACAGGAAAATAAAGGAAAAAAAGGAATGTCTAGAATGAGAAACTGAATTAGTTCTTTACCAAGGTTTTCCGAGGTGAATGTTGGGTCTTTGAATCGTTGATGCCGGCTGAAGTTTCATTTATTTGTTGATCGCACAACAATAACAAGGGCATAGAAATCAGACTTTAATATTTGACGTGCCTTGACTTGTTGCTGTGACGTGGAATTAAATGTTTCCCCAAGCATCTTGCAGTATAAAAGTACATGATAGATAGCTAATAGATTCAAAAGAACAAAGGATACAAACTTAACAAAACAAATAACAGCACATGATAAATAGCAACATGCTACTTAAAGAAAGACAGAACTTGAAGAAATATAATAGTACATTCTAAGCTTTTCAACTAATAGTCTGAAATATATGTTTATTTTAAAAGCTGGTAGTCTGAAATTACTTCAAACTGCATAGAATAATTGAAAAGGCATAAGACCCCCAATAACGCAACCCAGACTACAAATAGTAAAGTCTATGCGGTGATGCTTATAAGCTGATGTTTTGCCCGAGAACTGCTTCCCTTTAGCACCAAATAACTTCTGCATCTAAGGATAATCTGGGGAACTGCTGCAATTCTTGTTTAATCCTCAAATTCTCTTTAGGGTCAGAAGATTTAGTGCTGCAGAAAACTGAAATGACTTTCAGTGAAGGGCAAGATGCAAGCAAATGCTTGATAAAGTAGAGCGCATAACTGGAATCCACGACACCCCGTATTTTCACAGTTTGGAGTTGGTCCAGAAACATGTCTTTCCAATCTAATGATCCCACATAATCTTCTGTTTCTAATTCTGTAGGACTCAAACTCTTCACTTGATCAAGCGCCTACATGCAAAAAAAGGTTACAACCATAACTTAAGCATACTAACATCAAAACTGGGGCCTAAATGTACAAATCCCAGACTGCAGCCTTTTTAGATCCCCAACCAGCACTTTTTAAGACATAGAAATCGCTATATACTTTGCTTTAATTTGTTCCATACTTAAGCATGTAAAAAATTTAAAATTCAGATATGATATACAAGAATATGATTTTACAAGCACATTTCGATCAGCATTTTCAAAACTTAAGTATCACTAATTACATTGCATACTCTAGTTCTCACCAGTCCAATGCAAAGATCTTGCAAGTTTGGAAAACTTCTCATCATGTAAACAACTTTTGAGATCGGGCACAGTTTACATAATTTATGGCAGAAAAAGCTAAAACTTCTCACGTTCTCAGCTTTTGTTGTAGGCCTCATGGTTGTCACTTCTGAGGAAGGCGGCCCCAAAACCTAAAATACACAATGCATTAAAATCTTAGTCACGCCAACGCAAAATATTTCTTCCTCTGCATTAACAAGTTAAGGTAGGATTTTGCTAACCTTGAGGGTGGGTCCATCAAGAGCTAAGCAACTTAAGGTTGGAATTTCACCGAGAAGCTTGATCAAATCGTGTCCTTTCATCATTTTTGAATTTGCAGGCGTGAGCACAAGACCCAGGTATCTCAGTTTTCTGGTGTGTTGTAACCACTGCCACTCAAATTTTGTGCAATTCACAAAATACAGGCTTCTTAAATTGTTATCCTTTCTAAATTGTGGGGCTAGATGTTCGATCCCACTGCAGCGCCGCAGATGCAATGTTTTAAGTTGTTTCCCAAATGTCATATCATGGGTAATTGAGGTATCAAAAAGTTCAACTTTTTTCAGACTAGTGAAGCTTCCAGATTTATAGAATGGACCCACTGCCCAGTTATAGAGCTTAAACCGTGTTAATTCTGGACAAACAAACAAAGCATAGGGAAGTGGGAAGGCCTCCTTCTCCTTGAAGGCAAAAGATACAGTCCTAAGCCCCTTGTCAGACAATTGATCAATCCAAAGTTGAATGGAACAGTATCGAATCGCAGGAGTAACGTATAGTTCAAAGTATAAAATGGGGCCTGTGTGAGATGAAAGAATCATATTGACGGCCTTTTTAAATTCCGATCTGATTGTGCCTATTTCTTTTTTTGAAGTCAGCTGTGAATAAAATTGTGTATCGAGAACTAGGAACGGATACGTACACCAAATATTTCTCCAAAATTTTGAGAGGACGCTTGTTCTTGCCACATCATGAGTAGGCAGACGGATTAAGATACTAGTAATCAACTCTTGAGGCAAGTTGCTTATCTTGTCCTCCCCAGAACCTCTGAAGTAAACAAGTTGCCTTTTTGAAACTGGCTCAGCAACAATGCCTCTGCAATCCATTAGCCCCCCTTTGAAATCACCTGTCAAACTTTCGTTTGAACTAGTGTTTTTTTGACATTCCATAGTCACAAAAGTCAGGAGATGTTATAGAAATAACTATGAATGTAATCAAGAAAGCTGCATCAAAATAGAAGATGAGTACATATTGAGTAACCAGAGTTTCGAACCATCAAAATCTAGGAAACCAAGCTAGAAAGACACTTCTAGATCAAGTGAACACGTGCGATTTACATTATCCTCATGAAAGAACAATAAAAAGGCTTCACATGTCGAATATAGCATAGGATCAAACTATAATCTACTCCTGTGATTCTAAAAATCACAAATTTAACCCATCCATCCCCCGATTAATCTTTACAAGGAGCTCTGTAGGTTTGCCCTTTAAAATCTTATTAATTGCTGCATATTTTTCATAAACTAAAATTAAAAGTTATGTTCAAAATTATCATATTATCTTTCCGTGAAAAAAAACATCATATTATCTTAATAAATCCGATTGGTCGTCTGATCAATAATTTCAATTAATTCCTGATTACACGTATTCTAAAGTATTAAACGTAAAAGCAAGTTCAACTATAGATTTGCCGAATATAGTATAGGATCAAATTAAGATCTACTCCCAATGGTTCAAAAAATCACCTATTTTAAATAAGCTATACAAGGCTCACCAAAGTCCAATTTTTAAAATCCGATTAATTGCTACATATTTTTATACAATATATCCGATTAGTGCTCCGATTAATCATTCCAATTAATTATCGATTACTTGATTAGCTACGTGATCTTGCAGATCAGTTCCCATAATCGGATTTTACAAGATTGGCTGCTCCTAGCACTTCAACACAAGTTTCGGGGAGTTTAAATTATTAGTTTGCATGCGTGGTTTGAGGTTTTTGTATGTTAAGCAACACATAGTGACCAAATTGATGATAACATGTAATGATCTCAAGATAACGCGCATCATGCATGTAACTAAGAAACAACACTATACAAAAAAATATCATGAATAAAAATAATTAAAAAAAAAGATTATAAATAGAGAGATTACCAGAAGATTAGTCTGCCAGGTTCAATCAGATCGTGATTCACTCTGTACTATCTCGTGGAGTATTTATAAAGTCCTTATATACACGAATTGACTAAAATACCCTCTCTCTACAAATAGACTAAAATACCCTTATATGAACAAACACAACGGAAGAGATTTACTGAATTGCCCTCAACATAGACCGAGAAATAAAAGAAATGGGCCTTGTAATTAGGTTTGTTTATAGAGGCACAGGTTAAGGTCGATATATTATTTCAAACAGACTCCTGTACTTTGGCTTTTTGACTTATCTATTTTGTTTATTAATCATGAATATAATATATCATAATTGTAATTATAATACATGAGTTTGAAATAATACTTTAATCATAATTGTTACTATAATATAGAAGTTTGAAATAATATTTTTAACATTCACTGCAACAAATTTGGTCATTTACGACGGCCAACTTACGATAAGATAACTTGATTTCTTGTAGATATGTGGCACAAGATAAACAATGCCTATTAAATAGACTGTAATTTATTATGATAACTTGATTAGTAATTTAATATAATAGTTTAAGAAAATTATTAAAAGTATGAAAAATTAAAATAAATAAGATTAAAACTCAAGAATAAAAATAATAATAAATAAATACTACATGTACAGAAAATACAACAAAATATAATAATAATAATAATAATAATTATGGGTGTTTACTTCAAATATCATTATTTATCTTACAATAAATATTATTATATGAAATTATGATCAAAAATGTCATTTTAAAAGGAAGAATCAAATACCATTGTGTTATTATTCAAAAACGCCAATGCTGTCATCCTTTTTCCTTCCTTTTGTCTTTTTTTTTTTAAATCGAACATGTGACTTCAACTCATGTTTTCATTGCCAAAACGTTACTTGAAATTTGGTTTTCAAGATGAACAGTACAAGAGTTAGCGTTTTTTTATGTTCTTTCAGTGTTTTTTATTCAAATTTTTAAAAAATGTTACATAATGTTATGTTTTCAAATTTAAAACTTTATTTCAAAGGGGTGTTTTGTTCGTCTTTTATTCATATTTATGATTTTTTTAATATTTTTAAAATTCAAATTGAGAATTGATTAATTCTAAAATATTAATAATGATTAATAATTAGACTTCTAGACATTAAATTCTAGATTAAATTAGGGTTTAGGTTCTATATTCTAAACCCTACAATGTTGTGTTATTATTTATTTATTTATTTATTTTCTAAACGTTTATGAAACCCAAATGGGGAATTGTTGAACCTAAAATGTTAAAAGTTGTTGAATTAGGGTTCACACTTGAATTCTAAAAATTAACTTAAAATTATAATATTTTTAAAACTCAAGAAAAAAATGTATGAAAATTTAAAATTTAAATAAATATTTAAAAAAAACATATGTTTAAATTTGTGTTTTATTGTTAAAAATATATTATCAAGTATTGTTAATGAAACTCAAAATGTGATTTTAAGTAATGTAATTAAATTAAAAAGAAAAAAACAAACAAAAAACGCCAACTAAAGTTGCCTTTCTTGTTTTTAAGGAAAATGTGATTTCAAAAGATTGTTTAAAATAATATTCAAGACCATAATTTTCAAAATTGATATTGAGAATCATTTTTTTTAAAATAGTAATATTTGAGATAATTTCTTTTATTTATATAGGTTTCATCCATTAGAGAGTGCCAGCCTGAACAACAGGAGGGAGCAATTATGCGTGCTAAATGTGTTTTAGTGGCACATGATAGACAATGGGTTGTACTAATATGATATAAATCTTAAAATAACTTTTATTACAAGTAAATCACGATAAATTAATATTCTCGGGATCGAAAAAAATATATTAATTAATTATTTATTTTAATTAATTAGTAAATTAATAATTTATTAATTTATCGATACATTAATAACTTATTAATTTAACAATATGGATCATTTATAATTTTTTTAACTTGTACAAAATATATATAAAAATGTTATAGATTATCATAATGTAATGGATGTCGAAAATGTTATTGGTTATCCCGAGTAAAAATGAAGCAGTGGTATAATTGTTGGATGATGAACAAATAATTAATAGTGTTACGGAGAATGAGAACGAAGATGATATTATTGAGAGTTAAATGCAGTTTGCTAACTCATATATCTCTAAAGTATTATTACCCAGTTAAGATATAATTATTTAAGGGGTTGGATACAATTATACTAATAGATCAAAATCAGATGTAAGATCAATAACATTTTATTAAATCTGATTAAACTATAATAAACTCTCTCTCAAGAAATTATGATGTTCTTGAGAGCTGTTACAATGATTTTCGAGATAAATTTAATCTAAATGATAACCTATTCTGTGTTTATATACTACACAACTACTATATCAATTACAAGATATGATATAAAGATATTTATCCTGTTTCTATACATATCTCAATTAACAGCTACATTTCTATAAATCAGAAATCGACAAATAAACATCTTCTCAAATACTGAAACTGTATAAATCAGTAGATACTGGTTTATCTTGTTATCCTGACAACCAGTCCTGATGACTGTCTTCATCCTGAAGTCATGCAGATCCTTACTTAGAGCAAATCCTGATGCCCTGTATCTTCCCAGCAAATCCTAATGTTTACCTAAAACATTCTCACCCATCAATCTTCCCTAATTTATGTTTTGTGGAATAAGCATAAATTTTATGCTCTACTTGATGCCAAAAAGAGGAAGACAAAATGTTGAGTAGAGATGTGTAGAGCATAATCAGTAACTTATGTTAATATTAATTTCTTGGTTTTTCATAAAACCTTGAGTATCCCTTGACAAAAGACTTAACTCTCTCTGTTAGATATATTTGTGATGTCATGTCTAATCTGATTTGTTTAGTTTCAGAACTTACTATCAGAACTTAACTGGAAATCAGAACTTATTGAAGACAGGAAGTTATCAGAACTTAAGCCATCAGGACTTACATAAGAACTTAAGTGCAGATACACTTAAGGGATAAAAAGTGGCTGATTTACAGGAGAGGATCTGGATTAAACAAAAGAAGATATGCTTGGAGAGTTGTACAGCTAAAGGACTACAGTATATAATCTCTGATTGATGTATTTTAGGAAACAGAACATATCATATCAATTAGGAGATATCTTGTAACTGTGTAGTATATAAACACAAATTAGGGTTTACACAATAGGTGTTATCATTCACGAGAATACTATTCATTGTAACCCTAGCAGCTCTTAGTGATATCTTACATCACTGAGAGAGTAGATCAAACCTACTATAACAGAGTTTGATATATTGAATAAACTTGTTTTCAGTTACATACTTGTGTTTATAATCGAATTGATTGTAGATACTATATTCAACCCCCTTCTGTAGTATCATTAAGGCTTAACAAGTGGTATCAGAGGCAATCTGTTAAGCTTACAAACAGTTAAGATCCAACAAAATAATCAATCATGTCTGATCAATCAAAAACACAAGACCCTCAAGAACCTGCAAAGGTTCAACCCATTCAAAACACCAGTAGATATGAAACCATTAGGGTTCCTATGCTCAGGGTGTCTGAGTACCCTGTATGGAGTGTGAAGATGGCCATGTTTCTGAAAGCTACAGATCCAGAATATTTAGGCAGAATTTATGATGGTCCACACAAGCCCACAAAGCTTTATGTTGCAGTTGGAAATAAGCCACAAAAGATGATTCCCAAAGAAAAGAGAGAACTCACCACTGAAGACATCTCTTCACTAGGCAAGGATGTAAAAGTAAGACACTTGCTTCATAGTGCACTTGACAATGTCATGTCAAACAGGGTGATTGGATGCAAGACTGCAAAAGTAATCTGGGATGCATTGGAAGTGAGATGTCAAGGAACCAATGCCATCAAAAAAAACAGGAAGACAATACTCACACATGAGTATGAGCACTTTGACTCAAAATTTGATGAGTCACTAACTGATACATATGACAGATTCACAAAGCTATTGAATGATATGTCACTAGTGGATAAGGAATATGATCCAGAAGATTCAAATCTGAAATTCCTACTAGCTCTTTCTGAAAAGTGGGATTTGAAAGCTACTACAATAAGAGACAACTATGAACTTGCTGATATGTCTCTTGATGAAATCTATGGGATGCTCAAGACTCATGAAATTGAGATGGAGCAAAGAAAGAAGAGGCATGGAGGGAAGTCTAAGATAGTTGCGTTAAAGACTGAAGAAAAGCCAATTATCTCTAGGAAGGCAAAAGGAAAGGCTCTCATCATATAGTCTGATTCAGAGTCATCAGATTCTAATGATGATGATTCAGAACCTGAAAATTTATCTGAAGTGGATGTTGATGCCGAGATGATGCAACTGTGTGCTCTTATGATGAAGGGTATCACAAAGATAGCCTACAAGAAATTCAGAAAGGGTAAAAAGTTTCCAGGAAAGGTGGAAGTTCTGACAAGAAAGGGTTCAGAAAGACTGAAGGAAAAGGAGGAAAGTCTGACAGAGGAGACAACTCAAATGTCAAATGCTACAATTGTGGTGAAAGAGGCCACATCTCTCCTGATTGCAAGAAAGGAAAAGGTGACAAAGGCCAGGCACTTATCACAAAGAAGAAAAACTGGGCAGACACTTCGGAATCTGAAGAAGAGGTGAACTATGCCTTAATGGAAAATGCTGATAGCAGTTCGGATGCTGCTGAATTAAAGGTACCTCTATCAACTCTTGCTTTTGATACAAAAGATATAACTGAGTTGAGATTATTTCAGAAAAACATTTATATTAGCTATAGAGATCAGACTTTAGAGAATGAAAGATTAAAATCTGAAATCCAAAGTACAAAAACAGAAATAGCTATCTTGAAGAAGAGTTAGTAAAGATGAACACTATTCAGACAGAGAGAGATAATGCTGTGTATGTTAAGAATAAATTGCTTAAACAGAATAATTATCTAAAAACTGAATTAGAAAAAGAAAGAGAAATTATCAGGACTTGGACTAATTCAGGCAGAACAACTCAGAATATTATAAGTAGTGGAAACTGGAAAGAGGGGTTAGGTTATTAAGATGGTAAAAGTGAGAAAGGGACTTTGCCAATTAAGCCAATTTGTAACGACTGGGAATTTCGAGACGTAATTAAGTGAATAAAATATAATTTTGTGGTATAATTATAAATTATGTGATTAAGTGATGATTAATTGTCTTTATTGTATATTAGTATCTGGGAGCGTAGTTAGATGCGTTCCAATTTAAAGAGTCAGCTTAGGGGTTAAGCTGTGTTATCGGGCCGTCAGATAGAACGAAACCCGTCTTAAAAATGGATTAAAGTGTTTAAATGTGAAATATGTGTGTTTATGTGTAAAGAAATGTCTGA
Source organism: Apium graveolens (assembly GCF_009905375.1). Taxonomy (NCBI): domain Eukaryota; kingdom Viridiplantae; phylum Streptophyta; class Magnoliopsida; order Apiales; family Apiaceae; genus Apium; species Apium graveolens. The sequence goes on along the minus strand of NC_133654.1, from coordinate 263,228,123 downwards.
GTAAGTATTACATTCTAGTGACGTGTTCGTTGGTAAAGATAATTGTGAAGCGTAATTGAAACGCTGAGCGTCGGGCCGTTAGGCAGAACGTGACCGGATACGCGAAAAGAGGAATAATATTAAAAAGGGGAAATTGTATGGTCAAATATGAGTTGTGACGTGTGAATATATGTGCTTGCTTGTCTGTATGCATGATTCCGTGATCTGATAATTTATAAACGGATTTAAGGGAATTATTTATTTTTAAATAAGGATAATTGGACCTTTATGCATTTTTATAAAATTATTCGAGAATGGTCAAGGCATGAAATTTGTTTTGTTATCTTCAAAATATTCTTAGAGACTTTCTAAAAATAATAGACGGATTTATTTCGTGATCGGTGCATTTTAAAATGATTTCTTGGAGTTAAAAATGCTATTTTCAGCATAATCTTGTATATTCCGTATTTAATCAACCGTTCGCTCAAATATTATTCCGAAAATATGGCTGAAAAGCTAATTTCGAGATCTATGTTCTAAAATTATTAATCGTACCAATTCCATCTTTTCCGAGAGAGATAATTACTAATTAAATTCATTTTTGAAAAGGGATAAAGAATGATTTGGTGATATAATTCCCTATTTACTAAACTACCCTTCCTTGGTAGTATATAAACCCCACCCCACCCCCTTTCTTTTCTTTCCTCACCCCCTACCTCTCTTTTTTTCTCTCATTTTCTCATTTCTTTCTCTCTCTCTCTCTCTCTCTCTGTCTCTCTCTCTCTCTCTCTCTCTCTCTCTCTCGGGTTTTCTCTCTCTCACTCTCGGTACTCTCTCTCTCTTCAATCTCTCTCTTGTTCTTCATCCATTTTCGATTATAAGACCATGGTTATGTGAGATTTTGCTTCATCTATTTAGATATATAGATGCCCGTTGCTATCTCCAAGGTTTTTGAAAAATCCAAAGTTGGAATTTGGTGGTTTTGTTTCGGTTCTTATGAAAACAAAAAGGGTTTTGGTCTTTAATGATTTGGAGTGTTGCTATATGCTTGCATGTGTGTATTTATTGTGATAATCGGTGGTTGAAGGTTGTAAACCCCCGAGTGGGGGACCACCGTGAAGCCATCGCCACCGGTGATGAACTCCGGTGAACAGGTGGTGAGTGATGATGTTATAAGTGAGCTCTAGCATTCATAAAACTTATTTTTGGTGATTGCATGTAGTCATTTGTTTAAGAACGAAAAGGATTTTTGATTTTTAAAGTTAATGAGTTGATTTTATTGATTTAAATGGTTAAGGAATTTTATTCTAGGATAATGAAGAGGGATTAGAATGATTAATGATTCAAGGATTTGGAAAAAAATGTTTGCATGTGATAATTTCCTAAAACCCGAATGGAATCTTGATTTTTAGAATGGTTAAGGATTTCAGATATTCTTGCTTGATCTTAAGGGATTGAAGTTGATTTATGTGTTTAAAAGGATTATAGATGTGATTTCAATTTGGTTTTTGGACAAAATAGTAAATGCATGTTAAAATAGAGTTTTGCATTAAAGTGTTAGGCTAAAAGATCATTTAAAAGAATAAGTGGTGACTTGATCCTAAGTTTATATGTGATTTTGGTAATGAATGTCAATGTTTGATTCGTGAATTGTGTTTTGTGGACATAGACAAATGAAATATAGGAATAAAAGGGATTGATTTGATGCTAAGTGAATGCTTGCGTAATTTTTAAGAAATTATGTGATTTATGTGTGTGTTTGGTTGGAATTGAATGATGAAAAAGGAAGGATTAAGTCATCTTAATCTAAGGTTATATAAGTGATATGATAACTCGAATATAAAGTTGTAAATACAAGGACTAAATGCTATATGTCGTATTTGCATCGTAATACGTGATTCGAAGTCTATACGATTAGAGTATGCGAGCTATGGTATAGACATGTTGTGTGATTGTAATTGAGTATATAAATATACTCTTAGGGTATTGCGATTAAAGGAAATGTTAAGAGTTCTGGGAACGTCAAGTGGGAATCTAATTAAGGTATTGGTTTTAATTGTAGATTCGGAGTGTGAGGGCATTCAGGCTAGGAAAGGGAAAGGTATACTAGGTGGCAGTAGTTCAACATTTGTGAAACAGGAAAGCGAATTCAGGAAAGTAACTCTACCTACTTGTGTAAATGGTTATAAAGGGGATATTGTTCATGCCATGTAGAGTATTGAACTGTTAAAGTAAAGTACCCCTATTATTGATTCTTGAGATGCCCTGTCATTGATCTTGTGAACTTGTTATTGATAAGCTTATTGATCCAACCCTTTGGTAACCCTTTCTCTTATTCTGATCACTTGTTATACCATGAAATGTTGTTATAAGTACCTTTACGAACCCCTTGTGTAATAATCCTTCATTCCTTTGTTTACCTCAAACCCTTTGATCCTTGAAACGGTTTTGATTCCCTAACTTGTATACCTTGTTATCATTTGATCAAGATCCTTAGCATTGAACTTTGCTTACCTTTGGTTATTCACTTCCTTTGAATTCTTGAAATTAAACATAAGAATGAGTTTCGACTTGAAAGAGTCTGAATGATTTAATATTCTTGGTAATGATAAAATGGATTTAGTAAACCTTTCTTTTTCCAACACAAGGTTTTCCAAACAAATTCCTGATGAATTGGATTGAGACGTATGAGACTAGTGGGACTAGTCCAGTCATATAAAGAGGCTAGCGGGGCTATTCCAGATTAAGGCTGAAATTATGCCATTGGTACCTTAAAGACCGGATGGAGGTCGGTACAGGCTGATCACCTGTATTAATATGAATTGAAAGTTAAAGTAGTCCAATCAAGGGTTCCATAATTATTGAATTTTATTAAGTGAATGATTCTTTGAAAATGAAATGGTATATAATGTTTTGAAAAGAGTTGATTGTGATATTGATTAGCTTACAGCTTGTGAACCCTGATTTTGATTCTGTTATTAATCGTATAATTAATTCCCAATGATGAAAAGATTCTCGCTTTCCATTTGAAAGATCATTTGTGATCCTATTAATGATTTGTGATGAATGTCGGCTTTCACCCTATCTTGAGCCTTGTTTCTTGGAATCCCAAAGCTTTTCATCATAACCCTTTCATAGCCCAAAAGATAGAAATCTGCCACCTAGAATTGATAAAGTAGAATGCCCTGAGTTCAGAAATGGTATATTGTGGATTTTGTATCGTAGAACTGTTTTATAGTTACTTGCTGAGTTTTATACTTATATGTTTTATTTTAATCTAACCATGGTAGTTAAGCAAGAAGATGGCCAGGCTTAGGCGCACTGCTCGTAAGAGCAAACATGATGGTCCCTACCGTGTTGAGGGCTTCCGGTTGCCAGAGCGGGTAGTACAGGTTTTGAGTGAGCAAGCGCTTAGCCGAAAGGTTGATAAGATACAATGGGTTATTTATCGGTTCCAAGTCGGGATCAACTATGTAAATTTGGTTTTATTTTGGGTTGTAAAATATATTCTTTGGTTGGTAGTTGTAATCTTGTCTCATACTTTATCCCGTTTGATCTTGTTAGTAGCTAATCGGGGTTTATGCACATTTAATTCATAGATTAAAGGTGTGTGGGTCCTTATTTCCTAACCCCGAGATTGAGGACTTCACAAGTTGGTATCAGAGCTATAGGATCTAGTCCCTGAGACAAGTTAGGAGTATAAAGGGTATTTTGGGAGTATATCTATATCGCGAGAGAGGTCGACTCATATAGAGTTGAGTTAGACTATTAGGTATAGTCTAAAGAAAGTGTATATAAGCAAAAGTGACAACTAGAGTTAGGGTGTGAGTTAGCTGGAAGCTTTATTTAACCCTAATGTTGTTTCTTGGTTACTGTTTTGTGTTTTCTCTCAGGATCCTAGTAGTGGTAGTGATTCTGATTCAGAGGTTAGTTTGACCAGTACCCCAGTGGACCCCATTCCACCCTCTTCAGAGGAGCATGTGTATGTTAGTTCAGACCCATAGGAGGATCCATCTGAGAGTAGTGAGATCCCTATACAGATATCACCCTTGAGGCCAGAGTCAGAGACCCCAGCCCCTGAGCTAGAGTCTGAGATGCCTAGGATTGTGCCTGTCAGTGTTGGTGGCAAGTTAGCCTATGATCGAGATTTTATTTACTCCCGTATTCCTGAGTTGGGAGCTTTGGTGGATAGGTTGATTCGAGACTCTAGGCAGAGGACTTCAGTAGTGATGGAGGAGTGGAGAGCTAGGATCCAGTTGGTGGAGCAGGTTGCTCGGAGGAGATTGGATGAGGGACCATCCACTAGTGATGCTAATGCTGAGGCCCGGAGGCTGCATAAATCATTCACTGAATGTTGGTTGTGTTGAGAGAGATTCTGGATGATTAGATGATAGTGTTGGTCAGACGGGACTTTTAGTGGAGCCCGTAGTTATTGTTTCTCAGCGCCGGTAGGCTTTAGGATACTTGGTCAGATGCTGGGATCCCTTTTTCATTTGTTGTATTGTATTTTAGAACCTTTTAGTAGAAGTTGTTAGAAGTTAGGGGTAGATAGGGGGATGTTTTCCATTGTTTCCTCTATTTAACCCTGTTATTATACCCGTTTCCAGAACTTGTCATAATCAGACTTTTATCTATGTACCTTTGGCTTGTGGAATCAATCATATATTTTACACCCTGGAAAATCTTTATAAACTGTTTCGAATACCATATTTTCATAGAACCGTGTTTAAAATTTCGTAAAATCATACCCTGTGCCACGAGGAAAAAACACTAATATGAGAATTATATAGTAATTGGATTGCATGTGCAAAATTGGGTAAAGCTTAAAACTCGCAAAAGAGATTTCATAATAAAATGTTGTTATATATATATGCTATGCTATCGTATTGCTAAATAATTGCTCAATCAGGTTTGTAAGAAATGGCCAACTCACCAGATCACCAAGAAGAAGAAATCCAAACCCAAGACCCAGAAGTGAATCCAGAAACCACCATGATGAGCAGACTTGCTCTGCTTTTGCAACAACCCGTAGCCCCTAAAGTTGGAAACTTCAAACATTTCCAATCCGTTCATCCCCCAGAGTTCTTAGGTTTGCCAGAACCGATAAAAGCTTTGTCGTGGTTAAGAGAAATGGAGAAAGCGTTTGAGTTAGCAGAAGTCAAGGATGAGAAGAAAGCTCAATATGCGAGTTATTACCTTAAAGATGTGGCGAGTTTCTGGTGGGAATCTTCGAAGGCGTTGCTGGAAGGAAAGGACTTATCGTGGGAAAAGTTTACAGAAATGTTTCTGGAGAAGTATTTGCCAAGTTATATGCAAGATCAGTTGGAGATGAAATTTTTGTACCTTAGGTAGGAAGATATGTCAGTAGCGGAATATGAGGTAAAATTCTTGGAGTTGTCTAGATTCTTACCTGAGTATGTAAATACGGAGACAAAGAAGGCTAAAAGGTTCCAACAGGGACTTAGGCCGTGGATTAGAAGTCAAGTGGCATTGTTGGAAATCAAGAATTATGCCGCCTTGGTGCAGAAGGCAATGATAGTGGAAAGAGAGCGTGAAGCTGCAAAAAGAGAAAATGAAGGAAGGAAAAGGAAGTTTGAAAGCTCAGAGCAAGATCAAGGAAGTTCAAAGTTTAGAGGAAAGTTTGGTAAGAATGGTGGAGGTGAGAACCAAAAGTTTCAAAAGTTTAAACCCGATAATGGAGCCCAGAAGAACCATTTCCAGAAAGCAGGACAACTGGGAAAGGATAATAGACCTCAGATTCAAGAGTGCAAGGTTTGTGGGAAGAGACACCCAGGAAGGTGTAATAAGTTGGATGTGACCTGTTTCAAGTACAATCAGAAAGGGCATTACTCATCAGAGTGCCCGAATGGAGCAAAGAAGCCTGACTTGGCTTGTTTCAAATGTGGAAAGGTGGGTCATATGGCCAGAAACTGCAAGGAGCATGTTCAAAAGGCCAATGTTCTTAGAATTGCTGGACCACCGCCCCTCCCAGCACCAACAGCTCAACCCAGAGCTAGGACCTTTAATATGACAATGAAAGATGTTGTGCAAGATGTGGATGTGGTGGCAGTTATGCTCGTTATATACTCAGTAGAAGTAAAAGTAATGATGGATTCTGGAGCAACTAGATCTTTTATTTCGGAAAGTATTCTTGATAGACTTGATTGTGTTGCGTACCCTCTGGAACCTAATTTGATTATAGAGGTAGCAAATCAAGAGAAAGTCATTGTTAATAAGGGTTGTCCCGATTGTGTTGTGGTTATAGAAGGTCGGCACTTTTCTGCTGAATTAATTGCTTTTAAGTTAGGAGAATTCGAGGTTATATTAGGAATGGATTGGTTGTCAAACCACGAGGCACAAATAGAGTGTAAAAGTAAGAAGGTGAAGTTAAGGACCAAGGATGGTGATGAAATGATATTTAAAGGGAAAAGACAAGATAAGAAATTTCTAACGGCTATCGAGACGAGGAGATTATTACGTCAAGGATGCGAAGTTTATTTGGCTCATGTTAAGGATGTAGAGAAAGAATCCGTGAGGATTAAAGATATTCATGTAGTAAGAGATTTTCCTGATGTATTTCCAGATGAATTACCTGGACTACCTCCAGATAGAGAGATCGAGTTTACGATTGATTTGGCTCCTGGAACAGAACCAGTATCGAAAGCTCCCTATCGTATGACGCCAGTCGAGATGAAGGAATTGGCAGCGCAGTTGTAAGAATTATTGGATAAAGGAGTGATACGCCCAAATGTATCCCCGTGAGGTGCACCGGTGTTTTTATGAAGAAGAAAGATGGAAGTATGAGATTGTGCATTGTTTATCGCGAATTGAATAAGTTGACTACTAAGAATAAGTACCCTCTACCGCGAATCAATGACTTGTTTGATCAGCTAAAAGTAGCTTCATGTTTCTCCAAGATTGATTTAAGATTTGGGTATCATCAGCTAAAGATTAAAGCGGAGGATATACCCAAGACGGTGTTTTGAACGAGAGTTTTTGGTAATGGCGTTTGGTTTGACGAATAGAGTGTTCAAGCAATATTTGGATAAGTTCGTTACAGTGTTTATCGATGTTATATTGATTTACTCCAAGACGGAAGAAGATCATAAGGAGCGTTTGAGGATTTCCTTGGAAATTTTGAGAAAAGAAAGGCTGTATGCCAAGTTTTTGAAATGTGAGTTTTGGCTAAAGAAAGTGCAATTTCTTGGTCATGTAGTTAATAAAGAAGGAATTAAAGTAGACCCAACCAAGATAGAAGCTGTGATGAATTGGGAAAGACCTAAGACTCCTACGGAGGTTAGAAGTTTTCTGGGATTAGCCGGATACTATAGAAGGTTTGTGCAAGATTTCTCTAAGATTGTTGTTCCATTAACTAAATTGACAAGGAACAATGAAAAGTTTGTGTGGACGGATAGATGCGAAGAAAGTTTTCAAGAATTGAAGAAGAGATTGGTAACCGCCCCAGTGTTGGTGTTACTAGATGAAAAAGGAGAATTTGTGATCTTTAGTGATGCTTCGTATAAAGGACTTGGATGTGTGTTAATGTAACACGGGAAGGTAATAGCATATGCGTCAAGGCAACTAAAGCCGCATGAACAGAAGTATCCCACGCATGATTTGGAATTGGCAGCAATTGTGTTTGCCCTTAAAATTTTGAGGCATTATTTGTACAGGGAAAAGTGCGAGATCTATACAGATCTTAAGAGTTTAAAGTATATTTTCACTTAAAAGGAATTGGATATGAGGCAAAGAAGATGGTTAGAATTGATCAAAGATTATGACTGTGCAATAAATTATCATCCTAGAAAGGAAAATATGGTAGCAGATGCTTTAAGTCGCAAGGAAAGATTGAATATGTTAACTTCATCGGAGGAATTGATTAAGGATTTTGAAAAGATGGAAAAAGTGAAGACCCCAAAATTTGGAGGTGAAGCAATGTATGCGATATCATTTCAACCTAAAATTTTGGAAAAGATTCAATGTTGTTAAGAGCAAGTGATGAACCACGAGAAAGATAAGTTGTAAGGCGAGGAAATCAAAGCTCAAAAGGATGAAAGAGGAATATATCGTGTTAAATCATGTATTTGGATACCTAATGTTGTGGAGCTAAAGCGCGAGATTTTGCATGAAGCGCATAACTCGAGATTTTCAATTCACCCTGGAAGTACGAAAATGTACCAGGATTTAAAAGAGAGTTATTGGTGGCCAAACATGAAAAAGGAAATTGCGGAATGGATAAGTAAGTGTTATACGTGCCAAAAAGTAAAAGCGAAACATCAGAGACCAAGTGGATTGCTTCAACCACTGGACATACCAGAATGGAAATGGGAACATATCGTGATGGATTTCGTGGTAGGATTACCAATGACCAAGTCTAATTATGATGCAATTTGGGTAGTAATCAATCGATTGACGAAATCAGCGCATTTCTTGCCAATAAACGAAAGGTTTTCATTATAAAAATTGGTCAAATTATATTTAGACGAGAGTGTGATGCGTCACGGAGTTCCAGTATCTATCATATCTGATAGAGACCTGAGGTTTAACTCGAGGTTTTGGCGACAATTTCATGATCATTTGAGAATTAAGCTGAAAATGAGTACGGCATATCATCCGCAAACTGACGGACAAAGTGAAAGGATAATTCAAACGATCGAGGATATGTTGCGAACCTGTGCAATATATTTCAAAGGAAATTGGGACGATCATTTACCATTGATTGAGTTTTCCTACAACAACAGTTATTACGCAAGCATTGGCATGCCGCCTTATGAAGCATTGTATGGAAGAAAGTGTAGATCCCCTACATATTGGGACGAAATTGGTGAGCGCAAGTTAATTGGCTCAGAGCTGGTTCAACAAATAAAAGAAAAGGTGGAAATGATTCGAAAGAGATTAATTGCTGCTCAAGATCGACAAACGAAGTATGCGAATCGAGAACGAAAAGATATGCAATTCGAGCCTGGAGACAAAGTCTTGTTAAAGATATCTCCTTGGAAAGGTTTAACCATATTTGGAAAAAAAGGGAAGTTGAGTCCTAGGTTTATTGGACCATTCGAAGTACTGCGACAAGTTGGAAAAGTGGCTTTTGAATTAGTGCTACCTCCGCAAATGCAACATCTTTATAATGTATTTCATGTATCTCTTCTAAAGAAGTATAATGCTGATGCAAGCCATGTGATCGAATTGGAACCAGTGGAAATCCAACCAGATTTGTCTTATGTAGAACAACCAGTTCGAATCCTAGATCGGAAAGAGAGGACGCTTAGAAATAAAGTTGTACCTCTAGTTAGAGTGTTGTGGAGAAATCCAATAGTGGAAGAATCAACTTGGGAATTAGAAAGAAAAATGCGAGAAAAGTATCCCCATCTATTTGCTTAGACTAGATTCTGGGGACAGAGTCCCTTTATGGGGGGTAGATTGTAACGACTGGGAATTTCACGACGTAATTAAGTGAATAAAATATAATTTTGTGGTATAATTATAAATTATATGATTAAGTGATGATTAATTGTCTTTATTGTATATTAGTATCAGGGAGCGTAGTTAGTAGCGTTCCAATTTAAAGAGTCAGCTTAGGGGTTAAACTGTGTTGTCGGGCCGTCAGATAGAACAGAACCCGTCTTAAAAAGGGATTAACGTGTTTAAATGTGAAATATGTGTGTTTATGTGTAAAGGAATGTTTGAGTAAGTATTACGTTCTAGTGACGTGTCGGTTGGTAAAGAAAATTGTGAAGCCTAATTGAAACGTTGAGCGTCGGACCGTCAGGCAGAACGTGACCCGATACGCGAAAAAAGGAATAATATTAAAAAATTGTATGGTTAAATATGAGTTGTGACATGTGAATATATGTGCTTGCTTGTCTGTATGCATGATTACGTGATCTGATATCTTTTTAAATGGATTTAAGGGAATTATTTGATTTAAAATAAGGATTATTGGACCTTTATGCATTTTTATAAAATTATTCGAGAATGGTCAAGGCATGATTTTTTTTTGTTATGTTCAAAATAGTCCTAGAGACTTTCTAAAAATAATAGATGGATTTATTTTGTGATTAGTGCATTTTAAAATGATTTCATGGAGTTAAAAATGCTATTTTAAGCATAATCTTGTAAAATCCGTATTTAATCAACCGTTCGCTCAAAAATTATTCTGAAAATATGGCTGAAAAGCTAATTTCGAGATCTATGTTCTATAATTATTAATTGTACCAATTCCATCTTTTCCGAGAGAGATAATTACTAATTAAATTCATTTTTGGAAAGGGATAAAGAATGATTTGGTGATATAATTGCCTATTTACTAAACTACCCTTCCTTGGTAGTATAGAAACCCCACCCACCCCCTTTCTTTTCTTTCCTCACCCCCGACCTCTCTCTTTTTCTCTCATTCTCTCATTTATTTTTCTCTCTCTCGGGTTTCCTCTCTCACTCTCGGTACCCTCTCTCTCTCTCTCTCTCCAATCGCTCTCTTGTTCTTAATCCATTTTTGATAATAACACCATGGTTGTGTGAGATTTTGCTTCATCAATCTAGATATATAGATGCATGTTGCTATCTCCAAGGTTTTTGAAAAATCCAAAGTTGGAATTTGGTGGTTTTGTTTCGGTTCTTATGAAAACAAAAAGGATTTTGGTCTTTAATGATTTGGAGTGTTGCTATATGCTTGTATGTGTGTATTTTTTTATGATATTCAGTGGTTGAAGGTTCGAAACCCCCAAGTGGGGGCACCACCATGAAGCCACCGCCACCGGTGATGAAGTCCGGTGAACCGGTGGTGAGTGATGATGTTATAACTGAGCTCTGGCATTCATAACTTATTTTTGGTGATTGTATGTAGTGATTTGTTTAAGAACCGAATGGGTTTTTGATTTTTAAAGTTAATGAGTTGATTTTATTGATTTAAATGGTTAAGGATGTTTATTCTAAGATAATGATGAGGGATTAGAATGATTAATAATTCAAGGATTTGGTTTGCATGTGATAATTTCCTAAAACCCGAATGGAATCTTGATTTTAGAAGATCAAAATGATATTAGTGATGAAAATGAATTGTTGATGTTTATCCTTGGAAATTATTGGATAATTAGAGTGTTTGGTAGATCAATTACTTAAATGGTTGCATGCATGTCTTGATTTTCAGAAATTTCGGTTATTCTTGCTTGATCTTAAGGGATTAAAGTTGATTTATGTGTTTAAAAGGATTATAAATGTGATTTCAATTTGGTTTTTGGACAAAATAGTAAATGCATGTTAAGATAGAGTTTTGCATGTAAGTGTTAGGCTAAAAGATGATTTAAAAGAATAAGTGGTGACTTGATCCCAAGTTTATATGCGATTTTGGTAATGCATGTCAATGTTTGATTCGTGAATTGTGTTTTGTGGACATAGCCGAATGAAATATAGGAATAAAAGGGATTGATTTGATGCTAAGTGAATGCATGCGTAATTTTTAAGAAATTATGGGATTTATGTGTGTGTTTGGGTTCGAATTGAATGATGAAAAAGGAAGGATTAAGTCGTCTTGATCTAAGGTTATATAAGTGATACGATAACTCGAATATAGAGTTGTAAATACAAGAACTAAATGTTATATGTCGTATTTGCATCGTAATGCATGATTCGAAGTCTATACGATTAGAGTATGCGAGTTATGGTATAGACATGTTGTGTGATTATAATTGAGTATATAAATATACTCTTAGGGTATTGCGATTAAAGGATATATTAAGCGTTCTGGGAATGTCAAGTGGAAATCTAATTAAGGTTTTGGTTTTGATTGTAGATTCGGAGCGTGAGGGCATTCAGGGTAGGAAAGGGAAATGTATACTAGGTGGCAGTAGTTCAACCTTTGTGAAATAGGAAAGCGAATTCAAGAAAGTAACTCTACTTGTGTAAATGGTTATAAAGTGGATATTGTTCATGCCATGTAGAGTATTGAACGGTTAAAGTAATGTACCCCTATTATTGATTCTTGAGATACCCTGTCATTGATCTTGTGAACTTGTTATTGATAAGCTTATTGATCCAACCCTTTGGTAACCCTTTCTCTTATTCTAATCACTTGTTATACCATGAACTGTTGTTATAAGTACCTTTACGAACCCTTTGTGTAATAATCCTTCATTCCTTTGTTTACCTTATACCCTATTGATCCTTGAAACGGTTCTGATTCCCTAACTTGTATACCTTGTTATCATTTGATCAAGATCCTTAGCATTGAACTTAGCTTACCTTTGGTTATTCACTTCCTTTGAATTCTTGAAATTGAACTTAAGAATGAATTTCGACTTGAAAGAGTCTGAATGATTTCATATTCTTGGTAATGATAAAATAGATTTAGTAAACCTTTCTTTTTCCAACACAAGGTTTTCCAAACGAATTCCTGATGGATTGGGTTGAGACGTAAGAGACTAGTGGGACTAGTCCAGTCATATAAAGAGGCTAGCGGGGCTATTCCAGTTTAAGGCTGAAATTATGCCATTGGTACCTTAAAGACCGGATGGAGGTCGGTACGGGCTGATCACCCGTATAAATATGAATTGAAAGTTAAGGTAGTCCAATCAATGGTTCCATAATTATTAAATTTATTCAGTGAATGATTCTTTGAAAATGAAATGGTATATAATGTTTTGAAAAGAGTTGATTGTGATATTGATTAGCTTACAGCTTGTGAACCCTGATTTTGATTCTGTTATCAATCGTATAATTGATTCCCAATAATGAAAAGATTCTCGCTTTCCATTTAAATGATCATTTGTGATCCTGTTAATGATTTGTGATGAATGTTGGATTTCACCCTATCTTGAGCCTTGTTCCTTGGAAGCCCAAAGCTTTTCTTCATAACCCTTTCATAGCCCAAAAGATAGAAATCTGCAACCTAGAATTGATAAAGTAGAATGCACTGAGTTCAGAAATGGTATATTGTGGATTTTGTATCATATAACTGTTTTATAGTTACCTGCTGAGTTTTATACTCATATGTTTTGTTTTAATCTAACCATAGCAATTAAGCAAGAAGATGGCCAGGCATAGGCACACTGCTCGTAAGAGCAAACCTGGTAGTCCCTACCGTGTTGAGGGCTTCCGGTTGCCAAAGCAGGTAGTATGGGTTTTGAGTGAGCAAGCGCTTAGCCGAAAGGTTGATAAGACTATGTAAATTTGGTTTTATTTTGGGTTTTAAATATATTCTTTGGTTGGTAGTTGTAATCTTATCTCATACTTTATCCTGTTTGATCCTGTTAGTAGCTAATCGGGGTTTATGGATATTTAATTCATAGATTAAAGGTGTGTGGGTCCTCATTTCCTAACCCCGAGATTGTAGGTGTCACACAATTGCTATCAAACAGACTGAAAAGCCAAAGGTAAATCCTGTTAAATTTGTTGCAAAAACTGTTGTGTCTGATTCTGAAGAGATGAAAGACTCTAAAACAGAAGTCAAATAAAAGTCAACTTCTGACAAATTAAAACAGGATAAACCAGTTTTGGTAAACATTGGCTTAATGACAAAGAAGCAGCATAAGTATAAGCTGAAAGAGATTAAAAATATTAACAAGGTAAAGGAAGCTAGGAAAAATAGGAATGGAAATGAAGGTGTTAATAAAAGTAATAATTATATGCATGTTCCTAATGCTCCTAGAAAGAAATGCTATAATTATGGAAACTCTAACCATCTTGCTTCTTTTTGCAGGAAAAATAAAGATATAAACTCTTTACCTCCTAGATCATGAGTTAAAAGTCAGTCTGTTAGGTTTAAATCACAAAATCCTTGTTTTTATTGTGGTAGTTTATGGCATTCTATTTATACTTGTAAGGAATATCATAGTTTCTACTATGATTATTATGAAATAAAACCTTCTTTAAAGAAAATTAGTGTAATTCCTTCTAGTGTAAATTCTGATGCAAAGTCTGATAAAAAGCATGTTAGCATAAACTCTGAAACTAAATCCACTGCAAATGCTAACAAACTTAACAAGGCCAAAGGATCCAAGCAAGTCTGGGTCCTTAAAACTAATCAATAGTGGTCTTTGTGATTGCAGGGCAACAGGAGAAACATCCTGGTTCTGGACAGTGGATGTTCAGGACATAAGACTGAAAATAAAGCCCTGCTATCAGACTTTGTGGAGAGAGCTGGCCAAGGAGTTTCTTATGGAGATGGCAACATAGGAAAGACTCTGGGATATGGAAATATCAATCTTGGGAATGTCATAACTGAAACAGTAGCTCTTGTCTCAGGACTTAAACACAATCTGCTAAGTGTGAGTCAAATCGGTGACAGAGGTTATCATGTGGATTTCTTTGAAGAACACTGTGAAGTTGTACGTAATTCTACAGGAAAAGTGGTTCTGAAAGGTTACATACATGGTAACATATATGAAGCCAGACTTTTAACAAATTCTGATGGTTCTGCAATCTGTCTGTTAAGTAGAGCATCAATTGAAGAAAGCTGGAATTGGCACAAGAGACTCTCTCATTTAAATTTCAACAACATAAATGAGCTAGTAAAGAAAGATCTTATGAGAGGACTGCCAAAATCAATATTTGCTCATGATGGTCTTTGTGACTCATGTCAAAAGGCAAAATAAAGAAAATCTTCATTCAAGAGCAAAATTGAATCCTCAATTCTTGAGCCTTATCACTTACTGCATGTTGATCTATTTGGTCCAGTCAATGTCATATCTATTGCAAAGAAGAAATATGTTATGGTTATAGTGGATGATTTCACAAGATACATTTGGGTGTATTTCTTGCACAAGAAGTATGAAATTGCATCTACTTTAACTGATCATGTCAGACAGCTGGATAAGTTAGTCAAAGATTCTGTTAAAATAATAAGAAGTGATAATGGCACTGAGTTCAAGAATTCAATCATGGAAGAGTTCTGCAAAGAGCAAGGAATAACGCAGGAATTTTCTGCACCTAGAACTCCACAACAGAATGGACTTGTCGAAAGAAAGAACATGACTCTTATTGAAGCTGCATAAACTATGCTTGATGAAGGAAAGTTACCAACCTATTTTTGGGTTGAAGCTGTGCAGACTGCTTGTTTTACACAGAATGCTACACTCATAAACAAGCATGGAAAAACACCATATGAGATGGTGAAGAAAAAAAAGCCAAATATGAAATACTTTCATGTATTTGGATGCATGTGTTTTGTTCTTAAGACTCATCCTGAACAGCTGTCAAAATTTGGTCTAAAAGCTGATAAAGGAATTTTTGTTGGATATCCACATTCCACAAAAGCCTTCAGAGTCTACAATTTAAGAACAAGGGTTGTCATGGAATCTATCAATGTATCTTTTGATGATAATTAGATTAATGGACTTGAAGATTTCAATGATCATGATCAGCTGAGATTTGAAAATGAAGATGTAAATTCTGATGACCTAAATCCTGATTCTGTAAGTTCTGATGGGTCATATTCTGATGTCATTTTCAGGGGGAGCAAGCTGATGATCATACCACATCTCAAGACTCTCAAGAAGCATCAGAACCAGTCACTAGCTCTTCAAGTTCTGATTCATCAAGTTCTGATGAGCCAAATTCTGACAATTCTGGAAACTCTAATTCTTCAATTCCTGAAGGATCCAACTCAAATTCTGGAATCTCAGAGAGCATAACTTAAGGGGGAGCATCAAAAAATGCTGATGGAGACATCATGGATCATGGGGGAGGATCCAGTTCTAGAGATCAACTTCCATCTGCAAGGAAGTGGACTAAATCACACACACCTGACTTAATAATTGGAGATCCTGAAGCAGGTATCAGAACTAGAACAACAATAACAAATGAATGTCTCTATCATTCCTTTCTATCTCAGACTAAACCAAAGAAAGTGGAAGCTACAAATTTCTTGGAGGCAGATTTGTTTCTTGGTTTAGCAAGAAACAGAAATCAATTTCCACATCAACTGCAGAAGCAGAATATATTGCTGCAGGAAGCTGTTGTGCACACATTCTTTGGATGAAGAATCACTTACTGGACTATGGGTTAGAATTTTCTAAAATACCTATTTATTGTGATAATCAAAGTGCTATTGCTATGACAAGAAATCCAGTTCAACACTCAATGATAAAGCACACCAGCATTAGGTACCATTTCATAAGGGAACATATGATGGAAGGTATAGTGGAATTGCATTTTGTTCCAACAGATCAACAACTAGCAGATATCTTCACAAAACCACTATGTGAAGCTACTTTTACAAGACTGGTAAATGAAATTGGAATGGTTTCAGGTTCTTTCTCAAAATATGTTTAGTTTTTATTCTCATACATCAGACTTTATGATCAGTGTTTACATATTTTCTTATTTTAATGTAATCTGTGCTTGAATTAAAACATATTAAACACTGCTTATTATCTGATGTGATTCTATAAACTCTGAAAGTGTTTTGAATGTTCTGTGACTATTCAATCCAATAAGGATTATTTTGTTAGATGCTGACTTAGTAGTCTTTAACAAACTATGTATCCCATGTTTGAATTAGTTATTTATGTGTAAATCACTAACACAAGCAAATTATGATTTTGATCTTAGTCAAACTTACTTCCTGTATCTTATTACTAAGTCACAAACTAGATTATTGCTTCTTATCCGTCAAATTCTGATGTCAGTAAATCTTAAGGATGAACTACATGCTTGATAAGCCTCACTTATCTGAAGAAAATAAAAGAAAAGAAAAATTGAAATCAGGTACTCCTTTGAGATCTAGTGTAAATATGTGAAATGTAGATCCAAGTGCATTGCTGGTATTAAGTAATATGCATTAGAAAATCAAATTAATTTTTCTTGGTGACTTTTCACATTCTCTGATTACTGGAGAAATATTCTAATAACAGTATTAATTCTAATGGCAGTTGTAACTCATTTACGCTGAGAAGCCCTTGTCAAAAGAATTTCAAAAGATGCATAAAATAAGCACAGACAGTTGAGGTGGATTCTTGCATAACTTTATTCTACAGTAGACTTCACAATTAAAGACTGATTTTAAGCATTTTTCTTAGTTATGCCTTATTTCTAAGATATACCAAAGTTTATCAGACTTTAATCTTTATCTGATCATTTGCAAATACATACACTCTCACTCCATATGAATGATGAAAATTACTGTGGTGATTAAGTTGTTTCTGATAAACAGTTAAGTATTATTTGCATAATTTCTGAGGATAAGTTCTGATTATGTTCTGATGACTACAATCTGAAGAAACCAGTCAGTATTTGTGTGGAGAAACACATAAACAGTCATTCACCTTTTGAGTACAGAAGCCATGTTCTGATGACCGTTAAATTTTGATAATAGTCAAGTTCTGATGCAAATCCTGATGCTTACTTGACATTATTTATTTACTTGACTTATTTTTAGTATTTACTGTAACAGTTATATTTCATAGAAAAATAATTAGGTGAGATACAATCTTCAGTGGAACTCCTTCTTTCTCTACTCTTGACAGATGATGCCAAAAAGGGGGAGAAGGTAGTTAAGTCCAAATGCTCACCAAGCCAAACACTGAAGAAAAAGGATGATCATGGAGATGACCAGGGAAACTCTGAAAAGAGTAGAGGTCAAAGTCAAGGGAAGCAGCTGAGCAGAATTCCCACTCAACAGACAAGTTCTCATCAGAGAATGTCTGGTAGCAAGAACTCTGATAGATCTGCTATGCAAGGGAGGAATAAGGAAGGAAAGAAAGCAACATTCTTCTACAAAGATCCCAAAATTCAATATGTTGATGGAGAATTGGCCAAGAGACTATTCCTTAAGGATAATCCAGGAGTGGATTTAGTGGAATTAAGAGAAGAACAAGCTAAATTTACTGCTGAGAAGAGCAAACCCAAGTCAAAAGCTTCTGATGCTAAAAAGCCACCAAGGCCAAAAGAAAATGGGATTGTGATAAGAGAAAGATCTGTCACAGAAATTCCTAGATCAAGGACTAGATCTCAAACTACTACTGATCCCAAAGACAAGGTAAAAGGAAAAGTTGGGGAGATAGTCAAGAAATAGAAGATGAATATTCCTCAAATTCTGATGGATTCTGTGTGCAAGATGGTTCAAGTCTTTGATGATGTTGCTGCTGAAGATGAAACAGTTGAACCTCTGAAGAGAAAGAGGATGACAGAAGAATCTAAGACAACCTCTAACATAGCTCAAGTTGTTCAGAGTGAAGAAGTTCATAACTTAATAACTCCTGAAGATATTTCAGAACAACAAGCTATAGATGAAACTGCAAATCCTGACCAATTCATCAAGACATCAACCTCTGACACTGCTCAAGTTGACATAGACAGCTTAACACTAGAAGACAAGAAGAAGCTGCTATGGAACAAGTCTAGTCCATTTCAGCCTAAGACAAATCAAATGTTGAATCAACTTGCAGCATTTGGGGTAAAAGCCAAGCAAGCTAGAGACACTTCTAGATTAGGTTCTGACAGAGAGAAATCCAGACTGGGATAGAAGTTGATATTAGAGATCCATTCACATTGACTGACAAGCCATATGAAGAGATCACACAGAAGCACCTTGACAAAGTGCTTTCTGCTCAGGTAGTGATGGATACTCATGATGGTTATGAAGAAAAAGAGAAACTGATCTTATTTCTGAATGATGGCAGAACTTATAGATTATCTGACTCTGATGTGCTGAAGAGATCTGTCAAAGAGCTCCAATATATTCATTATCTACTGGAGGTAAATTCTGATGGTACCAGTAAATGGTCAGAAAATATTCTGAAGACAATAAGAGATTTACTCAGAATTTATGGTGCAAGAATGACAAAGTATACTCGAATGATGACTGAGGATGATGGAAGAGAAATTCCTATGAGGAAGAATTCTGCTAAGATAGAAGTAATTCTGAAAGGAAGATGCTTATGCTATAATGAAGATTCTACACATCCAAGGGTAATCAGACTGTGAGATGGACTTGAAAGAAATCCAATTTCTGCACTCAGAGCTGCCATATATCAGATTGGTGATACTGAATATGAAGAACTACAGCAAGTCAAAGCTCAGTTACTTGAAGTTAAAAGAAATGCAGAGACCAAGCTGGTATCAGACTGTGTAAGGAATCATTATGGATTCAGGCTGCTTCAGTGAATTTGGTAAAAGTTGCATGGACAGTGAGTTGTATTTAGTTGTACATATAAACTCTCATTGCATTTGTACTTATATTTTTAACATCATCAAATCTATAAACTTGTATATTTTTATAATTTACAAGATGGGGGAGATTGTTAGATATATTTGTAATGTCATGTCTAATATGTTTTGTTTAGTTTCAGAACTTACTATCAGAACTTAACTGGAAATCAGAACTTACTGAAGACAGGAAGTTATCATAACTTAAGCCATCAGGACTTACATCAGAACTTAAGTGCGGATACACTTCAGGGATGAAAAGCGGCTGATTTACAGGAGATGATATGGATTAAACAAAATAAGATATGCTTGGAGAGTTGTACATCTAAAGGACTACAATTGATAATCTTTGATTGATGTATTTTAGGAAACAGAATATATCATATCAATTAGGAGATATCTTGTTACTGTGTAGCATATAAACACAGATTAGGGTTTACACTATAGGTGTTATCATTCATGAGAATATTATTAATTATAACCCTAACAGCTCTTAGTGATATCTTACATCACTGAGATAGTAGATCAAACCTATTGTAACAGAGTTTGATATATTGAATAAACTTGTTTTCTGTTACATACTTGTGTTTATAATCGAATTGATTGTAGATACTATATTCAATCCCCTTCTATAGTATCATTGAGGCCTAACAATCTCATCTACCTTCTTTCTAAGAAGTTGCTTTAGTTTTATCTTCAAATTTCTTTCATATTCAGTTTCTTCAGATAACTGATATATGGCAGCTCTCAAGTTCCCAATATGAGTTCTTTTGACCATCAAATCATCAAGAAGTACCTAACTAGTTGTTATACCGTCAGAATTAAGTGTCAAGTGTCTTGAAGTAAGAATTGTTATAAACACAACTGTACACCTACTCATTTCCACTTCGTGATGTCTGTAGTTCATGTACATAGGAATGTAGTCACTAAAATATTCAAAGCCTCTATCTTGAATTCTTCTTCTGATTGAATAAAAAATCAAATAAGATCATTCTTTAGATGCTTGATTCTCGAGCATTAAAAGATAATGTATATATTTCAGTTCCCTGGTTGACATCATCAAGAGTTCATCAGAAGAATGAATTTGAACTTGATCACCCTCCAGCATTAACATGATTTTCTCTTTTGGTTTTGAACCATCATGTTAGTCAACAATAATCTTCACAACTTCAAACCTGTTAAGATGATCAACAATGACTTCCTGACCAGGTCTATCATCCAAAGCAAAGTTTATCATCCTTGGATTTATAAATTTAACTTCTTCATGTCCAATTCCCGATCTAGTATGTGACCATAACAATCTGAGACCTTGTGTTTGTCACAACCAAGATGGTGTATCTGAATTATTGTCTACAATAGGTTGAATTTGATTTACTTTTCTCCTTCCACCAGGATTAAAGTTCATCTAGCCAGAACAATCAATGGCATCCATCTTTTTCCATTTTCTGTCTTCTTTTCTGATTGGAAGATAAGTCCTTGTACTCTCCTTTTCTTCAAGATTTTCAACCCTCCATCTTGTCTTTTCAGTATTCCTGAGCATAACATTAAAATCAGCATTGATCTTATTCACTGCTCTCCTGATTCTTACTTCTTCTCTTCTTTCTTCTTCATCAACTTCAAAATTATGAGAATCAATAAAAACAGAGAAAATCATGACATTCAGTTGCTCTTGACACTCTCGATCCTCTTCTGAGTTGACATTTCTCAAAGCAGCTTCTGAACCAGGATTTACAAAAGTATTTCTTGTGTCATGATCAGGCATAGATCTGTCAGGATTGCTTGAGCCAGGATCAAGATTTGATCCGTCAGGATGACTTATGTCGGGATCAGAAATTAATGGTTGCTCAGAATGAGTTATCCTCAGTTGTCTCAATCTTCTAGTCAATTGAGTTTCTAATTCCTCATAAGATTCTTTTCCAAAAGGATTCAAATTCCTTGTTTTACTTGCTCTTGGGACATGATTGAAAAATATTGGATCAATAAGAATTTTTGGAGCCTGAGATGTCTCAGGAATTTCTTCAATCCAGACACCATATGACCTTGTCCTTTTTTGAGAGGGAACAATGGCTTGACTTGGCTCGGGAGTCCTTCCTCTTCCTCCTCTTCTATCACCTCTAGGTCCTCTAGCTCTTACTTTTCCTTTAGATGGACCTTCACTTCCATCTTGAAACTGTTTGTGAATTTTCTTCTGTTGTTTTAGAATTTGTTTTTCTGTCATGTCAGGAAATTCATCCACTAGATCTGTAAAAGCTTTTCTATTAAAAAATTCTTGAACTCTATTATCTTTATGATAAATAGTGATAATTTCCTCTTTCATTTTCTTATAAGACCTATAGAACCTTTTTACATTTGCAGGATTATCATTGATCACTTCATCCTCCTTAGGAATTGCAGATAATGTTTGATTTTCCATCAGTATCTGAGAGTGGGACACTGTTTTAGTTCTAACAGTGTTTGTACCATCTATAGAGACATGAGTTGACTGTGTGGTTTGTGTTTGAGTCCTTATTGCAGCTCCTGATTTTACCAAAACATCATCATCGGTCCCTGTGCCTTGATCGCTACCATCATCATTACCATTAGCATCATCTTTCCTTAATACCAACTCACACAAATGCACATTTTGTCTGACTTACCTTCTCCTTCTTTTTGGCATCAAGATCCTATTGTAAAGAGAAGATGGCATCCAGTTTTTGATTTGTAGCATTCTGAGCTAATTTAATGGCAGAAAGCCTATCAAGCATAGAGTCATGTATAGATTCTACATTCAGCAACCTCTTAGCAAACCCAGAATGCTTATTAGTGCCCTTGATGGTAGTGACCAAATCATCCACTTGATCTTTGAGTGTAGAATTAGAGTCCTTAAAGCCTGAGATTCTTGAATGCAAACCTTTGACCAAAACTGTAGAGGGCTTGACAACACTCTTGAGATCAGGATTATTGCTAAAATTTATAGCATGATCAGCAAGAGTATGGGAAAATTCATAAAAGATGTTCTCATTTTCAGTCTCCAAGAATGATTCCATTCATGATTTTTATGATGATTAAGAAATGGAGTGTCAAGAACTGATGCATGTCCTGATGAAGAACCAAAAGCACAATGCTTAGAGGCTTCCAAGATAACTTTAAGAGTTTGAGCTTCAAGATCATCATCTTCACCATCATCATCATCATCATCATCATCATCATCATCATCATCACCATCATCATCATCATCATCATCATCATTATCATCATCATCATCATCATCATCATCATCATCATCATCATCATCATTAACATCAGCACCACCATCATCACCAGTAATAGGTCAAAATTCAAAACTTTGAGCTAAAGGTTCTTGTGGGCTTCCCTCAAATAAAGGATCATTAATCACTGGATCCAATTTTGCTAAGTGCTCCAGATGATCTTCCTTCTGTTACACATGTGCCACTACGCCATAGATTCACCTCCGAAACACCCGAGCTTGGTGTTGCAAAGTAAAACGTTACGGTGGCTCAACTAATTTGGTCTACCGCAACCCTGCTTTTGTAATGTTACCGTACAGTAAACATGATGTTATCGTAGCCTATTATAAAAATATTTTTTTTGCTAATTAAATAAATTTACATTTAAATACTGGACGTAAAATATAGTGTTTTCTATTAAAGTCGATTATGATATTTGTATTAAAATATAGTATTTAATTTGTAATAATTTGAAAACGATCAAACTATTAAAAAAAGTAATTAGATATATAGTTGATTTTTCTAAAATTTAAAATTTTACACATAAATGAATATATATATATATAGAAATATAATAGTAATTATATAATTACTTATACAAATAGTGGGGGTATAGTTGCAGAATTTAATAAATCTAGGGGGAATGGGTAAGCAGCGGAAAAAAAAATAGTAAAGCCCGCTCTTATTTTGAGTAAAGCCCGCACATCGAGTCAAACACTCTTTTCTCTCCTTCTCTCTTTCACGCTCTTACTCATTTCTCTCTTTCTCGGTTTAAAATCAACGAGTTCAAGTATACATTGAGTTTTTAAAATCTGGGGATTATATAGTTGGAGCTTATAGATCCAGTTGTAGCTTCAATATTTGTTTAATTAGGGTTTTAGTTGGAGCTTAATTAGGGTTACAATTGGTGGTTCGATTGGCGTTTAATTAAGGATTCAGTTGGGGTTTTCTTGTCTCATAATGTATTATTCTTTCACTTTTACTCCAATTATGTTTCAGATTTGGGGTTTAATTAGGGTTTCAATTCTAGTTCAGATTGGTTTTTTTAACTAGGGGGTTTCAGGTATGTTTGTTTATGCTTAGTATGCTGTTAACTTTTCCCCTCGCTGTCTCTCTCTGTCTCTCTCTCCCTCTCTATCTATCTCTCCCACACACTCTCCCTCTACCCTCTCTTTTTCCATTTTTTTATCTTTGCTATATTTATGTTAGGTATGTTTCTTGTTGCATTTGTTTCGGTGATTTTATTTTGTTTAAATATTTAAATTTTAATTTAAAACAACTTCAATCGATGTGTCTTCGTCGTGATGTTGTTGGCTAATTATGTGTGCCATATGCCATATAGTTTAGAAATTATGTTCTCACGTTACTCTTACTTTAGAAACAATGTTCCTGTTATTAAGCGATAATCTGTCATTTAGTTGCGTACAAGTAGTTGTGTTATAATATAAAATTATAGATGTTTGCATACAAGTACTAGGATAATGTGAATTAGCAAAAAAAAATATTAGGATAATGTGTTATGGTTATTATATTTTTCTAGGTTACTAGTAAACTACAGTTTAGGTCTCTGCAGCTAAATGCATATTCTTGTGAATATAAACATTACGTTCAATTTCGTTATTATTACGGTCATAAATGTAGTGCGATGGATGGCTGGATTGAACTTCCAAAGTTCAGTAAAGGATATATTAGAGGGATTATAGGTTTTTTACAGAATGTATTTTCTAGATACTTGGTAGGTTATGAAATCTTATGCCCCTCCAAAAACTATAGTAATAGTAAGTGGCATCGTGAGGATGTGATTTATGACCATCTCGTCTACAATGGTCCATCTCCATTAAATGTGAACTGGATTTTGGAGGTTTCTGCACCAAATTCTGAAAATGTAAATATGGAGTGTAAAAAGGGTGTAGATTTTGGAGATAATCTAGGTGATATGTTACACCGTGCATATAACTATCAAGATGGGGGTTCTGGTAAGCCAAATGAGGAAGCTAAAAGATTTTATTGCCTCATTAAAGATAGTAAACAACCATTGTATGATGGATGTAAAAACTATTCGTGACTAGGGTCCATCATTAGGCTTTACACCTTGAAATGTATACATGGAATGACCGAGTCTGTATTTGGTGATTTATTAGAGTTGATGAAAGAGGCTTTTCCCTAAGCGCACATTTTCTATCGTTCAATGCAGCGAAGAATTCATTAGAGATTTAGCCCTAGATTACCAAAACTTCTCAGAGTCTGAGATAATGGCCACAAATTTTCTCTTTGGAGTGGTGGAAGGTTTAAGAAATTGAGAAATTTGTGCCTGTTTTCCGATCTTCTTTTCAGTAGTTTTTTTAGTGTGGTTTTTGAGAAGGCCTTAGTCCTGATCTTTGAGGGGCATTAGGCTTTGCTACCTTCTTTGTTTATATAACAGATACCTTTTGAGAGACACCTGGGGTGGTTTGTGTTTGTGGAAGCACTACAAGAAACAGGGCAAACGACATCACCCCTTTAACAGCGGTTCAGAATGCCACCGATGTTAATAGTACGTTTAACATCGGTCGAGTTTTAAATGATATTAAATCCCTTTTAGACATCAGTTTTGATTTTAAGCATTTTCTAATCTTAATAAAAAATAAAAAAATGGGTACATCAGTTTACTTAGAAACTGTTATCTTATCTCTATTTATTAAAAAATAAAAACCGCGGCTATTACATAGATAATCTTCCCCCGTTTTTATTTCATCAAAATTCAATTTCCCCCTCCCCAAAATTCTAATTTCCCCCACCCTTAGTCCCGATTCTTCCCCTCTTTCCCCCATTTCACCCTCTACCGTTACTCTCCACTCTCAACACACTCTCTCTCTCTCACTCACTCTCCACTCTCTCTCACTCTCAACTCTCTCTCCATCACTGTCTCTTCCTCCCTCTTCAAACTTAAACCTTAATTTTTCTACCAAAATCTAGTAAACCCTAATTACTATCTCAATTACTGTGAGCATATTGTTCATACTCACTCTTCAGAATCTAGGTCTGCTATCGATCGCTCATATTTGGTTTGCTTTAATTACTACTTGTTCATATTTGGTTTAATTTTTTTTGAACTCTTTTTTTTCCTTAGATCTTGAAGTTCTTGACTTGGGGTGTTCGTTTCCGTTATTAAGGTATAGTTTTTCAATATTTTTTGTATTACATGCACAATTTTAGAGTTTTTCAATTTTAGTGTTTAATTTTCTTTTTTAACCCTTCTTTTTTTCCCTCAGATTTTGAAGTTCTTGACTTGGGGAGTTCGTCTATGTTATTAAGGTATAGTCTTTCAATATTTTTTGTATTGCATGTACAATTTTAAAGTTTTTTGTATTTTTAGTGTTCAAATTTTTTTGACTTTTTCTGTGCAAGCATTGTTTTAAATTTACATGATTTTGATTATGTTTATGTTGTTGAAATTTACAATTAAATTATTTTGATTTTGCAGCAGCACATTATTTTAACTTTTGGACTTCGCTTAGATTCAGAGTATTTTAAGATATATTTTGCGCTTTGGAGGTTAGTGTGTTTCTCCGCATATGATGTAATTATATAAACCTTTGACATTGTATGTGTACGTTTTCAATCAAAAAAAGTTAAGGCAGTGGTAGACATTGTACGTCTATGTGTTAAACATTAGACATTGTACCTGTAGTTATTAGTGTGCATACATCTATATTTTGTTGTTAAACCTCAGACATGATATGTGTTTCATTTTAAAAAGCTTTAAGCAGTGTTAGAATAAATTTTTAAATTATATATGAAATACGAATAATATGAATTGAGGATAGTTGCTCTGTTGATCATATTTGTTTCTTGCATCTATATATTTTAATTTGTATTTCTTATGTATGTTTGAATGATAATCAGGTAGGTTTCTTGGTCATACCTATTTTAGAACTTATGGATAAGTCGTGGATTTCGAAAGATATGGATTCGTTAAAATACGAAATAGGGGTTGAAAATTTCTTGATCTTTGCGGAAGAAAATGCAAATGATTATAGGAAAATTCCTTGTCCATGTGGACGGTGTGGTAATTTTAAAAAATTCTCTGTAAAAATAATCAAGGGTCATTTGTACGAGAATGGTTTTAGTTTAGGGTACACTGAATGGAATTGGCACGGGGAAAAATATTTTGAAACTAGGTCTTCTGCTGGTAGTACATACCCTCCACCCCCTGTGCCAGATAATTTTTCTGCCACATAAACAAAAAATGTTTATGAGGCAGCATATAGTACGGGTGATTATGATGAAGAGGCGCATGAGTTCAAGAGGTTTGTGGATGACGCCGAACAACCTCTGTTAGAGGGTAGTGACTGTACTAAGTTAGAATCAATGTTGAAATTGCAGAACTAGAAATTGAGGTTTGGTATTATCGATGCCGCCTTCACCGAGCTACTATCTTCTGTTGGCTCCTTCCTTCCTACTGGTCAGGTTTTTCCGGTTAATGCATATGAAGCCAAAAAGAACCTATCTGATCTAGGACTTGACTATATAAAGTTCCATACGTGTCGAATGATTACATACTATATAGAGGTATATATAGTGAGTATTCTAAGTGCCGTAAGTGTAATATATCTTGATGGAAATTGGGGAAGGATGGCATAGTTAGAACTAATATTCCAGCCAAAGTTTTATGGTACTTACCCATTATTCCCAGATTTAAGCGATTGTTTAAATCTGCTTCTACTGCTGAAATGATGACTTGGCATTCAGAAAACCACATTCAAGATGGCATGATACGCCATCCAGCTGACTTTCCTTCTTGGAGGAATGTCGATCACAGGTGGCCTATATTCGGTAGTGAATCCAGAAATCTTCGCTTCGTTTTGTCAGCCGATGGTATAAATCTACATATAAATTGACTGACCAATAGGTATACCTGCTGGCCAGTGGTATTGGTAACTTATAATCTTCCTCCATGGCTATGCATGAAGAGGAAGTTTATGATGTTAACATTAGTGGTTTCTGGTCCACAAGAGCCGGGAAATAATATAGACGTATATCTACAACCAATGATTGATGACCTGAAAAAGCTTTGGGAAGAAGGGGAACCAGATGTCTTCGACGCACATACTAAATATTATTTCACTTTAAGAGCAATGTTGTTGTGGACGATAAATGACTTTCCCACATATGGGAATCTGTCTGGCTGCATTAATAAGGGGTATATGGCATGTCCAGTATGCTGCAAAAATATTATAGCTAAGTATTTGACTCATAGTAGGAAAATGTGCTACCAAGGTCATCGTAGGTACTTGTTGCGACATCATCCATATAGGAGGCAGAAGGCAACTTTTAATGGAGAATAAGAGAATGAACACACACGTCAACCCCTTTCCGGAGAAGAAGTATTAGCGGAGCAGCAACAAGTTAAGTTTACTTTTGGCAAAGAAGTAAATAGTTCAAAAAAGGTGTAATGTGTATGGAAAAAAAGTCAATTTTTTTCGAGTTAGATTATTGGAAGTTTCATCATGTGCGCCATTGTCTCAATGTTATGCACATTGAGAAAAAAGTGTGTGATAATCTGATTGCACTCTTCTAAATATGCGGTATAAATCCAAAGACAGTGAGGCATCACACCGTGATATGATGGAGATGGGTGTTAGGGCCAACTTAGCTCCACAGGTAGGCGAAAAGAAAACATACTTCCCCCTGCCTCTTGTACTTTGTCAAAGGCTGAAAAAAAGAAAGTATTGTCGTCATTCTTACACATGAAACTTCCATTTGGACATGCATCAAATATAAAAAATTGCATGTCGATGCCTGATTTGAAGATGTACGGGCTCAAGTCCCATGACTGCCACATCCTCCTCCAACGTTGCTCCCTGTTGCCATTCGTTTGGTTCTCCCAAAGAATGTTAGAATCAACATAATTAGAATGTGTTTCTTTTTCAACTCATTGTGCAACAAAGTTGTAGATGTATCAAAACTGGATAAATTTTAGTCAGATATAATAGTGACCTTGTGTTAGCTGGAAAAAATCTTCCCTCCCTCATTTTTCGATGTAATGATACACCTAACAGTCCACTTGGTTAGAGAGTTACGCTTATGTGGATTGGTTTTCTATAGATGGATGTTTTCATTTGAGTGGTTTAATAAAGTGTTAAAGAGTTAAGTAAAAAACCATTATTTTCCAGAAGGTTGTATGGCGGAAAGCTATATAAAAGAAGAATCAGTTGAATTTTTCTCAGAGTTTGTTGGACAGAGTGGCAGTGCAGGCCTTCCAAAGAAATAAAGCAAGCTTTCGGGCCCATTATCTGCTGCAAAAGTGAAATCAATTGAAGAAACAGAGCGAGATGAAGCACATCTAACAGTCCTTTTAAATAACTGTGAAGTTTATCCTTATATTTTATAAGTCCATCCAGCTATTACTTGTACTACATTTTATTTCTTTTAACAAGAGATTGTCATTTTATTTAATATTTGCATTGTCTTAGGGTGCACAAGAAGCATCTTGAAAGACTTTATCGAGGAAAAAGAAAAGTGTTCAGTGGATGATGGCTGAACACAATCGACTATTTGCTGATTGGTTTGAAGAAAAAGTAAGTTTAGTCATTGTCCTTTTTTGGTATTTTTATCATGGTACCGACCTTATCAACAGTGTCTTTTTTCGGGCAATATGTGCAGGTTAATAATGAACTGATGGAAAATTTTGAAGGTGTTTCTGAAACGATAAGATGGTTGGCAGGAAAACCATCATATTCTATTCTCACATATGAAGGGTATGTAGCGGACGGGGTCCGGTACTTCACAAAGGAGCGAGATGATTCAAGAGTTGTCCAGAATAGTGGCGTGTCTTTAGTGGCCAAGACAGTCCAAGTCTCAAGTGCCAAGGATTTGAATTCGGTGGAGAGCGATATGACATTTTATGGAATCATCTTAGATATCTGGGAGTTAGATTATCATGAATTCAAAGCCCTTTCGTTCTTGTGTAAGTGGGAAGAGAATGAAAGAGGAATTAAGGTAGATGATCTAGGATTCACACTTTTGGAGTTCAGTCGACAAGGACACAAGAAGGATAAATATGTGTCTGTCGACCAAGTGAAACAAGTTTTTTATATAGAAGATCCAGTTGATGCTAAATGGTCAGTTATGTTAACCTCCACGACACGAGACTATCATGATGTGTATAACGAAGATGATTTAGGAGACACGGTCTTGGAAAATCCTCCATTCTGTTCGACAATACCTACATGTGATGTTGATTCCGCTGAGCATAGTTTTAGTCATTGTAGAAAGAACATTAAGAAAATTTGGCTTAAAAAGTCAGCCAAATAATGTAGCTCTGTATATATGTTATGTGAACTATTTCAGTTTGTTGTTTTTATAATATTATATTTTATAGTTGTTCACCTACATTTTGTTGCGATTTTAGTTTAGTGTGCATTTTATTGCAATTTTATTTTAGTGTACATTTTGTTCTGATTTTATTTTAGTGTGCATTGTATAGTTGTTCACCTACATTTTGTTGCGATTTTATTTTACTGTACATTTTGTTCCGATTTTATTTTAGTGTGCATTGTATAGTTGTTCACCTACATTTTGTTGAGATTTTATTTTAGTGTTCATTTTATAGTTTTTCACCTATATTTTGTTGCGATTTTATTTTAGTGTGCATTTTGTTCCGATTTTATTTTAGTGTGCATTTTATAGTTGTTCACCTACATTTTGTTGTGATTTTATTTTAGTTGGCATTTTGTTCCGATTTTATTTTAGTGTGCATTTTATAGTTGTTCACCTACATTTTGTTGTGATATTATTTTAGTGTGCATTTTGTTCTGATTTTAATTTAGTGTTCATTTTATTTTAATTTTTCACAGATCGAAGCAAAAGAATTGAACCTAAAAATGCGAGAGTTAAGAAAATTAAATCCAAGAAAGGCCGCAATCCTGGAGAAGGCAATCAGTCGGCACTGGAGGATATGAAAATAAATATTCAGGCTGATAGTGGATAAGCAACACAACCTGATCTGCAGTCAGACTCCGTATCAGCAACGGTGACTACTACTGAATCGGAAAAAAAGAGATATGGAGCTGCTCGAGGTCCTTCAGCCATGTATAAAGTGGTGATAAAAAAGGCTCAGGGAAAGAAGTTTAAAGTTAGATGGAACTACATTGGAGTTCCTATTGGAAGAGTTAGGCACACTTTGTAGTCCTACATAGGAATATTGACTAGGACTATGATTCCGATCGATATAAAAAGTTGGCCATTTGTCGAACGTGAATTAAAAAATAAGTTATGGAAAGATATCCAGGTAAAATTTAACACAATAAGAAAACTACCTTTCCATAAGTCCTACAGTTCTTAATTTATAGTTTTTATTGTTTCAGAATGCATTTAAAATTCTTGAGGAATGCGAGTCGCTTGTTTTCAAGTTAGCTGGTACAAAATGGAGACAATTCAAATCTGAATTGACTACGGATTATGTAATTCCCTTTAAGGGAGACAAAAAGAAACTGAGGAAGCCTCTAACACGGTATGGATTTGTTGGTAAAGATGCCTGGAAGAAATTTGTTGCTCAGAGGATCACTTAATAGTGGATGGTATTATGCTTTAAAATTATTTATTTTTTTTGCTTTTGTGATTCTATTTAATATTATAAGATGTATAATATTTTCTATTATTTTTTTCAGAAACTTCGCAAATCACAGAGCGAAAGAGTGATGCAACGGAAGTATCCGCATCGAACGTCCAGGAAAGGCTACATTGGCTTTGAAGAAGAAGAAGAAGTAAGAAAGCCCTTACTATTATTGTAATTTCCATTTTTTCAATATGATTATGTAAACTCCTCTATTTTGTTCAGGTGAAAGCAGGAAGGTTGAAGCCCGAAGAAAAACCTGATCGTGCGATTCTCCGGAAGAAGGCGCACATGACAAAGGAAGGTATAGTGGTTGATCCCGGCTTGCTTGTTGTGGTGAAAAGAATTGTAAGATATAGACTTTGTGGCTTGTTATTTATTTATTTTTTATTATTTTATTATTTTTTTATGTTTTTATTAATGAGTTATGTGAACTCATGCCTGCTTTTTAAATATATGTGGTGTTGATATATAGGATAATTTATTGGAGATGAAGGAAAGATGTGAATTTCAGCCATCCGGAAGTGATGACGTATTAACTAGAGCACTTGAAACTCCTGAACATTCGGCTAGAGTTCGAGGAGTGGGAAGTTATGTCAGCCTTAAACTATGGTTCAATTTTCCAAAAGAAAAAAAATGTAAAATTACCAAGACTGAGCTGGTAGCCCGTGATCGTCAAAGGGATGAGGAAATGGAGGGAACAAGACAGGAGATAGAACAAACAAAGCTAGAAATGGAGAGAACAAAACAGGAGATGGAGAGAACAAAGCAGAAGATGGTTGAGCTTAAGTCTCTGATTAGTGCATCCAATCTTATGGGCTCTCCATTGCCGGATAATGCAAATTTCCAGGAGAAAGCAGGACCCAAGGAAGCAGTTAAAGCAGCATGTGTTTTAACAAATATGAAAGAGATGAATGTTGATAATGAAATTGAATATGTTGGTGGGGACCCTCCTCCACCTGAAAAGAAGGTAAAATATTATACATTGTCTGTATATCACACACACACGTATATATATAGACAACTGTCCACTAACAACACTATACATGAAAATTATGAAATGGACAATATTATATGAATGCAGGCTCCACGATCCTGTGAGTTGTCAGTGGATAACATAAAAAACAAGGTTGCATTTTGTACGATATTTGATGATCCAATGACTTCTGTAGTTCATGGAGTGCCTATACAGCCTGGACATGTTCGTGTCTCGGTGGATGGAGCCATTCAGGAAGATGCCTTGCTTCCTATGCCCATAGAAGGTGAACTGGAGACTGTGAGATAAACGATTGGTTCTACGGTTTCATGGGCTCAAGAATTGATCATAGTAGCATCCCTTGTGGTATAAATATTTACTTTTATCATTTTTCCCTATTTAAGTTTTAAAATTTACGGATGAGATGGAGTCCTTCATGTTTTGATTAATTGTTTGTAGAATAATAGAAAGGAAGGATTCTCGGCGAAGAAAAAAGAGAAAAATCAGTTACAAAGGTCGGTTGCTATGTTTAAAGAAGTGGAGGTAGCTGACTCTATTCCAAAAGACTTTAACCTTTTGTATAAATATGTAACAACAATTATGAAAGAGACCGGGGACTATTGTAATTCCATGTGGTACTAAGGTGTTTGGTTGCAGAAGAGTTATCTATATATTGCAAGAGAATTTAATCACTTTGTTAAAATTTGAAGAGATTGGCCAAGCTGTAATATCTGCACATATGTCGTAAGTTTTCCCCCCCTACCATTTTATACTCATTCTGCATATTAATGTTGCACAGTACTGTGATGTTTTTTGATATATTTATTCATATATATAGGTACCTACACAGTGTGGTTCTTACGAATAATTATTTGGATATGTTTGCTTTTTTTGATCCCGGAGCCACATTTACCCTTAACAAAGAATTTGAAAGATATTTTGTTAAGCGGTTGACAGATGGATATGATCACGTGTTTTTGATGCCGCATAATTTCAAGTAAGTTTTGAGAGCCTATTTTGAACATTAAATATTGATTTAGTCTGCTCAATTTGACCTCTGTTTATTTTTTATGATATTAGTTATCATTGGATTTTGATCATAATTTGGGCTGGTGATATTTTTATCTTGAATCCTTTGACTCATCCAACAAATTTTCCTCACTTGCAAAAACCATTATTAAGGTAAAATCATTACATTACCTGTAAATTTAAATATTTATATTCATTTTGATTTTTTCTTATTACATGACAATATATGTCGCTGCAGTGCAATGAAGACTTTCAATGCTCAGACCGGAAGGGGAAACATTGTTCCAAAGATTAAAAATCTGGCCTTAAGTATGTCATACATTCCATGAATTAGTGAGTGAGTTGTAAGATTTTGTGTTTGTCGTTGATGGTATAATATTTTTCAGGGGTCTCCTAAGCAACTAGGTGGCCACGAATGTGGTTACGTTGTTATGCAATACATGTAAGATATAATCGAGGATAAAGAAATGACTTTTATCACTAAGGTATATAGTTTGGTGTTTTGATGCAATTTGACCAATATAGTTGTTACTAGGTTTAGTTTATGTCGATTTGGCCTAATTGTTTATAGCTGGTTTGTTATAAATTTCAGTGGGCCGACAAGAGTCAGAATTCTTACAAAATGGAGGAGCTGGATATGGTCCATATCGAGGCGCTTGCTTGTATCCAAGACAATAGTAGCTATGTATCTAGGATTACTAGCTCTTATTTTCATCTCAATACTTAATTGATCTTGAAACTACTTTTGGTACTTTTGGTATGTTTGTGGTCGCTGTTAGGATGGAGTTTGGTGTTAGTTTTTTGGAGATCGATAGGTATTGGATATGTAGCAGTTTGGTGTTGGTATTAAAAATGGTGTTTGGTTTTGGTTCTAAGTTTGGATGTAAGTAGTACGTTGTGCAACTGGATGTTAAAAGATTTCCTTATGGTATTAAGATTGCCTTTTGGTATTGTTGCCATTGTTTTGGTTGTTTTTGGTTCATATTTATACAAACACAATGGTTCATTTACTAATTACCTAACAATAGATCTAGTATTTACAAACAAAAAATGATGTTGGTAATGATAAAAGACAACGGTTAATTAACAAAATGGCATGTTTAAATTGTAAATATACATCAGTTTTTCAGAAAATAACTGATATTTTTTGACATGTTTAACATCATGTAACTATAAGATAACCTATGTGATCTTACTTAAATAACAACGATATATATTGAGCATGCCTAAAAACTGATGATCAAGAGAGTTATTAACATCACTCACAAAAAAATGATGTCAAAGGTGCCTATTTACAACGTTTACTTTAAAAAAATGTTGTCTTTATATTTTTTTCCCTTGTGTGTCACATGCTTAAAGTGATATAAATATCAATATATTACTATATTGAACTGGTGATCATGAGTTAAAGTGTAAGATAATAAGAAAAGGACATCAGTTAGTTATCCAAAACCGTTATCTACATTTATCTTAGACATCGGTCCATAACCGATGTCTAAAACTTTGGACCTTTCTCTACACATGCAAAGACATCGCATGTAAAAACTTTTAACATCGGTTTGTAACCAATGTCTTTTGACCTGTTTCTTGTAGTGAAGTGTTCGGGGTGTAGAGCGTGGGTTACCTACAAGAGGGTTCCCATCAGTGATTTCCTGTAGCTTAAAAGTGCAAGAGCAGTCCTCTCTTTGTCTTTGGAAATTAATTTAGAGAAAGCCCTATTTGTGATCTTAAGCATTGATATAATTTGACTAGCAGGTATGGTAACATCAGGAAACTACTGATTAAATATTAGCTGACAGAATCTAACGTAGTTTACTATATTTATATCAGCTTTTAGTCTATCTTCTAAAAAGTATAAAATTACTCTACCAAAATCATAATTACAGTTATGAAATAAAGAGTACCCAATCTGTTGTGACATCATAGGCAATGCATCAAATTTTGTTTTTTTTATTGAAAGCCCTAGTAATGCAATCAAAAAGAAGTTCCATTCTTTTCAAAGCCCTGGCCTCTTCAATTGACCCATATTCTTCAAATCTTTGTCATACCCAATCAGAGTTGAGAAGTGTTTGATCTCACCACCACCAATAAAAGTAGTGTAAAACTGATGAGTGGATTGTTGAAGAGCTTCCTTACTGTTTGAGGTATAACAACCTTGGTCTCTCCATTGTGTTCAAAAATGATACTTGGAGTACCATATTTACCACCATCGTCATAGACACATGTTTTCCATAAAGCAAGAATATTGTCTCTATAAATAACAATAGGGTTTTTTAAAGCATACCATACCTCACTCGTAGCAAGCAAATCCTGAAAAATATGATAATCCTGAAAAATATGATAATTGTTAGGTACAAACTTGACACCATTGTAAGTGAAAGACTTAGTTGCAACTGGAGAAGTCATCGTGAACTATTTGAGAAAAGGCTTAAAAACTTATTAGGATTTCAGAGTTTAATCGAGAGAGAAGAGGTAGTAAGAGAGTCGAAAGAGTTTGGTGAAAAGATAAAGTGATAATTTAAAATCAAAAATTAATTTTGTATAACTCTGTACTCTTTTACTTACAAATGATTCAACTTAATGGGACACGTGCCATCATTTTATTGCTCGGCAAATAATCATGGAACAAATAATGAGTAGTAAAGACGTGCACGGTTATACAAAGTAATGTACTGTAATTACTAAACCATTTTCCTGTGTAGACGCCACCAAATATACAACTTTAATCATTGCATAATGTTACCCACTAAATCAAAGTCAATTATTTAATTAAAAATAATGACTTAGATCTTTTTGAATAAATTCAAAATCTATCATAGTTTGAATAGTCAATACTTGTTTGACTCATATCATTCTTTAATCACATCATTAGAGTTTATTTATGCAACTACTGTAGTGAGAAAATTATCAGAATTTAACACGCTATATGACTTTCATAAGAAAATAGAATGAATACATGACAATACTGTTTAATATAGTTATCAGAATTTAAAAAAAATAATACATAGAGATGAATACCAAACTCCGATCATATATGCCTGTTTAGAGAACATAATTTTATTCATCAGTATTTGAGAAATATCCTGAGATCATTCCCAACTCATTCACCAATCTTGTAAAGTAGCTTCACAAAGTGGCTTTGTGAAGATTTCTGCTTATTGTTGATGTGTAGACATAAAGTGTAATTCTATCATACCTTCCAATACATGTTCCCTTATGAAATGATACCTTATACTGATGTGCTTTGTCATTGAGTGCGGTACTGGATATCCTGTCATTGCAATATCACTTTGATTATCATAATATATAGGAATGTTAGAATACTCTAATCCATAATCCAGTATTTGATTCTCCATCCAAAGAATCTGTCCACAACAGCTTCCTGCATCAGTACTCAGCTTCTGCAGTTGAAGTGGAAATTAAATTTTGTTTCCTGCTAAACCAAGAATCTAATATACCACCAAGAAATTGGCAGCTTCCTGAAGTGTTTTTAATGTCAATTTTGCATCCGGCAAAATCAGCATCTGAATATCCAATTAGTTTAAAGTCTGAATCTCTAGGATACCATAATCCAGTTTTTAAAAGACCTTTAGGAACTCTCATAGCTTGCAATACTAACTTGGACTCGTATATTATGTTCCTATGCACAACTGTATCAATATAATCAAAGACTAATTATTAAGTAATGATATATTAACAATAATTTATAAATAAATTCGATAATAATCATTGTTGGATAACTTTAATTGGAATGAAATGGATTTGCACAATTTTATATTTCACAAATTTCGAACTCAGGTATCATGTTTGTATCACTCCATCTATATACTAAATTTATTATACCTTCATCTGATAGAATGCTCCATTGTGTACTATTTTCTGTGTTTAACTCCTTGTAATCAAGAACTATTAAAAATAATAATAAGTAAAATAATAATAAAAATATTATCTTAAAATCAGTAGATAGTTTTAACAAATTACATGAAAAAATTACGAGAATCGTGTTCCATGGCATTTTAACGTGCATTACATGTATTCAACAAATAAGGAAAAGATTTATTGAAAGACAAAATAATACCAGAAGAAAAATAGGAACAGACATCACCTCTTTTATAGCGGTTACAAAAAAACCCATGTAAAAAGTATGTTTAACATCGGTTTGTTTTAAACCCATATTAAAAATTATTATTCACATTGGTTTAGAACATGACCATTGTCTATAACTGCTTTTTAAAAATAAAAAAATACAGGGGAATTGTTCCCCCTCTTTTAGATAAAAAAACACGGGGGAAACTGTAGTTAGAAGAAATTTTAGTTCCCCCTTTCTTATCTTTTCCCCTTTCTCTCCTCTCACAGCTCACTCTCCCCGCTCTCTCTGAACTCAGCCTTCTCCCTCTCTCCCCCCTCTCTCTCCTTCTCTCTCTCTCTCTCTCGTGTATCTCTATCTCTCTTTCATCTCCCACCTCTCGCCTCTCTTTCACCTCAGGCCGAGTTACAAGCCCTAATTTTGATATCCCTAAAAAAATTCTTAATCGAGCAAGAAAGATGAACAAGCATCCCTGAAAAGTGTTATACAACCCGAATCGAGTCACGTTTTACACGAATCGGGCCCTGTTTTGCACGAATCGAACCCTAAATCTTTAATCTTTTGATTCGTGCGTGTGTGTATTTGAAAGATTATTTGTGTATTTTTGTGAATTTATGTGTATAAAATTCTTTAAAATTTATAATTTATGTGATTTGTGGTTTATAAATTGTTTGTTATTTATGTGATTTGTGGTTTTTCCGATCTTCTTATGCTAATATACATTTTCTAGGCAACTATCTCGTAAGTCTTTTTGTAATGTTATTTAAAGTGATTGATTAGGACTAATATATGAGGTAATTGTGTAATTTCTAGAATGCAGTTGAATTTCAATAATACTGTATTTGAGTAGCCTACAGATCTGATGTGCGCGACTGGAATTTTAGTTTTGATGTTTTCATTTAGTGGTTACTGCGAATGTGTATGAGTTTGTGTACCTTACATCTGGATTTGCGTGTGGTCGATTCTATATTTATTTAATTTTTAGTTACTCATGTGATAGATGTAGACTAATGAAGGATTTACACTTTTCTTATTACATTAAACAAGTAATCACATGCTATTATAAATTTACGTAGATGTACAAAATAGAGAAAGAAAGAAAATATAAGTTGAATAGAGCTTAACTTGAACAGAGCTTTTCTTGTTCATACTCAATATGATGTTCTTCAAGTAATAAATGGAATTAGTTGATAAATTGTGAAATGAGTAACCATGGTAATTAACATAATAAAATTATGAATTGTCCTTATATACCCAATAACATGATTAACTGTTAGTAAATTATGAGTTGTTATTCGATATTTGAATTTATGATCAGGTAGGTTATATGGATAACTCATGGATATCTGCAAATATGTATTCATTAGGCTATGAAATTGGGGTTAAAAAGTTTTTGATATATGCTGAAGGAAATTGTATGGATCCTAAGATGATACCATGTCCATGTGCATGTTGCTGCAACTTTAAGAAATTTTCCGTAAAAATCATTAGAGGTCATCTAGATGAAAAATGTTTTAGTTTAGAGTATGTCGATTGGATTTGGCATGGAGCTAATGCTACCTGTAGGTCATTGACTTGTAGCACAATGCTTAGTAGAATGCCACCTCCGTGCTCGGAAAATATTGAACAGAATATTGAAGAAAATATTGCTGCATCACATGTAGGTGATAACTGTGACGCGGCATATAATAACTTGGGGTAATTTGGGTGATGATTGTGATAAAGATTCAGAGGAGTTAAAGAAGTTTTTGGCCGATGCCGAATAATCTTTGTTTGAAAGCAGTGAGTGTAGTAAATCGGATTTGATGCTTAAGTTACATAACTGGAAAGAAAAATTCGGTATTAGTGATAGTGCTTTTACGAATTTACTTTCTTCAGCTGGCTCTTTACTTCCTAAAGATCACGTATTTCCAAGTAATACATACACATATAAGAAAACCCTATCTGATTTAGGTCTTGAGTATATTAAGATACATGCATGTTCGAACGAATGCATTCTATATAAAAGTGTACATTTTAATTTTGTTGAGTGTCCCAAGTGCCACATATCTCGCTGGAAGTTAGCCAGGGATGGTAAATCGAGAGTTAACGTCCCGGTTAAAGTTATGTGGTATTTTCCAATCATTTCAAGATTTAAACAGATGTTTAATTCTGATTCTACTGCTAAGCTTATGACTTGGCATGCTAACCAAAGAAGTCAAGATGGGCAGATGCGTCATCCAGCCGACTCTCCTTCATGGCGGAATGTCGATTATAAGTGGCCAAAATTCGGTATTTAGCTGAGAAATATTCGATTATCCATGGCAGCAGATGGTATAAATCCCCAAAACAATGGCCTGAACAATAGGTATAGCTGTTGGCCAGTAGTGTCGACAACATATTACCTTTCTCTGTGGTTGTACATGAAAAGAAAGTTCTTGATGTTAATAGAACGTTCTTGATGTTAATAGTATTAGTGCCTGGTACACATGAGCCAGGTAATAACATTGACGTCTTTTTACAACCATTTATCGATGATCTCAAAAAGCTTTGGAGAAAAGGTGAACTAGATGTGTACGATGCTCATTCTAAATCTTTTTTCACTTTGAGGGAAATATTAATGTGGAAAACAAACGACTTTCCCGCTTATGAGAATTTGTCTGACTGTGTCAATAGAGGTTATATGGCTTGTCCGGTTTATGGCGACAATACCATAGCCAAGTATTTACCTCAAACCAGAAAAATATGTTTCCAAGGCCATTGTCGATATTTATCTAGGAATCATCCTTATAGGAGGAAAAAAGACGGTTTTTAATAATATTGCCCAGTAAAGTAATTATTTAATGGGGGTTAGATATAATTACTAAAATAAATCGATTTATCACAGAAGTAAAGTAAGCACAGATGAATCAAATAACAGTTTATATTAATCTTTAATAAACTGTTACAAAACTCTCTCAAGAATAATATTCTTAAGAGCTGCTAGGTTGTAGAATACTCGAGTTGTGCACATCTAAGTGATAACCTAATCTGTGTTTATATATCACATAGTTACAATCAATCTCTATCAATTACAAGATATGTTACATTATAATTTATCTACTTTCTATACATATCTAAATCAACAACTATGATCCTATAAATCAGCAGATTCTAATTTATCCCACAGCTTTGACTTATGCACTCAGATCTTGGCAGTCTTCACATCCTAACTGCTTAACACATCCTGACTGCTTAACAGATCTTGATTCCTGACAGACAATTTTCAACGAACTCCCCCAATTTATGCTTTGCAGAATAATCATAAATTTTAAAGTATTGTCTAGTACCAAAAACGTGAGAGACAAAGTGTAGAGTGTAAAGCAACTTTGTTTCAGAATTTGATCTTCATATTTCTTGATAAACTCTGCAGTATCTCTGAATAAATGCTTTAACCCTGTCATCAATCTTCTTCAACATTATCTCCTTTAATCTGATCTTCAAATTCTTCTCATACACGGTTCCATCAAATAACTGGTATATCACAGCTCTTAAATTTCTGATAGGAGTTTTTATAGTCATCAGTTCCTCCAGTGACACATAAAAAGCTTTAGGACCATCAGGATTCATGGTTATGTGCCTCTGTGTAAGAACATTCTCAATTACAGCTCCTCCTTTCTTTATATTGACTTCTTGACATTTGAATTTTTTTAGGTAAGTAGGAATGTATGATCTAAAGTATTGTGAACCATTATCCCGTATCCTTTTCCTGCTAGTTGCAAGAATCATATTTGACCATTCTCTTGAAACTTCATCTTCAACTCTTAGCAAATAATGAATTTTCCTTTAGTTCCTTTGTTGACATTATCAATAGTTCATCAAGTGAGAGAACTTGGACTTGATAATTTTGCAAAAAGAGTAACATTTTCAGCTTGGGTTCAGAACCATCATGTTTATCAAGTATAATCTTCACAAGTTCAATCCTGTCTAAGTGATCAGCAGAAACATCCTGACAATGACTATCAATAAGAGTGAAGTTTAATAACTTTAGATTGACCAGTTGAGCTTCATGATGTCCTATCTCAGCTCTTGTATAGGGTTCATTCAACTTGAGATTCTTGGCTTGTACCAACCAAGACTTTTTATCACCCATACATCTAGAACTAGTTAAACCATCCACCCTTATACCCCAAGGAACAAAATTCATCTCATCATTGTTGTTGAGATCAACAACTTTTTTCCACATACACTTGTTCTTGATCTTAGGAAAATTTTGAGCTCTCCTTTCTACTCTTTCATATAACAACTTCATATCATTACACCTTCATCTATTTCTTTCAGACCTCCTAAGCATGTTCTGTATGATTGATTTGCTCTGTCAACAACAATCCTAATTTTGCCTTTCTGAGCCCTTTCTTCTCTGTCAAAAATCACTTCTTCTTCCTTGAAGTTTTTAGCATTAAAAGCTTCAACATTTGTAGATAGAATCTTTAGATTTACCCGAAATAGAATTTCTTCTTCTTCTTCTTCTTCAGTTTTAACAGAATCAGGAATAATTATTACTCTATTAGTATCGGGAACTGAACTGTCAGGATCCGCATCTTTGTTGTCAGGAATTGAACTTGTAGTAGCAGGAGCAGCTTGTTATTGCAGTTGTCTTGATCTTCTAACAAGATGAGCTTCTGGTTCTTCTTCACTTTCAGGAGTGTATAGATTTGAACTAGAAACAGGCTTTGGTACATGATGAAGAAATGAAGAATCAACAATCATTCTTGGACCTTAAGACTGAGATATCTCAGGTAATTCCTCAATTCTAACACCACTTGACCTTGTTCTCCTTTTAGTAAGAACAACCACCTGAATGGCTTGAACAACTTTCCTTTTAGTACATTTTCTTCCACCCTTACAACCTCTTACTTTGCCTCTTCCTCTAGAAGCACTT
Source organism: Apium graveolens (assembly GCF_009905375.1). NCBI lineage: Eukaryota > Viridiplantae > Streptophyta > Magnoliopsida > Apiales > Apiaceae > Apium > Apium graveolens. The sequence goes on along the minus strand of NC_133654.1, from coordinate 263,186,189 downwards.
TGACTTTATAGTTGACTAAAAATTTCCTCTTGCTATTTGAGAATTTCTTCTTGTGTCATATCAGGAAATTCTTCAGCCAGGTATGTAAGAGCTCTTCTCTCAAACATATCTTCCACTCTCTTGTCTTTATGATACAGAATGATGCTTGCTCCAGATGGAGTTATGAAAGTTTTATAAAATCTCTGTGCATCTTCAGGATTGTCAGTTATCACCTCTCATTTGTCAGGAATTGCAGATCCTGACTGGTGCTCTTCCATCAGGATTTGAGAGTGAGTAATTGTTTTTGTCTTCACAGTTTTATATCCATCCTTAGAGACGTGAGTTGACTGTGTAGTTTGTGTTTGTGTCTGAATACCAGCTCTAAATTTAACTACCACAACATCAGAGGTCTTCTTCTGTTGTTTATCATCATCATCATCAGGATTGGCATTCTTCCTCAAAACTGATCCAGGTTGACATTTTGTCTTTGGTACTACTATCTCCCCCTATTTGTCATCTAGACTTTGTAGAAGAGAGAATAGCATCCAAGTTAGAATTTGTAGCATTCTGACCAGCTTCAAGAGCTGTCATTTTCTCTGACATTTGATCATATTTAGCTTTCATGCTAAACATCCTCTTAATCAAGCCATTATGCTTGTTGGTACCTTTAATAGTCACAGAAAGGTCATCAAGCTCTTCACTAAGACTAAAATTATCTTGCTTCAGTCAGAGACAGAAGAATTCAATCCTTTGACTAGTACTTAGTGGCCTTGATAGAATGCTTCAAATCAGGATTGGAAACAAGAGTAACGTCATGATCAGCTAGAGTCTGTGCAGATTCCAGAGAAATTTTATCACTGAGTAATCTTCAGGAATGATTCAACTCATTTCAATTCAATGCCTCTACCAGATACAATACGCCCCAAGAATGCCACCACCTCCAACCAGAATTCACACTTGAAAATTTCGCAAACAACTTCTTCTCCCTCAAAATTTCAAGTATAGTACCTAAATGCTCCTCATGCTCCTCTCTGCTCCTAGAGTATATCAAGATATCATCGATGAAGACCACCACAAATTTATCCAGATAATCATGAAAGACCCGATTCATCAAATCCATAAATACCACTGGTGCATTCGACAAACCATAGGACATCACGAGAAACTCATAATGACCATAACGAGTGCGAAATGCAGTCTTCAGAATATCTTCCTCCCTAACTCGTAACTGATGGTAACCAGAGCTCAAATCTATCTTCGAAAAGTACTTTGCTCCTTGTAACTGATCAAACAGGTCATCAATGCGTAGCAGAGGATACCTGTTTCTTATAGTCACTTTAATCAACACCCTGTAGTCAATGCACAATCTCATGGAACCATCCTTCTTCTTCAAAAACAACAAAGGAGCGCCTCACGGAGACACACTTGGCCTGATAAATCCCTTATCCCACAACTCTTGCAACTTCTCCTTCAATTCCTGCAACTCAAGTGGTGTCATCCGGTAAGGCGCCTTAGAAATAGGCTCGGCACCTAGAACAAGTTCAATAGTAAACTCCACCTCTCTATGTGGTGGCAAACCTGGTAGCTCATCGGGGAACACATCTTCATACTCTCTCACAACTGGATAATCCTCGATACGAGGTTCGTCCTTTGATGTATCCTTCACGAAAGCAAGGTAGCCATCACAACCCTTGGATAAAAGTTTGCTCGCCTTTAGAGCATAAATTAATTTAACCTCCCCTTTCAGCTGCGACCCTTGATATACAAATTCGGGTTTATCTGCATCCCCAAAGATCACTCTCTTTCCTTGACAATCAATTGTGGCACGATGTTCACTCAACCAATCCTTTCCCAAGATAATCTCAAAGTCATGCATCTCCATCGAAAGCAAGTTAACCTTATAATTTCTATCTCCAACAACAATCGGACACTCTTGATATACATCAGATATAATAACAGAATTCCTCATCGGGTTAACAATAGACATATGAGGATATAATAATGAAGGTGTAACACCAAGATGATGAATAAATAATAAAGACGCAACATAATAGGTCAGACCAGTATCAAATAACACATAAGCATCACGTCTACTCACATGAAGTGTTCCTGAAACGGTACCTGAATTAGCTGCTGTCTGATTTGCAGTCAATGCAAACACTCTGGCTGTAGGATTCTGCTGACTGCCACTACCACTGCCAGCTCCTCCTCCACCAGTGTTGCGCGACACTGTACAATCATTTGCTCTATGGGACATGCTACCACACAAGAAACAAGCCCCGGTCTGTCTGTAACAAGATCTACCTGGATGATGTCTACCACATGTAGCACAAGGAGCCACTAGAATCATATTGGGTTTTCCCCCATACACTCAGTAATGGCTCTGCCCCTGTTGACGATTCTGCCACTGCCTAGGCTGCTTCTCTCGCTGAAACTGCTGATTCTGATTATGACCAACAAACTGATTCCGGCCATGGAATGACTGACCACCCCTGTTATGATTCTGTCCGCTCCACTGTCCCTGATGACCACCGTGACTTCCATACCACTGTCTACCCTATGCACTGTCTCTAGATATGTGTTTACATTTTCCATCTGAATCACGAAGTACACATACTGTATTTTACATCTCAATATCCCTTCTGCACTTTTATTTATAAAGAGAGTTAATGACTAATAAATCGCTTACAAAAAAGAATAGTAATTAACATATTGAGATTGCTTAATTTAACTTTTATGTACACTCAAATGTAAAGACGTGCAATAATGATTGATAGACTTTTTACAGAAATTCACCATTTTTTGTTAGAACGACAGAGTAACTATATATATTACTATGTGTTTAGTTTGAAAAACTAAGAAAACAAGATGCACGCTGAACAACTTAATCTGATTATTCTGTAGATGCAGTACAAGATAAAATACCACACCAAAAATAGTAGTGGCTGGAAAATAGGACCTTAAGAAACTAACTCTCCTGATACAAATCAAATACTAGCCTTTAATACCTATAACTCCTGAAAATACTCTACAGCTACAAAGACCACGTCTAAGAAGCTGATCACGACTAACTAAAGAATTCAGACATAATTAAATAAAAAAGATAAACAAACAAGTTTAGAATAAACTCCTACAGACTCTCCCTTAGTCTAAACTTGTTTCTGAACTTCCTTGACTCCCAAAAGCTGGCGCATCCTTTCGAACTTGACTGTAGTTAAAGCTTTTGTCAAAACATCTGCGCTGCATATCAGTCCTGATATGTTGAACAATAATCTCTCCCTTCTCCACACATTCACAAATAAAGTGGTACCTAATATCTATATGTTTGCTGCGACCATGGAACACCGGATTCTTGGCTAAATCAATAGCTGATATATTATCGATAAAAATAACCACTGGACCTACTTCTTCACTAGTTACCTGAGACAACAATTTTCGTAACCAAACTGCCTGACACGCAACCGCCGTAGCCGCCATAAATTCTTCTTCACAGGAGGAAAGTGCAATACACCTCTGTTTTTGTGAGACCCAAGTCACAAGACTTTCATTCAAATGAAACGCCATTGTAATGGTACTTTTCCTGTCCTCTATATGCCCTGCCAAGTCATTGTCTGAATACCCCGTTAAAACATTATTTCCACTGGTTTTCATGTATATCAGACCATATCCTAGAGTACCCTTCACATATTGAAGTATGCATTTCGTCGCATTCTGATGCATCAGGGTAGGCTTCTCCGTAAATCGGCTTACAATTCCCACCGAATAAGCTATATCCGGCCTTGTGTGTACCAAATAACGAAGTCCCCCAATCATGCTCTTAAACTGTATGCAATCGACAACAACTCCACATTCATCATTGGTGATGCATTTTTTAGGATCCATAGGATATTTTGTCAAGTTACAATCAGCCATTCCTGCTTTCTCCAAAAATTTTTTTGCATATCCCGATTATTTCAACTCGATGTAGCCTTCCCCCTGGTTTACCTCAATACCCAAATAATAGGATAACTTACCCAGATCTGTCATATCGAACTTACCACTCATCTGCTTCTTAAAATCATTTATCATCTCCAAATTAGAACTTGTGACCAAGATGTCATCTTCGTAGACAACTATAATCAAAACTTCTCCTCTCACACGTCTTGTAAACATCGCATGTGTTAGAAAATGGAAAGTTTGAGGCATATTTTATATATGTTCTTGATATGATTTCCGGAAACTAACACTTGGAGGTTGTTCCTTGACATGAGGACTTAAACTTTCATATTTGGATCTAAGACATTTTCTTAGTGGAATCCATGAATATATTGTGACAAAGTTGCTTGTTTGAAATGGGTTTTGGGGATTTTGTCCCACATTGATATTGTAAAAGAAAGATATTGAGTTTATATAGCATCTTGTATTAGTTTTGTTTACAACTACTAGCATAAGTGGAATGCTTGTGTGGCCTAGTGCTAGTGGGAGCTCTTATATTTTTCTTTTCTATTACAAGTTTAATTATTTATATTGATTATTTAATTATTAATATAAAATATATTGAGTAAGGATTATTTTAATCATACTCTGAATATATTTTGTAATATTAATATTAATTAATCAGGATATAATATAAATAATAAGGAAAACCCATTTTGTTTACTTTTTCTGTTTTGTTACTTGGTGTACCACATCGAGTAAAATAGAAGAAGAGCAACTTGAGATGCCTATATATTGAGAGGTATACTTGAGATTAAAATTACACAAGTCTCGGTGCCTACCTCGCAAACATATATGAGTTGCATAGGTTTTATGGGCAAACTGAGGTGCGAGTCACCGTTGATCATTGTTGGTTCTGTGGCCAGATTGATTTGTTGCTCTTTTATCCTGGAAGCGATATTGCTGCATTCCATCACAGCTTAAGTGGGGGGCAATAAGCTCTTCAAGAACAGTGAAGTCCTCTTGAAGGGTTTGGCGACTCAGCTGTTTTGTTCTTCTTATCAGAATTTGGAAAGCGATAAGAGATAAGTTTTCTTTACTTTCTTTGTCAATTACAGTCTTTATAGTTTGTTATTGCCTTCGTGTTTTATTTCGTTAGTTGGTTATTTGCCATGTTCTTGTTATTATATATATAACTGCCCATTGTTGCTGTGTAGTTAGAATTATACCCAACAATCTTGAAGAGATTAAAGTTATATATAGTTAATTAGCAAGATGGTTAACGAAACTGCTGATGTTCCTAAAATTGTTGAAACTGATTTTGGTTCTGGTGGTACTCCTACCATTGACCGGACCACGTATCGTTTTCCCCATCCAATTGATTTATCGGGTATGCCTAATAAATTCAGTGGTGGAGCTTATTTTTCTCGTTGGCAGAAAAAATGAAGCTCTGGTTAACGGTTAAGGGTCTATGATTAGTGGTACAGTATGATCCTCCTGGGTTGGATCAAGAGAAAGCTGAATCTGTTAAGGTTTATGCTTTATGGGCTGAGAAGGATGGGGTGGCTAGGGCAGCCATTTTGGCATCCTTGGAGAACACCTTGTTCGATGTTTATTCATCAGATGCCTATACTGCTAAAGTCTTATGGGATAAGCTGGACCAAACCCATAATACTGATTCTCAATGATTTGAGAAGTATTATGTAGCTAGGTTTCTTGATTTTAAGCTGGTGGATGGAAAATCCATGACTGAACAGGTTCATGAGTTTGAGATGTTAGTTCATGATTTGGGTGAGTCCAGTATGGTCTTGCTTGAGAAGTTTCGAGTGATGTCTATGATTCAAAAGCTCCCTAAGTCTTGGGAAGAGTTTGCTCTCTCCCAGAAAAGACAGAAAGGAGAGATCACATGGACTAACTTGATGTTGGACATCTCAGTACAGGAGCAGCACAAGTCCAAATAGGGACATGTGTTGCCTGTGGAACATGGGAGCTCGAAGGTAAATGTAGTGACTGTAGGACAGATTAGAAAGGTAGTCACTAAGAAGGCTAACACTAAACCTGACAAGAACAAGGCTAAGAAACCAAAGACGAACAAACCATGTTGGTCTTGTGGACGGGTTGGTCATTGGAGCAAGGACTGTCCAAGTAAGAAAGCTAAGAAAGCTGGAGTGGTAACTCAAGCAAATACTGTGCTTGGACTTGGAACCACGAATGGGCCAGTAGCTAACATGGTCATTGGTGAGGTTGTTGCCTCTGGAACCGATGACGGGTATGTTACTTACAACCCTGTACTACTTTCCACTTATCTGTCACATGAGTGGTTGGTTGATACTGGAGCTAATGAACATATTTGTGCTGATATTAGCTTGTTTGTATCTTATCAACAGAGTCATGGAGTGACAGTGACGATGGGGAATACTAGTGCTGCACAAGTGCTTGGAATAGGAAACGTGGACCTGAAGTTTGCTTCTGGGCGGATTCTATCTCTCACTAGAGTGTATCATGTTCCCTCTATTCATAGAAATATTATAAGTGGAAGTTGTTTAGTTAAAAACGGCTTTGAACTTTCTTTGAAGTGTAATAAAGTAGTTATTACTCATACTGGTACATTCTTTGGAAAGGGTTACTTGTCTGATGGTTTATTTTTAATAAATGTTGAACCCGTTTTGGGTGGTTTTATTAATGATAGTGTTGCACCTTCTGTTAATTGTGTAGAATCATCTGATTTGTGGCACTTACGACTTGGTCATTTGAATTTTGGTGCTCTAAAGATTATGATGAATTTAGAGTTGATTCCAAAGTACGCCATTGATAAGAAATCTAAGTGTCAAGTGTGTGTAACTGCTAAACAAACAAGGAAACCTTTTCATAATGTTGTTAGGGATTCAGACTTGTTAGATTTAGTACACTCAGACATATGTGAATTTGGTGGTGTGTTGACTAAGGATCACTGTAGATGATTGTAGTAGATAGTGTTATGTTTATTTGCTTAAATATAAGGATGAAGCACTAGATAAATTCATTATGTATAAAAATGAAGCTGAAACACAAATGGCAAAGTACTTAAACGTTTGAGGTCTGATAGAGGTGGTGAGTATACGAGTACCTTGTTTAATGAATTTTGCGCAAACAATGGTATAGTTCATGAGGTTACTCCACCATACACACCCGAATCTAATGGGTGGCAGAACGAAAGAACAGAACTTTTAAAGACATGATTAACAGTATGCTAATTAATTCTGGGTTGCCTAAGTACATGTGGGAAGAGGCTCTGAATACGGCTTGCCATATTCTGAATAGAGTCCCTCTGAAACATATGGACAAGACACCATATGAATTATGAAGAAAGCGTAGGACAAGTTTGAGTTATCTTCGTGTGTGGGGGTGCCTTGCTAAGGTGCTTGTCCCTGAACACAAGAGAAAGAAACTGAGTCCAAAAACTGTTGATTGTATCTTTCTGGGCTATCTTGAAACCACAATTGCTATGAGATTTTTAGTATTAAAATCTAACATATATGGTATTGTGGCGAATACGATAGTTGAGTTTCGTGATACAACTTTCTTTGAGGAAGTATTCCCAATGAAGACTGGTATATCTTTGGGTAGTTCTGAGGATGATCCCACTCACACATTAAGTTCTATTCCTGATCATGTGGAAAAGATGACAAATGTGGGGGTGGATCCTGGTAGTAGCTCTACTCCTAACAAAGTAGAGGAACCAAGAAGGAGTAAGCGTGCAAAGGTAGTCAAGGACTTTGGAAGTGACTTTATCACTTACAATGTTGAGGATGAGCCTTTAACTTTCCGTTAAGCCAAGGATTCTTCGGAGTCAAGGCATTGGAAAGGCGCTTTAAAGAGTGAAATTGACTCAATTATTTCAAACGGAACATGGGAGTTAGTTGATCTCCCTCCAGGGTGTTCTACTATTGGATGTAAATGGATCTTCAAGAGGAAACTAAACCTTGATGGCTCAATAAATAAGTACAAGACTAGGCTAGTTGCTAAGGGCTTTAGGCAAAGAGAAGGCATTGATTATTTTGATACATATTCTCCAGTTGCCCGAATGACAACAATCAGAATACTTATTGCATTGGCTTCTGTACATAGTCTTATCATCCATCAAATGGATGTAAAGACAGCTTTTCTTCATGGTGACCTTGAAAAAGAGATTTATATGGATCAGCCTGAGGGATTTGTTGTTTCTGATAATGAGAGGAAAGTATGTAGACTAGTCAAGTCCATCTATGGCCTTAAACAAGCACCTATAGACTGGCATAAAAAGTTTGATGAAACTGTTTTAGACTTCGAATTTTTTAATTAATGAAAGTGACAAGTGTGTCTACTATAAGGTTAGAGGTAATGATTGTGTGATCGTGTGCTTGTATGTAGATGATATCTTGTTGTTTGGAACCAATATTGAGATTATTAATGAGACAAAGAGTTTCTTGAAGATGCACTTTGAGATGAAGGATATGGGTGAAGCTAGTGTGATTCTTGGGATCAAGTTGACTCAGTCAACTGATGGAATAACTTTGTCACAGTCTCATTATATAAAGAAATCTATACTTGAGAAGTATGGTTATTCAAATTGTAGAATCGCTAGTACACCATATGATTCAAAAGTTGCCTTAGTCAAGAATAGTTCAGGAGTTCCTGTGTCTCAGTTAAGGTATTCTTAGATTATTGGGAGTTTACAATATCTTGCTAATGCGGCTAGGCCAGATATTTCTTATTCTGTGTCTAAGTTGGCTAGATATATAAGCTGTCCAAACAAGACTCATTGGGAGGCACTGGATAGAGTTCTTAGATATCTGAAGGGAACTATTTCCCTTGGTTTGTATTACAGGAGATTTTCGGGGGTACTCGAGGGGTATAGTGATGCAAGTTGGATAGCTAAGAAATCTGGTTCCAATGGAGTGACTGGATATGTGTTTACCGTTGGGGGTGGAGATGTGTCCTGAAAGTCTTCTAGACAGACTTTGATTACCCGGTCTACTTTTGAGGCTGAGTTGTGTGCACTTGATGCCACGGGGACGGAGGCTGAATGGTAACATGGACTCATGAGTATGTTACCTGTAGTAAGCAAGCCGCTTCCTGCCATTTCTGTTCATTGTGATAGCCGTACAACTATCGACAAAGTCAGAAGTGTAAAGTATAATGCTAAAATAAAGAGACACATCCAAGTTAGACTAAAGTCTATAAGGGGTCTTGTGTCTGATAGGATTATTGCTATAGAGTTCATAGGAACTCAGGATAATATAGCTGATCCGCTGACTAAAGGGATTGAGCATGCTATAGTCCTTAAGTCGAGGTTGGGGATGGGACTGGTAACCCATCATAATTCATCAACAACGGGAACCCAATACACCTGAGAGGAGATCCCTCGAAGTGTATTCAATGTGGTAATAACAAGTTGTAAGGATGAATTGGTAGTACCTCTACCATATACATTTAGATACTTATGTATCTGAGTCTATTCCCTATAAACCTTAAGAGGTACTTGAACTGCTAGTTAGCAAGAGTTATTTGAACTCTGAATGGGGTCAAGTCATTTGACGAGATGATAGCAGTACATCTCTGGAGATGCCCAACTAAGCGAATGTAATTGTGTGGTCGCAATTAGAGGAAATGGTTATTCCTCGAAACATTCGACGAACAGGATCGAGACATGACCATTAATGTCTCAAAGCCGTAGATGGCACCATAGCCTTTGACTTGTCGTCGTCTATGGAGTGTGGTTACACCCAACGGATAAAGATTCAAGGTAAAACATTCCATCTGTATCCGGTAGCCATCGAAGTAGAGGACTTAGGAGGGTTCAAACCCGGAAGGGTACTGACTCTGAAAAACATGTCATGTATAAATCTCGTATGCAATTTGATTATGGATTTGTGGGGGATTGTTAGAAAATGGAAAGTTTGAGGCATATTTTATATATGTTCTTGATATGATTTCCGAAAACTAACACTTGGAGGTTGTTCCTTGACATGAGGACTTAAACTTTCATATTTGGATCTAAGATATTTTCTTAGTGGAATCCATGAATATATTGTGACAAAGTTTCTTGTTTGAAATGGGTTATGGGGATTTTGTCCCACATTGATATTGTAAAAGAAACATATTGAGTTTATATAGCATCTTGTGTTAGTGTTGTTTACAACTACTAGCATAAGTGGAATGCTTGTGTGGCCTAGTGCTAGTGGGAACGCTTATATTTTTCTTTTCTATTACAAGTTTAATTATTTATATTGATTATTTAATTATTAACATAAAATATATTGAGTAAGGATTATTTTAATCATACTCCAAATATATTTTGTAATATTAATATTAATTAATCAGGATATAATATAAATAATAAGGAAAACCCATTTTGTTTACTTTTTCTGTTTTGTTACTTGGTGTACCACATCGAGTAAAATAGAAGAAGAGCAACTTGAGATGCCTATATATTGAGAGGTATACTTGAGATTAAAATTACACAAGTCTCGGTGCCTACCTCGCAAACATATATGAGTTGCATAGGTTTTTTGGGCAAACTGAGGTGCGAGTCGCCATTGATCATTGTTGGTTCTGTGGCCAGATTGATCTGTTGCTCTTTTATCCTGGAAGCGATATTGCTGCATTCCATCACAGCTTAAGTGGGGGGCAATAAGCTCTTCAAGAACAGTGAAGTCCTCTTGAAGGGTTTGGCGACTCAGCTGTTTTGTTCTTCTTCTTATCAGAATTTGGAAAGCGATAAGAGATAAGTTTTCTTTACTTTCTTTGTCAATTACAGTCTTTATAGTTTGTTATTGCCTTCGTGTTTTATTTCGTTAGTTGGTTATTTGCCATGTTCTTGTTATTATATATATAACTGCCCATTGTTGCTGTGTAATTAGAATTATACCCAACAGCATGTTCATATGGGCATCGTGTGAATCCAAGCTCTTCCAAACACTGATTTAGTTTCGCATACCAAGCACGAGGTGCTTGTTTCAAACCGTACAAAGCTTTCAACAGTCTATAAACCAAATGCTCATTACCTCTTTGGACAAAGCCCTCAGGTTGATTAACATAAATTTCCTCTTGAACCTCCCAATTCAGAAAAGTTGTTTTAACATCAAGGTGATGCACCTCCCAACTTGATTTCGCAGCAAGAGCAAGAAGTAAGCGTACCATTTCTATACGTGTGACTGGAGCAAAAATCTCCTCGAAGTAAATGCCCTTCTTCCGAACACTCCCTTTCTCTACTATTCTCGCTTTATACTTTTATATCTCACCATTTGCATCACGTTTCAACTTGTAAACCCACTTCAAATCTATGGCTCCTTCCCGATGGTAACTCTGTCAATTTCCAAGTGTTTTTTTCTCCACAGATTCGATCTCTTGATTCATAGCCTTTCCCCAGTTGACATCCTTTGCTGCTTGACTATAATGCGCAGTTTCATCTATACCCATCAAGTACAATTCTTCGTCCTCCAATTCAATAACTTCTGTGTTGGCATAAATATCTGTAAGGCTTCTTATGTTTCTCGGCTCACTGTCGCTCCCAGACTTTAGATTATCTGATATTGAACCCAAGTCACGATCACGATCATAGTCTATATCTTCACTTCCAACACTCGACTGTTGTGGTGTGACCAATTCTCCTTCTTAATATCTTCATTTGTCTGTGTTGTGCCAATTATAATTACTGTAAACGAAGCAACCTTGCCATCCTCAAGATGTTTTTCTGCATTCCAAGTCCACATTTTCTTCTCCTCGAAAATTACATCCCTGCTAACACACACTTTCTTTATTTCAGGATTATATAGTCGAAATGCCTTTGTACCAGGCTCTTTTCCAAGATACACCACTTCTTTACTCCTATTGTCCAGTTTTTTCAGATTTGTACATGCCACTCTCATATGAGCTACACACCCAAACACCCTTATGTGCTCAACATGAGGCTTCGCTCCACACCACGCTTCGTAAGGTGTAATCCCTGTAACAACCCGAGTTGGTAACCTGTTCAGTATGTATATTGAATGCCTGATCGCCTCTCCCCAGAAGTAATTCGGCATTTTAGCTTCCTATAAGAAACTTCTGGCCATTTCAATCATAGTCCGGTTACGCCTTTCAACGACCCCGTTTTGTTGGGATGAGTATGGATCCGTAAAATGCCGAACAATACCAACTGCCTCACAATATACCACAAAATCCTTAGACATGAATTCACCTCCTCTATCCGTCCTAAAAATGCGTATCTTTCTTTCTTGAGTCTCAACCAGTGCACGGAATTTTTTAAATGCCTTGAAAGCCTCATCCTTGCTCTTTAGTAAATATTCCCACATAACTCGACTCCAATCATCAACTAGTAAAAATACATACCTGTTCCCTCCTGGTGTGCTTGGCGAAATCGGGCCACAAAGATCGCCATGAACAAGTTCCAGGGCTTCTTTCGAGCTGAACATTGACTGTGACGGGAACGACTTCCTCATTTTTTTCGAGACCAAGCATCCTGTACACATCTCCTTAGGATGTTCAATGTTGGGCGGACCATATACCATTTTCAGAGTTGATATTTGCTTCATGGCCTTGAAATTTACGCGGCGAAGACGAGAATGCCACAACCAACTCTCTTCCTCAATTTTGACAGTAAACTTTTAGCATCATTGTTTTCTAAAATTATTTTATACAGTCTATTTTCAGAACGTTTCACCTTCATAATTAATCCCCCTTTCGAATCTCGAACCAACAGGAAATCACCTCTAAGAATCACACTATTCCCTTCCTCGGATAACTGATCAAGACTGATGATGTTATTGCACAATGATGGAATATAGTATACCTCCTTGAGAAGGTGTTCCTCCCCGTTCTTGCATTTTATAGCTATTGACCCTCTCCCCTTGATGAGAACAACCGACCCATCTCCAAATTTCACATGCCCTGTCACATTCTCATCCAAGACGTTGAATTTTGATCGCTGGCTTGTCATGTGATTGCTTGCACCGTTGTCGAGGTACCACAGGTTTGACACTGCCTCTGCCTTTCCTTCCTTCAATTTTGGTGTCACACTCTCTTCGTTTATCAGCATCACAACATCTTCCTTATCTTTAACAGCCTCTGTGAATAGTAAGGCTAGTTTATCATCTGGTATTTGGGCAATATTGGCTTCCTCTCTGTTCTCTCTTTCACGCTTTGGCTTTCGACAGTCCGCTGCATAATGCCCTTAAGCACTACAATTAAAATATCTCACTTTGCTTTTATCTCGTACTCCCCGTGGACTCTCCCTACCTCGATACCTTGACCCATATTGTGTCTCCTGTCCTCCCTTGTTTGAGCGTTTCAACCATTCATCCCTTGTCAGCAACAATTTCTTGTCTTCTTTCTCTCTTTTGTTCCACTCATCTTCTGTTAGAAGCAGTTGTACACCACCGCTATCAACTTGACCATGAAGCATCTCCTCATGAGCTTTTAACGAACCAATGATTTCTTCAATCGTCATCTCCCCGATGTTACCAAATTGTTCAATGGTAGAAGCTATCTGAAGGAATTTTATTGGGACAGCTCTCATGAGTTTTTTTAACCACATATGATTATGCTACTTCTTCACCAAGGGCCCGTATCTTAGTTATAAGCCCACTCATCTTTAAGTAGAAATCACCCAGAGCGTCTATATCCTTCATAATCATGGCTTCAAACTCTGCTTTCAGAGTTTGTACCATTGCTGCTTTCACACGTTCTGCGCCCTGACACATGGTTTTCATAGCCTCCCATGCATCTTTTGCAGTCTTCTTTTCGGCGAGGGATAGCAGAATGTCTTCCGGGATGCCCTGGTATATGGCTGCCAAGGCTATCTTATCTGTTCTATCATTCGTTGCCGTATTTGGATCAATCGGTTCTATAGCTACCCAAACACCATGAGCTTGCATATACACCTTCATTTTGATGGCCCACACCGTGTAATTTTCTCGTGATAGCATGGGATAACTCAAGCTTACTGTTCCATCTTTCAATTTTCCCATTTCCCCGGCCGTCAGTCTGGGCATGTACCCGGACATTCACCAAGGACTCCTGAGTGCTCTGATACCAGAATGTTGGAACTACAGAGTAATATATATATTACTATGTGTTTAGTTTAAAAAAATAAGAAAACAAAATGCACGCTGAACAGCTTAATCTGATTATTCTGCAGAACCAGTACAAGATAAAATACCACACCAAAAATAGTAGTGGCTGGAAAATAGGACCCTCCTGATACAAATCAAATACTAGACTTATTCTCCTATAACTCCTGAAAATACTCTACAGCTACAAAGACCACGTCTAAGAAGCTGATCACGACTAACTAAAGAATTCAGACATAATTAAATAACAAAGATAAACAAACAAGTTTAGAATAAACTTCTGCAATTTTGTGGTATATATAGAAAAGGTTTCACTTATCTACGTACTATCTTCATCCAACAGGAGTGGCCTTGAATAATTATAATCTAACTGTAAACATATACACGGTGTGGAGACCATAAGGTCATGTGTTTAAAATTATTTTTTTTTTGAAAAAACAAAAGGAATTCTGGTTGTAAGAATTTCAAAGCCCATGGTGTTTGCAAAGAATCTTGCAATGTAGACATGCTGTTCTTCTGAACTCAATATGTTGTGCTTTGCTCTCAAACAAATGAAACTAGTGCACTAATGTATAATAATGAGTCGATTTTGCATTTCATTTCACCTTCACGACTTGATAATCTGCAGTTTTTTCAAGGTCTTCCAAAAATTTAACCCAAAATCCTAGTAGGAAGACTCTTTGTTTTTTGCTAAATTATGTATATATCAACAACCAAAAAAGGAAAACAGAAGGGATCTACCCTATGCTCTATGATAGGCCATAGAGAAACTATCTATAACCAATCTAAACAAAGATTAAAGATAGAAAGCAACACAAGAAAAGTAACCCAAAAAAAACAGGCACAACCAACTATTACAATCTAGTACAAATAATTAAATCTGGTCTGGAATCTAGCAATTTAGAGAAGTAAGTCGAGGCAGCAAGTCGAGCAATCAGATCTTTTTTTATTCCTGTGAGCAGCTTTCTCGGGCCAAAAATTCCAGAATTATGTGCTCTTGCATTACGTTCACGCCAGATATGGTAGCAGAAAATCTGAGCACTGCAGAGAGCCACTATGCTCTTAGTTTGATCCTGAAGGTGAATCAGGTAAGAGATAAAGGTGTTCCAATCTTCCCCCTGAACAACAATGCCTAGACCAGACATTAACGCACGAAGAACCCAATTGCTATAAGAACAGTGAAGAAATATGTGCGAGTCTGTTTCTCGAGCACATATGCACAGGAAGCATTGCTGAGAGTCTACAATGCCAAAACGATGGAGACGAGCTAGAGTGTGAAGACGGCTGTGACATGACACCCATTGGTGATGGGCATAACGATTCACACGCAGCTTGTGCCAAACCCCTTTGTACCAGGGAACCTGCTCAGCTCTATACCGAATGGAGTTCCATATATCCCATGTTTTTGCCTTAGACGCATTAATACCATCCCAAAGGAGTAAATCAGGACCTGCATGAATCGTTGGATAATCAAAAGTAGATAGCCAATGAACCAACACAGGGTCTAAATGGTGACTGCGAGTGTTGGCTCTCGGGAGGGTCCGGGCTCCATTACACATAATTGCACTGAGTTTGTCACGATGATGCAATCCATACTGAGAAATTATGGGAGAAACCACAGTGGCTGCTAAGCAATTGTTGTGCCACCAAGGGTCGAACCAAATAGAAATAGAATCACCATTTCCTATTTTTAAAGAAACAAACTGCATTGCCAAAGGTCGGAGCTTCAGCATTTTTTTCCAAATCCAAGAACAATCAGACGGGATTTTTGCTGTCCAAAAATGCTTACCCTTTAAGACAGTTTTATTCACCCAAGTGGCCCAAAGAGAGGTCGAATTCGTAACTATTTTCAACAAGTGAGAAATAATATGTGCTTTATTCCATTCACATATATTTTTTAAGCCAAGACCTCCTTCCTCTCGCGGGAGACACACAGTTTTCCAAGCAATTTTTGCACCACCTTTGTGGTTGATATTTCCACGCCATAAAAACTTCGTGAGGAGAGATTGTATATTGGCATGAACAGTGGCTGGCAAGAGGAAATGATTACACCAGAATGCTTGAAGAGCAAAAATAACTGATTTGATCAATAAAGTTCTTCCAGCCAAAGACAGAAGCAGAACAGTCCAAGTATTCAGCCTATTTGTGATTTTGGTGATGAGAGGCATACAGTCGTTAATAGAAAGCTGAGTGGTAATAAGGGGAACCCCAAGGAACCGAACTGGAAGGCGCCCTCGAGGTATCATCAATGAATCAAACCAGGTGATGAAGTCACTGTCACAGTTACACAAATAGCTATTACTTTTGTGTATGCTTGGAACAAGACCACTCCAAGTGGAGAACCTTGAGATTGAATTCATAATATGCAAGACGAAATCTTTAGATCCATGGCTGAAAAATAACACATCATCAGCAAAAAATAGATGAGTTATTCCCATTTCCCTGCAACGCCAGTGGTAGTGAAAATCTGGAGGAACCTTGTTAAGAAGAGCAGATAAAACTTGCATACACATGGAAAAAATGTAAGGTGACAAGGGTCCCCTTGACGGATGCCCTTGGTCCCTTTGAAGTATCCATGGATAATTCCATTCAACTTAACCGAGAACCTTGTGGTGCACAGACAAGCTTTAATCCAGGTGATCACAATCTCAGGAAATTGAAATCGCTTTAAAACTGCCAAAATGAAATCCCATCTCAATGAATCAAAAGCCTTATGAAGATCGATTTTCAGAGCACATTTGGGGGTTCCAGTCTCCCTCTCATATCCTCTAAAAATTTCTTGGGCTAATAGAATATTATCTGAAATGGATCTTCCCGGTATAAAGGCAGATTGGGCATGATCAATGATTGTAGGCATTATCATCTTTAGTCTAGCTACTATAATCTTAGAAATGCATTTATACATGACCCCCGTACAAAGCGAAATTGGACGGAAATCAGCCATCTTAGTAGGAGAAGCAACCTTTGGAATAAGGGAAATTAAAGTGGAGTTCATACCTGCAGGAAGAAATCCAGTAGCAAAAAAAGACTTGATGGAAGCACAAAAATCCGGACCTGTAGTGTCCCATGTTGCCAAAAAGAACTCGACATTTACCCCATCCGGGCCAGGGGCTTTATTTTTCTTCAAACTTTTCAGAGTATTGAAAATCAGAACATCAGTAACATCAGCACTAAGAATAGAAGTTTGAGCCTCTGTTATGGTCTTACAGTCGACAGAGTCCAGTAGTAGGAAGACTCTTTGCTTCCGCTGTTATCCATTCCATATGATATCAAATGGAATTGCATGCAGGAAGTTAAGAGGATCAACCAAAATCTCTATGGCCATTAGGAGACCCGATCTTACATAATGCGGACTATGATTCATCTTAATGCACATTTTAAGTTGCTAATATATTTCATCTTATAATTGCAGTTATTTACCTTGTAATTTACTATAAAATATCAAATATTAATCTAATTTTCTTAGAATACAAATATTCAAAATAATAATGTTTCACTACAATATAATATTGCTTTAAATTTAAGTTTTATGTTTTCTTCTAATGAGATGTAATAATTAGTAATAGTTCTTTATTTAAAAGAAATAATTGTTTAATTTAGGGAAATTAATTTTTTGGAAGTTTGATAAATAATTATATAACAACACAGCAAGTTAAATTTAAAAGTCCAATAAACACTAATATTATTTTATACTAATTATTAATATAACTTATGTGATTTTAAAATTTTATTATATGATCATTAACTTAAGGATTCACCTTATAAACATAAATAATTAGATGTAAATTTTTTATTCAAACTTGCAAGTATAAAATACTTGGATATTAACAATTTAAACCTCTATTAATAACCTACTTCTGTTGTCTAGGCTGATGTTTGTGGCGTATGAACGCACTAAATTATAGTTTTCTCTAAAGTCTCAAAATCTATTTTTCTTAATAAAATTTATTGACTAAACATATAGTGAATAAAATAAACTTGACATTGTGAGATATATATTGATTAGTTTACTCATTATAATTTCAAGTCATTTCATTATACGTACTTATAATTCATTCCATTTATATATATGGCATGTTGGAATATTTAATCTAAACATAATTTATTTATGTGTTTTGTTTACTTGTTTTTAAATAACGTCTGTTATACAGACGTGGTGTATGGGCTTGATTAGGTCATAGATTGTTCAGTTATAATAAGGGTCATGGAGGTGAATCAAGTATATAATTTTTGGTTTATCTCATTTGGTGTAGTTTAAATTCAGACTTGCTTTATTCAGTCATTATCTCTTCAATATTAAGTGTTTCCATGCAATATTCTCTTAAGTATATTTACTTACTCTTTAGTCATATCTAATATCTGGTATCAGAGCTCCAAACATGTTATACACCTAAATCCAGTATTCACCTAAACACCAAAAGACTTTATACACCCAAACCCAGTACTCACCACCTTACAGCGATGGAAGCAACTACAATGGGCAAAGAAGGTTCATTTGGTCTAAGTTATCTGTTACTCACTAATACCAACTACAAAGCATGTGCCATAAAAATGAGAGTATTCATGCAAGCCCATGGCGTGTGGGAGGCTATCGAACTCAAGGATCCAAATAACCCAGCTGAGGACAAAGTGGATAAATGAGCTTTGGCCATTATATATCAAGGCATTCCTGAGGATTTACTTCTGTCTATTGCAGACAAGAAAACATCCAAGGAGGCGTGGGAGACTATCAAGATAGTCCACCTGGGCTCAGATAAGGTGAAAAAGGCAAAGGTTCAGACACTTAAGTCAGAATTTGAAGCTCTAGTTATGAGAGAGAGTGAGCAATTTGATGAATTTTGTATGAGATTAAATGTCCTGGTAACACATATCAGAGCCTTAGTGGAGAAAGTTGAAGAAGCATACGTGGTTAAAAAGATTCTCCGCGTTGTACCTGCGAGATTCCTACAGATAGTATCAGCCATAGAGCAATTCGGTGATATTGAGGAAATGTCTGTAGAAGAGATAGTCGGTTCCCTGAAGGCTCACAAGGAAAGAACGCGTGGGAAAAAGGAGAATGGTGGAGAACAACAACTCCTCTTAACCGAAGAAGAGTTGGGAAAACGAGAACGTAAAGATGGACAACTGCTCTTTACGCGAGAGGAATGGTTAAAACGGACAGGCAAGGGTAGTAGTACCGATTCAAGAGGAGCTCGAGATTTCAATCAAGGCTACAAAGATAGGAGTAAGGTCCGTTGTTTCAATTGCAATGTGTTCAGAAATTATCAGGCTGAATGTCACAAGGCCAAAAGAGACCACAAAAATGAGGCAAATCTAACTCAAATCGAGGATGATGAACCCACGTTACTTCTAGCCAAGTGTGAGGATGATAATGGCAAGATGATCATGTTGAATGAAGACGGTATGACTCCAAAACTGAATGGGAACGAGAAGATTGATGGGTCCAGTATATGGTACCTCGATAACGGGGCCAGTAATCACATGACTAGCCTGCGAAGCATTTTTGAGGATATAGACGAGACTATGGCTGGGAAAGTAAGGTTCGGTGACGGTTCCATAATTAATATCCAGGGAAAAGGCTCAGTCATGTTCACAACCGAGGATGGAAGGAAGTGCATGCTGAGAGAGGTATATTTTATTCTGAACCTATGCAATAATATAATTAGTTTGGGGCAATTATCTGAGAATGGTAGTAAGGTTCTTATAAAGGGTGAGTTTTTGTGGGTCTGTGATGAAAATGATAGACTTATTTTGAAAGTAAAGAAATCTATAAATAGACTGTATAAGATGATTGTCAAAGACAGTAGAGATGCATATTTTCTGACAAAAACAGATGAGATGACCTGGCTGTGGCATTCTCAGTTGGGTCATTAAAATTTTCAGTCTATGGTTCTTAGGTCTAGAAACAGATTGACATAAGGCTTACCTGTCTTCACTCAGCCCAAGAAAGTATGTGCAGGCTGCTTACTATTAAAACAAATCAGGCATCCATTTCCTTCTCAGACGGACTTCACGGCTAAGAAAAAACTGGAGTTGGTATATGGGGACATATGTGGCCCAATTTCTCCATCAACTCTCTTTGGAAATTGATATTTTTGGTGGACGATTTCATCCGTGCAATGTGGGCATATATGCTCAAGACCAAGACGAGGCACTCAGCTATTTCAAAAAATTCAAGGCTATAGTGGAGCCGGAAGTGAAATACGGGTTCTACGGACTGATATGGGCGGAGAATTCTGTTCATGAGAGTTCAAAGATTTCTGCGACCAGAACGACATCACTCGACATTACACGACACCATATTCTCCACAATAAAATGGTGTTGTGGAGCGTCAAAATCGAACTGTGGTAGCAATGGGACAAAGCTTGCTGAACGAAAGAAAGGTGCCAGCTTACATATGGGGAGAAGCTATCTGACATATTGTTTATCTATTAAATCGAGCGCCCATAAAAGCAGTGAAAGGGGCAACACCATATGAGGCCTGGATAGAGAAGAAACCATAACTTGATTACCTGAGGATTTTTGATTGTGTGTGTTATATGAAAATTCTCAGTGTACATACAAAGAAACTCGACAACAGGTCAAAGTGTGTGGTGCATCTGGGCAGAGAAGCTGGAACAAAAGGGTATCGCCTTTACGATCCCGACTCACATACAATTCATATTAGTAAAGATGTAGTGTTCGAGGAAACAAAGGATTGGAATTGGGATACCAAAGATGCTGAAAGAACTCATCCACCCTCTTCTCTCGTGGTCACAGGTTATGAGGATGAGGATCAAGTTTTTGAAGAAGAAAACTCTGGCACCGAGTATATGGGAGACAGAGAGGACGATCAAACTAGTGGGATGACAACACCACAATCGAGTCGTAATACAACTCAACCTTCACTAACTGCTAGTCGAGACATGTCACAGGTGTCCATGAGCTCGTATAGTGTAAATTTTGCACTTCTAAATACTCCAGGTGGATCAGAAAATGAGTCACATATTGACTTGGATGAAATATACGATGGAAGTGAGCCTCCACGCAAGTTCAGATTCATTAGAGATATATACAATGAGCCAGAGGGTGATGACATAGCTAACGAGTTACTACTAGAAGGAATCGATGAACCGGCTTGCTACTCGCAGGTTGTAAAAGAGCAGCATTAGAGAGAAGCTATGGATTACGAAATCAGTGCAATTGAGCGAAATCGGATATGGGAGTTAACAAATTTGCCCACTGGTCATCGTGCTATTGACCTAAAATGGGTATACAAAACAAAACGAGACATGAATGGTGAAGTATTGAGGCACAAGGCCAGACTTGTGGCAAAGGGCTATATGCAGAAGCTTGGTATCAATTATCATGAGGTTTTAATTCACTCCTGTAACGAGGCTGGAAACCGTGCGACTACTATTGGCACTTACAACTAAGAATGAATGGGAAATACACCATTTGGATGTAAAATCAGCTTTCTTGAATGGCAAATTGTACGAGGAGTTATATGTCAACCAACTTGAGGGCTATGTAATAAAAGGAAATGAGACGAAGGTTTACAGATTGTTTAAGACGTTATATGGCCTTCGTCAAGCTCCACGAGCTTGGTATACACAACTGAACAAGTGCCTCGAGAAGCTTGGTTTTGCAAAATATCCATTGGAGCATGCTGTTTACACAAAACGGGAAGGTAGTGAATCTTTGATTGTTGGTGTTTATGTAGGTGACTTGATTATCACAGGTACAAGTGTGAGTAAAATTGTTAAGTTCAAGAAGCAGATGAGCCAAGAATTTGAAATGTCTGATCTGGGAAAATTAATTTATTATCTCGGACTGGAAGTGGAACAAGGACCAGGCTTTGTTAAGCTCAAACTGGTTGCTTATGCAAAGAAAGTCTTGGAGAAAGCAGGTATGTTCGAGTGTAATGCAGCAAAGTTTCCCATGAAACCAAAACTACATATGCACAAGGATGAGAAAGGTAAGTCTGTCAACGCTACCGAGTATAAAAGCACAGTGGGAGGGCTGCGATACCTATTGCATACACGTCCAGACCTGGCTTATGCAGTCGGAGTGGTGAGTCGCTTTATGGAAAGACCCACGGTGCTTCATCAAGGTGCTGTAAAACGCATACTGTGGTACGTAAAGGGCACGTTGAACTACGGCTTGAAGTATACAAAGGAACGAGGAGACTATATGTTATCTGGCTTCTCGTACAGTGATCTAGCAGGTGATCTGGTAGATAAGAAAAGCACATGAGGGATGGCATTTTATCTCAACGAATCACTGATTACTTGGGTGTCTCAGAAACAGAGATGTGTAGCACTATCAAGTTATGAGGTGGAGTTCATGGCAGCTACAACCACCGCTTAGTCAGATTACTGATGTTCAACCCAGGCCTGTGGTGATTTATATCGAGAATAAGTCTACCATTGATTTAGCACAGAATCCTATCTTTTATGGTCGACGTAAGCACATTGACGTGCACTTCATTTTATTCGAGATTGTGTTGAGAAGGGTTGATCACTATTAAACATGTGAGCTATTAAACATGTGAGCTCTGATCAACAGAGAGCAGATATTTTAAAAAAGCCTATGTTCGTGATCAAGTTTGAAAAGATACGTGAGTTGTTGGGAGTCAAGGACCTTAGACGTGTTTAGATTAAGGGGGAATTTGTTGGATTATTTAATCTAGACATAATTTATTTATGTGTTTTGTTTACTTGTTTTTAAATAAAGTCTGTTATATAGACGTGGTGTATGGGCTTGATTAGGTAGTAGGTTGTTCAGTTAAAATAGGGGTCATGGAGGTGAATCAGGTATATAGTTCTTGGTTTATCTCATCTGGTGTAGTTTAAATACAGACTTGCTTTATTCAATCATTATCTCTTCAATATTAACTGTTTCCATGCAATATTCTCTCAAGTATATTTACTTACTCTTTAGTTATATCTAATATGGCACCCTAGAAGGAGAGAAATGATCGAGTGACCACAAAATTTAGATGATCTAATTACTATCATCACATATGTATTTACTTTGACAATCACACATTATATATAAATTAAATTCCATATTGTATATATTCATCTATTTTGTTCTCTTGTTTCATATATATCAATGTCATTTTTTGTTTTACTTAATATTTTATTTTATTTCATGCTTGAACATGTGATATCCCCCATTTGGTTAACAAGTATACTGTTCTCAAACTTTTATTTGCTAAATGAAAATAAATGAAAATCTGCATATAAGGCTAAATACAACTGAACAAATTCAACCGGTCTAAATTCGACCGAATTCTGTCGAATTTATGATCAACCTGAATGTTTGACTTACACGGCTAAATACAACCGCCAGCGGTTGAATTTACTAATAAATTTGACTGGTATTTTTGTGCGGTCTAATTTAGCCTTGTCAAAAAATGGAGGGAATTTTCCCGCCAACTTAATTATTTTACGCTCCTAAATTAAACTGCTAGAGGTCGAATTTAGCTTTAACAAATGAAGAGATATTTTCCCCATTTTTTGTTTGAATTTACTGAATTGGAAAAAACAACAACCAAATGCAGAAAAACAATATCAGTTGAAATAATTAAATTGATTGTAAACGAAAAATATAAAAAAAAAATATTTTTTTAAATCGAAACACTAGTTCAGGATTAAACACTAGTTAGCTGTATTATTCAAACTAAAGCTTGACTTTTAAAATGACAACCCGAATAAAAATTATTTTGATATTAAACCTTGGTTATAACAAGTATATATATATATATATATATATTGACATCCATACTGTTGGATCGTTGAAAAATATTTTTAAAAAAATTAAAACACCAATTCAGGATTAATACTAGTTAGCTGTATTAGTGAAACTGAAGCTTAACTGTTAAAATGGCAAACCAAATAAAATAATTTTGATTTTAAACTTTTGTTATACCACTAATATAAGTATCTATTGACATCCAACAGTTGGATCATTGAAAAATATTTTTAAAAAAATCAAAACACCAATTTAGGATTAAACAATAATTAGTTGTATTAGTCAAACGGAAGCTTGACTGCTAAAATGGAAAAAGCAAGTAAAATTATTTATGAAACTTTTATTATATCACTGATATATGTATCTATTGACATCCATACGGTTGGATCGTTGAAAAATATTTTAAAAAAATTGAAACACCAATTCAGAAATAAATACTAGTTAGCTGTACTAATCAAACCGAAGTTGGACTGTTAAAATGGAAAAACAAATAATATTTTTTTAATATAAAACTTTGGTCATAGCCGTATCTATTAACATACATACGGTTGGATCGTTGAAAAATATTTTTAAAAAAATTAAAACACCAATTCAGGAATAAACACTAGTTAGCTATACTAGTCAAATTGAAGCCTGACTGTTAAAATTGCAAAGTAAATAATATTATTTTAATATGAAACTTTGGTTATATGACTAATATATGTATCTATTGACATCCATAAAGTTAGATCGTTGAAAATTGTTTTTTAAAAAAATTAAAATACCAATCTGGATTAAACAATAGTTAGCTGTATTAGTCAAACTGAAGCTTGACTCTTAAAATGATAAACCAAATAAAATTATTATGATATGAATTTTTTATTATAGCACTAATATATATATATATATTGACATCCATACGGTTGGATCGTTGAAAAATATTTTAAGAAAAATTGAAACACCAATTAAGGAATAAACAGTAGTTAGTTGTACTACTCCAATTGAAACTTGACTGTTAAAATGGAAAAATAAATAAAATTATTTTAATATAAAAGTTAGGTTATATCACTAATACATGTATCTATTAACATTTATACGGTTGAATCATTGAAAATATTTTTTTAAAAAAATCAAAACACCAATTCAGGATTAAACACTACTAGTTAGTTGTACAGCCTGTACTAGTCAAATTGAAGCTTAACTGTTAAAATGGCAAAAAAAAAATAATTTAATATGAAACTTTGGTTATATCACTAATATATATTTATTGGCATCCATACGGTTGGATCGATGAAAAATATTTTAAGAAAAATTGAAATACCCATTCAGGAATAAACACTAGTTAGTTGTACTAGTCAAATTGAAACTTGACTGTTAAAATGGCAAAACAAATGAAATTATTTGAATATGAAACTTTTGTTATATCCCTAATATATATATCTATTGACATCCATTCTGTTTAATCATTGAAAAATATTTTTTAAAAAATCGAAACACCCATCCAGAAATAAACATTAGTTACATGTACTAGTCAAATTGAATATTGACTGTTAAAATGGCAAAACAAATAAAATTATTTTAATACTAAACTTTGGTTATATGACTAATATATGTATCTGTTGACATCGATACGTTTCAATCATTGAAAAATATTTTAAACAAAATCGAAATAGCAATTCATAAATAAACATTAGTTAGCTGTAATAGTCAAATTGAAACTTGAATGTTAAAATAGCATAAGAAATAAAATTATTTGATATGAAATTTTGGTTATATCATTAATATTAATATTAATAATAATTAATAGTTAAATACGACCAGTTTTGAACGGGCCGTATTTAGCCGTTTTTCTTATAGTACATTCACACCATTTGAATCGATTAATTATTTTATAAGATCACATCAATTATGCCACGTTATTTAATACAATTTTTTATTCATCATTTCTGCCTGTATCATTACTCATTATAGCATCAATTAAAGTTTTTCATTTCATTTATTTGCTAATTAATTAAATACGCTTAATCTAGTAGTTGAACTATGTACCTTTCACAAGGATAAAGTGTTTAACTATTGCAACAACACTTTATTTATAATTTTCCACTTTATTTGTCACATTATTTTGTAATTAGATTTTTGCATGCAGAGGTTTTCTTATTTTAATGCTATATGTTCATGCATGCACTCGTAGAGTCATAGTAAAGTAAAGACGTAATATGAAGAGTTCAATATTTTGTAGCTAACTGTAGTTGCGCAAAATAGTTTACTTACTCGCATGATTGGATGATGATGCAAGTTTTATGATCTAAACAGAAACGAATTTCATTTATCTATCTCCATCCAAAATGACCACCCATTAAATTTTTTCATCCTTTTTTATGTCAATCTACCATGTGTGCGGATGATAACATACTAGTATACATTATAGTATACTATTAATGTTCTACATGATTTTTCCTGCAAATAATTTTGAATATTATTTAGTGACTGTTGGGCCTCTGGGCTTTTGTCTAAACATGTTCAGCTATTTATTTAGTTTATTTGTTTTATTACGTAGCAGAATAAATCAACATACACGTTGTGTTGGTCAGCAGTAGTTGAGGGTTAGTAGGAAGGTTATCTTCACGTAGTTGCATATTTGTAGGAGTCACAGTTAGAGGTAGACTCTTTTAAATAAGTTTGTACTCTTTCCTGTTTTTAATGATCCCAGTTGTACGCTTTGATTTACAGAAATAAACAGATAGCTTCCTAAAAACTATTGTTCAGCTTTAACATCTGGTATCAGAGCTACTATACTCATCAATTTCTTTTTTCTTTCGTGATGGCTGAATCAAGTAAGAACAAGGAGGGTCAGATTGGGTTAACGTATCCATTATTGTCAAAGACCAACTACACCGCCTGGGCTATGAAGATGCGTGTTTTTATGCAGGCGCACAGTGTATGGGATGCAGTGGAGCCTAAGGATCCAAAAGCCACCGTGGAAGAGAAGATGGATAAACGAGCTCTTGCCATGATTTACCAAGGAATTCCTGAAGACCTTTTGCTGACTCTTGCAGAACGTAAGACCGCTAGAGAGGCATGGGACGCCATCAAAACGGTGTCTTTGGGAGCTGAGAAGGTTAAGAAGGCTAAGGCCCAAACTCTCAAAGCCGAGTTTGAGTCTCTGCTTATGAAGGATTCAGAACTGTTAGATGATTTCTGTTTGAAGTTAAATGGCTTGGTTGCTAACATCAGAGCACTTGGAGAAACAATTGGAGAAGAGTATGTTGTCAAGAAGTTGCTAAGAGCGGTTCCAACCAAATTTCTCCAGATTGCATCAGCAATTGAACAATTTGGAGACCTCGAAAACATGTCTGTCGAAGAGGTGGTGGGTTCCCTCAAAGCACACGAAGAACGACTATCTAGTCAAGGTGATGGTAAAGAAGGACAACAACTCTTGATGACTGAGGAGGAATGGTCGAAACGTGAACGTGAAAACAGTAATGGAAAACTGTTACTCACACGTGAAGAATGGCTGAGTCGCAAGGCGAACCGAGGGGGTTCACAGGCTGGGAATGATTATCGCGACAGGGACAACCATGGCGGTCGAGGTAGAATTGACAGAGGTAAGATAAAATGCTTTAATTGTGGTGCATATGGGCATTTTGCAGTTGAATGTAGAAAGCCCAAGAGAGATAGAACTCAAAGAGGTGAAGCGAATCTAACCCAGGTAAATGATGATGAACCTGCCCTTCTAATGACGCTGTGTGAGGAAGGTGCAGATGAGGTAATATTCCTAAGTGAAGGGACTGATTTGAAAGGGAAGGTGACCGACGATAGCACATGGTATTTGGACAATGGAGCTAGCAATCACATGACAGGGAGACGTGAAAAGTTTGAGAGTTTGGATAAATCACAGAAGGGACAAGTTAAATTTGGTGACGGGTCTGCAGTCAAGATAGAAGGCAAGGGCTCCATCAGAATAGTGTGCAAAAATGGTGAAACCAGGTTTTTACACGGTGTTTATTATATCCCTACTTTGAGAAGCAACATTATAAGTCTGGGACAACTCTCCGAGGAAGGGAATCGAGTGGTAATTGACGGGGACAGCCTGTGGATTTACGATAGCTGTGGACGATTGCTAATGCATGTCCGACGTTCTGTAAATCGTCTTTATAAAATCCACATTGAAGAAGCCACCAAGGAACTGTGTTTATTGACAAGGGAGGAAGAGAAGGCGAGGCTATGGCATTCACGTTTGGGACATGTAAATTTTAAGGCAATGCAAATGATGTCAACAAATCAAATGGTGTGTGGCTTGCCTTCAATCACTCAGCCAACAGAAATTTGTGGTGGATGTCTTATGTCGAAACAACATCGTAAGTTTTTTCCTCACCACTCAAATTTTACTGCTGAAACTAAATTAGCATTGATACACGGAGATATTTGCGGTCCCATGTCACCTCCCACACCAGCTGGTAATAGATATTTTCTTCTTTTTGTGGATGATTACTCTCGGATGATGTGGATATACATGTTAAAAACAAAGGATGAAGCTTTGTCTTATTTTAAAAAATTTAAATTGTTAGTTGAAAATGCTTCCAAGCAAACTATTCAGGTGCTTCGGACTGACCGCGGTGGAGAATTCTGCTCGAAAGAGTTTGAGCGATACTGTGAAGAGTCAGGTATAATGAGACACTATATCGCGCCCTATACACCACAACAAAATGGTGTTGTAGAGCGCCGAAATCGCACAATTGCAGCTATGATACGTAGCCTCTTAAAGGAACGCAATGTTCCTGCACAGTTCTGGGGAGAAGCAGCTAGACACGCGGTCTATATTCTCAACAAGATGCCCATACGAGCCCTGTCAAACATCACTCCCTACCAGGCCTGGTACTCGAAGAAACCTTCTGTCGAATCCTTGAGGGTGTTTGGATGTCTCTCGTATATGAAAATCCCTGCAGGTTTTACAAAAAAATTGGACGATCGGAGTAAGTTACTTGTGCATTTTGGACGTGAACCAGGTACAAAAGCATATCGTCTGTTTGATCCTATCACACAGCGTATACATGTAAGCAGAGATGTCGTTTTTGATGAAGGAAAAGCATGGCCTTGGCATGCTCCGTGTGACAGTGCAAGTCATACTGCTGGTCAACTTATTCTGCCTCCGTATATTGCAACAGAGCCCGCCGTTTCTGATGGGGATGGGTCACCTGTGACACCACATACACCTGCAACAACAGCCTCTAGTTCTGCTGAGCATACCCCATCTGCAGGCACTGAGAGTTCTAGTCACAGCACATCTACCGCAGATAGTCCTACTCCTCTCTTTCGACGCCTCTCTGATGTTTACAACAACACTGAAATAATGGAGCTCGAAGATCAATTGCTTTTGACTGGAATTGATGAACCTGTAACCTTCGAGCAAGCTGTCCAAACTGAGGCATGGCGAGCAGCCATGGATGCTGAAATCTCTACCATCGAAAAAAATCACACCTGGGAGCTCACGGACTTACCTTCAGGACACAAACCCATTGGCCTGAAATGGGTTTTCAAGCTGAAAAAAAATACTGAAGGACAGGTGATCAAGCATAAAGCTCGGCTGGTGGCAAAGGGCTATGTACAGCAGCATGGAGTTGATTTTGATGAGGTGTTCGCCCCTGTGACACGTCTGGAAACCGTCCGTTTGCTCCTGGCCCTTGCAGCTAAGAATTCATGGGAGGTACACCATCTCGATGTTAAATCAGCTTTTCTTAATGGGGTACTTCTTGAAGAGGTCTACGTTCAACAACCGAAGGGTTATGTGTGTAAAGGGCAGGAACATAAGGTTTATCGCTTACTAAAGGCTCTCTATGGCCTCCGACAAGCCCCCAGGGCCTGGTATTCTCAACTAAACAAATGTTTGCTTAAGCTCGGTTTTGTCAAATGCCCCTACGAGCATGCTGTGTACACCAGAAAGAATGAGTCTGATTCTCTTGTTGTCGGTGTGTACGTTGATGATTTGATCGTCACTGGCACTAACCCGTTGCAGATTGTCAAATTCAAGGGGAAAATGAACCGTGAATTTGACATGACAGATTTGGGAAAACTGTCGTACTACTTGGGCTTGGAAGTTGACCAGGGACCGGGTTTCATTGAGATAAAGCAGACCACATATGCAAAGAAAGTTCTTCAGAGAGCAGGTATGAGTGAATGCAGTATAGTAAAATATCCCATGGATTTTAAGCTGCAGATCGATGCAGATGTCTCGGGTGAACCAGTAAATACAACGCACTTCAAGAGCTTGGTTGGTGGATTAAGATACTTGGTGTATACTCGTCCTGATATAGCATACGCAGTAGGTATCGTTAGTCGATACATGGAGAAGCCCACTGTGCTGCACTTGAATGCCATAAAACGTATATGCAGATACGTGAAAGGGACTTTAAATTACGGACTAGTCTACACAAAAGGTCGTGGAAATTATATTCTATCAGGTTACTCGGATAGTGATCTGGCTGGCAGCATTGAGGACAGGAAAAGCACCAGTGGTATGGCATTCTATCTTGATGAAAGTCTGATCTCTTGGGTATCACAGAAGCAGAGGTGCGTTGCCCTATCGTCTTGCGAAGCCGAGTTTATGGCTGCTACAACTGCAGCTTGTCAGGGAATCTGGCTTCAAAGGGTGCTAAGTCAAATTACAGAGATAAAGCCAGGGCCAGTAATCTTGTATATCGACAATCGATCTGCTATTGACCTAGCTAAGAACCCTGTGTTTCATGGCAGGAGTAAACACATTGACGTGCGGTACCATTTCATTCGGGAGTGTGTTGAACAAGGATTGATTGTGATTAAACACGTTAACACCAGTTCACAACGTGCAGATATTCTGACGAAAGCTTTGCCTGCAGCAAAATTCGAGAAGATGAGGAACCTGCTTGGAGTCAAGAATCTGAAGCATGTTTAGACTAAGGGGGAGCATGTTGGGCCTCTGGGCTTTTGTCTAAACATGTTCAGCTATTTATTTAGTTTATTTGTTTTATTACGTAGCAGAATAAATCAACATACACGTTGTGTTGGTCAGCAGTAGTTGAGGGTTAGTAGGAAGGTTATCTTCACGTAGTTGCATATTTGTAGGAGTCACAGTTAGAGGTAGACTCTTTTAAATAAGTTTGTACTCTTTCCTGTTTTTAATGATCCCAGTTGTACGCTTTGATTTACAGAAATAAACAGATAGCTTCCTAAAAACTATTGTTCAGCTTTAACAGTGACAAGGGCCTAGATAATTGATATCGCAAGATTTTTATGCTCCATATACATCTAGCAAATCAGTTTCATGATGAAGGATAAAAACCGACTCCCAATCTCGATCTTTTTGTATTGTCCCATGTTTCTTGTACTGGATGAAGGAAGTACTTTTATGAGGCGGTTAAAGGGACAAACAATGCTAGGGGATTGAGAACACAGTTGAAGGGTAAACGCGAACATGTTCATTGTCGCCTGAAAGAACCATAGGGCTAGGGGATTATGCGGTTGATACTTACCAAGAACATGTCACAGTTGTCAATGATGCTATAAAGGTTCTTACTGTTATGAATATATCCAAGAACAAGGTTCGGAGATAAGAATGACGGATCTGCATCAGGTTTTCTCACGTGTTGAATATTAATCTGCCAAGACAGAATATGCTCTAGTCATGACGGAAGATAACCTGCGTGTTAAATGCATGTATACTCAGTTATACTAATATTTATCGACTATTTTCTGCTGGAGGAAGTTGATAGGTTAGGGGTCGCATCTTTTTGGAACTTGGGGACTACTTTGAGTTTTGACAATGGTGATGAATGTAACGTCGCCTCTATAAGAAAGATACATTATGATGCCTTGTTGAATGCAACTGAACAATAGCACCAGAACATGAAGTGGCTATGATGAAGTGACCTTCCCACACGGTTAGTTATGAGTTATGACTAGTTCAAATATTATAGCATCTTTCATATGTAGTCATAAAAATATGGGCCATCAATTAGTGTGGGATTTTTGTTGAAAATTAATCTGGGCATGGACTTTGATATCCTTGTAAATCAATATTCATACATGCATGGCAACTTTGTAGAGTAAGAATCATTTCAAAACCGGTGTAAAAAACAAGTGCCAAAACATTTTTGTGCTAAGGTGGTTTGTTTAATAACTATTTATTCTTCCTATAAGGCTTTTAATTTTTGTATGGTGATAATATATTAAATGAAACAAATCATTTAATCACTCAACTAAATATAAATACCAAATATCTAGCAATGTACCCAATACCCACTGCAACTTAACACACATTTCTATCTTAAACTCAATATTGATTAAAATATGATTTGTAGATGTGTAGAAAAATTATCCACTGAAAAATTTAAACTAAAACTTATTTAATTCAACAAGGAACATACATATGCCTAGCTACACATTATGACCAATACTCCCTCCGTCCCGTTCAATTCTTTACGTTTGGTTTGGGCACGGAGGTTAAGAAATATGTATAAAGTAGTGAAAAAGAGAAAGAAGAGTGTGTGAATTGGTGGGTCCCATTAAGTTTTAATATATAAAAGAGAGATAGTGGAGTAAAAGTAGTGTGAAAAGAAAGAAAAAAGTGGGAAAGTGGTGGGACCCATTGACTATTTTTGGTAAGTTTTGAAATGTAAAGAATTGGATGGGACATCCCTAAAAAGAAAGTGTAAAGAAATGGTTGGGACAGAGGAAGTACTACATTATTCAGTGTATTTATCCGTATAAAATTCAAATTTGTCGGGTGTGAGTTTACATGAAATATAAATGACATCAATTTATCAACTAATGCCAATTTAAACGATTCTAATTCAAATGTGATTAGAAGTGAAATCAATCTAATGCAAACCCAAATTGATCCGTTTTATTTAAAACTAAAATTGGATCCGCATCGAATCAAACTCGAAGTTGGTCCGACCCGAAAATTGATCAGATCAGAATCGGATTCGGTTATCAGAATTATCTAAGTATAGTCGTGTGTACACCCAATTATGTATATCACTTAACGATAATTCTACATTATAACAATGTCAGTTTGGAAGTAAATAATCAATACATTCAGGCTCGGCTCCCAGTGAACACAGTAGTACATGGTGATTGTCTAAAAAAACATGTACTACCTCCGTCCCCTCATTTTTTTACATTTTTTTAGATGATTAACACGGAATTTAAGATAATTATAAAGTATAGTTTCAGAATTTATTTTTAAAATTTTCTTTTAGTGTATAAAAATTTGCATATTATGTTTTTATATAGAAAAAAAATTATACAATTACATTTAATAAGAGAATTAAAGTGCGTCGAACCCCTTCTCCCAATGTAAAGAATTGAGCGGGAAGAAGGGAGTATAAAATATTAATAACTTTGTTGTCTTTTATTTTTCAAAGTCCTTTTTCTTCCTTATTTGAGTATCGCAACATTGCATGTAATATTGGCATCCAAGGTGGTCAGCGGCCAAATAACAGATACAGAAAGGATGAATTATTCTGCATGTAGAGCTCCACATTATTTAGAAATCAAATTGTTTAGAGACTGACCATGAAGACATGTACATATACAGGCAGTCGATTTTAAAACATAGTCAAAGATTTTTTTAAAATACTATTTTGCTAATAATTAATCCCCACCTACTGTTAAATTATGCAGCTTAGAGCTTAATTAAAAATGTGGACCATTAATATCAGAAATCAACCAATTAGTAAGTGTATGTTTTACTTCTCCAAAAGATCAAACAAAATACAAAGATCAAGTCACTTTTTCGCCGTATTTTTCTCCGTCCAGGCCGTCCTTTCAAAATTCATGGAGTAGAAATAATAGATATACTGTTAATCCGTGATTTCTCATGATGCATTGAAGAAGTCTACAGCAAGTCAGATAGCAAGTCAGATTGTTAGTTAGTTAGATAAGTATTAGAGTTTTGTTTAATGTTAACTTAGTTAACTGGATAACCTTTGAATTATCTTTTCAAAACAAACTCTATTTTGGATA
The DNA here is from genome assembly GCF_009905375.1 of Apium graveolens. NCBI lineage: Eukaryota > Viridiplantae > Streptophyta > Magnoliopsida > Apiales > Apiaceae > Apium > Apium graveolens. The sequence continues at coordinate 263,152,484 of NC_133654.1, read as the reverse complement.
AACCTAATCTATTTCAAATAACCAATCTTTATCAGGTTTATCTCTTTCAATAAACAAACTAACGGATTACTGTTTTATACTCATTCTAATATTTCAAACCTAATCTTATCTTTTATTATCTTCAAAAGATTTGAAATACAATCTATCTGTTACATGTTTTCTATATATATCCGACTTGATGTTTTTCAGAAAACACAACTCTCTGCACTTTCCATCTTACTCTTTTCTGAGAAAAACACTCTCTTGATTACATACATTGCCTATCCAGTTAATTAAGAGATATAGTCGAGTTCTAATCTTTCACATTCTATTCTTTGTACTCGAAAGGTGTATTGTATCACTTGTCCCGGGTTGTGGGAGGTTGATTACAAGATCAAGGCCAAGTAGCTGTGTGCTAGGGAAAGATTTCTTTCAAGTGGGCCAAGTTTGTAATCAAGGAAAGTTTGTAAGTACTTTGTTTTAAGTGGATATAATACATTCTTTATGCTAGTTGGCATGAGGACTTGGATGTAGGTCATAGACTAGGTATAGAGGCCGAACCAAGTGAAAAACTCTTGGTGTTCTTGCATTATTTTATTTCCAGCATTGCACGTTTCAGTTTCTGTAATTTACATTCTGCTGTTAAATAGGGTCTGTCTCATTTAGATTCAGTCTGTCTCATTTGCAATAGAGACTGTCCCATTTGTGAACAGTCGTACTTTAACTGTAATTCGATTGTGCCTACGAATTTCATTTGGTATCAGAGCAGGTGCATTTAACCTGTCTTTTAGTGACTGTTTTGCTAGCGATCCATGGCGCAATCAGAACGTGTGTCAATTAATATCCCTCCTCTCTTAATTGGAGCTAAAAATTACAATGACTGGAAATTTCGAATGAAGATCTTTCTTCAGCGAGATGCTTATGAATGAGATGCTATTGAGAATGACATAACTATTCCCATGAAAGAGGGAAAGCCAAAGCCTCTAAAGGATCTGTCTCCTGAAGAAGTCAATGCCTTGAACTATAATGCTAAAGCCATGAATGCCCTTCTAAGTGGAATGGCTGCAACAGAACTATGCAAAGTTTCTGCATGTACTACGGCTAAACAAATCTGGGATACTATCCAAGTTAGCCACGGAGGAACGTTTAAGGTATGTGAAGTGAAACTTAGTATGCTAATAAGTGATTATGAAGTTTTCAGGTTGGAACGAGATAAAAGTGTCAAAGATGCTCAAGGAAGGTTTTTGACCTTGATGAATTCTATCTCACTACTCGATAAGATTATTCCTCAAGCTGAAATCAACAGAAAAATCCTCAGAGCTATGCCTAAAAAGTTCTCCTCAAAGGTTACCATCCTTCAGGATTCTCCATCGATATCAACTATGGAAACTCTCACTCTATTCAGTGAATTAGAGGAATTCGAGAACCGGCTACGTAGATATGATGAAGAAGATGAAGCCCCCAGGAAAAAGACTCTAGCTCTTAATGTAGATGCAGGTGATTCTTCTGAAGATTCTGATGAGGAGATTGCACTTCTCACTAAGAAGTTCCATAAATTTCTGGCCAAAAAGAATGCATCTAAACGACCCATGAAGTCTTCATTTCCAAAGAAAGAATTCGGACCTAGTTCAAGCAAGGAAAGCAAAAATAATCAAAACAAGGATGCATGCTTTGAGTGTGGAAAGAAAGGTCATTTCAAGAAGGACTGCTACAAGCTCAAAGCCAAAAAGAAAGCTTTACTCACATGGAGTGACGATGATTCTGAAGTGGATATTGATTCAGACGATGAATTAGCTCAACTATGCTTTGCTGGACTTAAATATGACTCTAGTGACAATGATGAGCTACATACTGTTCAAATTAATAAAAATTCATCTCAGGATGTACTAACCTTGCAGGCTCAAAATAGAAAGTTAAAAGAAAAGAATGCTTATCTTAAACAAGCATTGAGTGAGGTTCTTAATGAGGTTGATGATTCCATCAAAGATGAATCCTTAGTAGAAGAAAACAAGCTATTATCTGAGAAGGTCTCTAAGCTGAAAGAAGAAGTCAACTACCTCAAGAATGAGATCGAGATGAAAGATGCATGTCTTGATGCATTAAAGAAGGAAACTTTTTCTGCCGAATCAAATGCATCTTCTGATTCTATAGTTCCTGAACTCGAGCAAATGGTTGCCCAGTTGGAAACTGATCTAGCCAAATGTTTCCATGGAGAAGGAACCCTGAATGCCTTACTTGCCCAACAGAAATCTTCTCTTGACAAAGAAGGTTTGGGGTATGGATCAGCCAAGAAGAAAGTCTTTCAAAGTGGCTACAGAAGAACTCCTATGAAATACAAGATGTCTTATGAAAAATGTCAAGACTGTGGCAAATCTGGTCACACTAATTCTGTATCTCGGTTATGTGGTTTTAAGGGCCACGATCCTAACTCTGCAACTAGATCTAAATCTGTGCATAAATCTGTTAATATTGTTCAAATATGCATTAAGAAATCTGACAGGCATTTGTATAATATTTATGATACTAACATTCAAGGACCCAAAGTCATGTGGGTACCTAAGAGATAAAGGATCTTTTGCAGGTATGCTTTAAAGTCCATGTTCCTCGAAACAAGTGGATTATTGATAGCGGTTGCTCTCGTCACATGACTGGAGATAAATCAAAGTTTCTCTCATTAATCGCTAAAGATGGAGGCTTAGTTACTCTTGGAGATTCCAATACCGTACGTATTGTAGGTAAAGGTACCATAGGTAACAACAAGTTTGCTATTAATAATGTTCGTTTAGTTGATGGTCTAAAGTATAATCTTATTAGTGTAAGTCAGTTAACTGATGCTGGTCATAGTGTTAAGTTTGATAAAGATGTTTGTTATATTGGTAATAAAGCTAACGAGTTTGCTTTAGTAGCTAAAAGAAAGGGAAACATCTTTGTGTTAGATTTTGATGAGCAGCAAGAAGAAATCTGTCTAGCTACTGTTCAAGAATAACAGAATCTGTGGCATAGGCGTCTTGGTCATGTTCATATGGATCTTCTTCGAAAGATATCTTCACATGAGTTAGTTCGAGGTTTACCAAAGCTAAAATACAAGAAGTCAGAACCATGTTCAGCTTGCCAGCTTGGAAAATAGGTGAAAACTTCCTTTACTATTAAGAATAAAGTATCAACTTCTGTTCCTTTGCTGTTGTTACATATAGATCTCTTTGGTCCAGAAAGATATGTAAGTTTGGGAGGTAAGAATTATGCTTTCGTTATAGTAGATGATAACTCTTGCTTTACTTGGGTGCTATTCTTGCGTACTAAAGATGAATCTTTTAGTGAATTCAAAGATCTTATTATTAACCTTGAGACTAAGTATTCTTTAAAGCTCAAGACTATTCGTAGTGATCATGGAGGAGAATTCGAGAAAAAATTCGTAACCTTCTGCAAATTTAGAGGCATTACTCATGAATTCTCTTCCCCACGTACTCCACAACAAAACGGAGTTGTTGAACGCAAGAACAGAACTCTACAGGAAACTGCTCGTACTCTACTTCATGAAAGTAATCTGCCACGTAAATTCTAGGCAGAAGCGGTAAACACTTCTTGTTATGTGTTAAATAGAATGCTTATTCGTCCTATTTTGCTTAAAACTACTTATGAATTGCTTAAGAATAAAACGCCTAACATCAGTTATTTTCGAGTATTTGGTTTAAAAAGTTTATCTTAGATACACAGAACACTCGAGGAAAATTTGATGTTAAGTCTTTGGAAGGAATTTTCTTGGGATACTCTATTATAAGCAAGGTTTATAGAGTTTATAATTCTATCCAGCATAAAGTTGAAGAATCTATCGACATTGCATTCAATGAATCTACCTTGAAGATATCTCAAATTGAAGAAGATGTTGCTGATCAGCCGTCTCATTCTCAAATAAGACAGTCTCAATCTCAAAAAGGTCAAGTTTTTGAGGAAAAATCAGATTATCCAAGAACTCCTGATTCATCTACCTCTTCGGGAAATTCTCAAGACTCTCCTCAGACTCCTGATCAATGGTCAAATGATTCTTTCACTTCTCAGCAAGGAAATTCTATTCAAGAAGAAATGAGACAGTCTCATTCCAAGTCTCAGTCTCAATCAAAAGAGACAACACCTATTCCTTATCAAGCAGACAATTCTAGCGAAGAGGAAATGAGTACTATCCAATTGCCAAAGTCTTCTAGAACAGTTAAGAATCATCCACCAGATAATCTCCTTACAGATTTGGATCAAGGAATCTCTACGCGAAGCAGACTTCATAACTTATGTGCATTCTGTGCCTTTGTTGCTGAATTTGAACCAAAAAATGCTCAAGAAGCTGTTGCAAATGAATGTTGGTCAGTTGCCATGCAAGAAGAATTAAACCAGTTCGAACGTTGTCAAGTCTGGGAACTTGTCTCTCCTCCTTCTAATGCCAAAGTCATTGGTACTCGTTGGGTTTTCAAGAATAAGAAGGATGAAGATGGTAACATCATTCGGAATAAAGCTCGTTTAGTGGCTCAGGGATACAACTAACAAGAAGGAATTTATTTCGACGAGACATATGCCCCTGTAGCTCGACTCGAAGCTATTCAGATTCTAATGGCATTTGCAGCTCACAAAGGATTCAAGCTTACCAAATGGATGTTAAAAGCGCATTTTTGAATGGCTATCTCAAGGAAGAAGTTTACTTAAAGCAGCCCCCAGGTTTCATTCATGAAAAATATCCACACTATGTCTATAAGCTCAAAAAGTCTGTCTATGGATTGAGACAGTCCCCTCGATGTTGGTATGAGCGTCTCAGTCAGTTCTTGTGAAAGAATGGTTTCACTCGTGGTACACTCGATCCAACCCTCTTTATTTTTCATAAATATAATCATTTTCTATTAGTACAAGTTTATGTAGATGATATTGTGTTTGGATCTACTGATGAATCTTTGTGTAAGTGGTTTTCTAACTGCATGCATAAAGAATTTGATATGAGTTTAATGGGTGAATTGCAATATTTTCTAGGCTTGCAAATTAACCAATCTACTGCAGGCATTTTCATACATCAAAGTAAGTTTTAAATGATTTGCTTAAGAGATTTGCGTTATAAAATATTTTTGCTAAAGCTACTCCGATGAGTACAACTGTGAAGCTCACTAAGTATGAACAAGGTACACCTGTAGACATTACTAAATATCAAGGTATGATTGGCTCGTTATTATATTTAACTACTTCTCGTCCTGATATTATGTATAGTGTTTGTCTCTGTGCTCGTTTTCAATCTCAACGTAAAGAATCTCATCTGAATGCAGTTAAACGGATTTTCAAGTATCTTAAGGGAACTAAAGATCTTGGAATATTTTATCCCAGTTCTACTTCTTTTAAGTTAATTGGTTTTTCAGATGCTGATTATGCAGGGTCACGGGTTGATAGAAAAAGTACAAGTGGTGCGTGTGAATATTTAGGTGATTGTTTGGTTGCATGGCACAGTAAAAAGCAAACATCTATAGCTCTCTCCACTGCTGAAGGAGAATACATTGCAGCTGGTAGTTGCTGTGCCCAAATTCTCTGGATGCAACAAACATTACAAGATTTTGGTATTTTCTATACAAATATTCCAATTTATTTTGATAATACCTCTGCTATTAACATTTCTAAAAATCATGTTATGCATTCTCGTACAAAGCAAATTGATGTTGGTCACCATTTTCTGCGAGATAATGTCTCAAAAGGTAATATTGAGTTAACTTATATCTCAACTGATAAGCAAAGAGCAGATATTTTCACCAAACCTTTAGCTGAAGACCGATTTTGTCTTATGAGTCGTGAACTTGGTATGTGCACTATCTCTCATTAAGTTATCATATTTTTACATTTGTGCATGCATACTATTTAGTTTATTTATGTCAATTATTTGCATAATTCATCTTTGTGACTAAAATTTCATAATTGAGTGTTTAAGTATTTGCTTAATTTAAATGCTGATTGGTCTATAGGATTTATTGATGGATTTTTGCGAATTAATTGCCATGTTTGGTTTAATTTAATTTGCGTGTTTCAGTCTATAAATGTATAATTTATATGTATTTATTTGATGGGACTCTTGGACTTTGGAACTGAACCGAGTTGCATGCATTATCCTTCAAGTCTTTCAATTTGATTTGACTACCCAGTCTGTTTCTTCTCAATCTCTGTGCATGTATCCTCGTTTTTCGAGATACACTCCACCTCTCCACTTCTATCACGCTTCTATCTCTTCATATTCCTCTCTTCTCTATTTAACCTTCACTTCTTTTTCTTTTTCCTGTTTCAAATCTCTCTTCGTGTTCTTCACCATGTCGACTCCTAACACCTGTTCTAAATCTAAACACTCTAAAAACCCTAACCCATCCTCTTCTATTTTGAAACGCCAAAGAACTAATCCCGACACCTCTACTCCAATGTCACCCGAGAAATCTTCTCAGCCTAAAACTTTGTCAAAACCCATTCTTAAAGAACAACTTTGTGATCTTGATTTGCTTCAACAAGTTGGGGTTATTGATTTGTTTTCTGCTATGGGTTGTGAATCTCTTTTGTCTCCACCGGATGTTATTTACCCTTCTCTGGTCCGGGAATTTTATTCTAATTTCACAATGATGAAGGAGAATATGGTTTATTCTGAGGTTCAAGGTCCAGGATTACAGTATGAAGAACAACTGAAAGTGATTCTTGGTGAAAACTTTGTCGGTACCTATCTTAAGCCCATGGTACATGATCTTACTCCACTTGCTTTATTGTTTTTTAAATTGTTTCACACCAATCTTTTGCCTCGTAAAAGTGGACGTGGCCGCGTCACTTATCAGGATGTTGTTCTAATTTCTGTTTTCATGACTAAAACCCCCTGTGATATTGCTTCGTTGATTATCAAGTACATGAGTCATTGTGTGTCTCATGAGTCTATGAATTTTTCCTTTCCTGCTTTGTTGATGAAGATATTTAGACATTTTTCTATTATTTCTGAGGATGATGACACTGAGCCAGTGTCTAATATATTTGATCTATCTGTCTTGTCTGCTAATAATATTGAGGTTATTGAGTCTGGTGTTCTTATTTTTAGTGAGGGTCATAAATCTTTTGGTTCGTTTCCTGAGTCTCCTCACTATATGTCTGATCCTGATCAAGAGGATTCTGTTTTGTTGAACTCGTTGTTGTCAAAAGTTTCTGAAAACAACAAACTTTTAGAGTCTCTTAAAACACAATTTGCTTCTATTGAGTCCTTGGCATCCTTGACTTCTCAAGTCAGTATGATGCGTGCTTCCTATGAGATGTTTAATAAGTCTGTCACTGCTTCTCTTGAGTCAATAAATGCAAAATTGGAGATTTTACATGTCCATGATAAGAAGATGAATAGGGCTATAGATTTTGAGTTTGGTGCGCTGCATAAGGGAATGGTTACCACTGCCAAGGCCTGGGAGGAAGAATTTGTCAAGATTTTCTATCAACTTGGTACATAAACCAAGTACATATCTCAGCAGGTCTCTACTCGAAGCATGCCATGGCACCAGAAAAACGACTGGCTTGGTGATATGACTCTGGCCGAGATTACCTCCCCTTTGCCCCTGCCAGCAGTTCCTCCACCTGAAGCTTTTAGGATGACTCGTGCTGAATACCACTCATATATCTTGGAATGGCTCTGCAAAAGGGATGGGAAAGCTCCAGATGAAGGCCAGTTGGACAAGCTCTTCACTGAGTATGGTGCTCCGCCAGCCTACCACAATAAGGGAAATAGAAAGACTCGAGATTCTGCTCCTGTCGAAGTTGATGATTCTGACTAGTTTCTCTATCCGCCTTTTATGATGTTGTGGGGGAGAATTTTTATATTTGTTTTATGTTTATTTAAGAAGATTGCTTCATCTGTTTGGTTTTTTTTTGTTGGTTAAGACTTGGTTTTTATCTATGATGATTTTGGTTTGGATAGCACTGGTTTATGTGCTGGATTAAATGTTTGAGGTTCTATAACTTTAAGCACTGTTGGGTGCTTGGTTTTTAATCTTATTTGTTGTCCCATGTATTTACCTGTCTCATTTGATAAGTCATATGTTTCATTTGCATATTCACATGATTATCAACTGATTGTTGCATATATACACTGTTATTATCTAACATATTGCAACAGGTGATTAAAGTGTTTTTGATAGGGGAGCATAACACTTCTTTACCCTTGGCATCATCATAAAAGGGGGAGAATGTTAATCTGTGATTTCTGATGATGTATTGAAGAAGTCTACAGCAAGTCAGATTGTTAGTTAGTTAGATAAGTATTAGAGTTTTGTTTAATGTTAACTTAGTTAACTGGATAACCTTTGAATTATCTTTTCAAAACAAACTCTATTTTGGATAAACCTAATCTATTTCAAATAACCAATCTTTATCAGGTTTATCTCTTTCAAGAAACAAACTAACAAATTACTGGTTTATACTCATTCTAATATTTCAAACCTAATCTTATCTTTTATTATCTTCAAAAGAGTTTGAAATACAATCTATCCGTTACATGTTTTCTATATATATCCGACTTGATGTTTTTCAGAAAACACAACTCTCTGCACTTTCCATCTTACTCTTTTCTGAGAAAAACACTCTCTTGATTACATACATTGCCTATCCAGTTAATTAAGAGATATAGTCGAGTTCTAATCTTTCACATTCTATTCTTTGTACTCGAAAGGTGTATTGTATCACTTGTCCCGGGTTGTGGGAGGTTGATTACAAGATCAAGGCCAAGTAGCTGTGTGCTAGGTAGCTGTGTGCTAGGTAGCTGTGTGCTAGGTAGCTGTGTGCTAGGGAAAGATTTCTTTCAAGTGGGCCAAGTTTGTAATCAAGGAAAGTTTGTAAGTACTTTGTTTTAAGTGGATATAATACATTCTCTATGCTAGTTGGCATGGAGACTTGGATGTAGGCCATAGACTAGGTATAGGGGCCGAACCAAGTGAAGAACTCTTGGTGTTCTTGCATTATTTTATTTCCAGTATTGCACGTTTCAGTTTCTGCAATTTACATTTTGCTGTTAAATAGGGTCTGTCTCATTTAGATTCAATCTATCTCATTTGCAACAGAGACTGTCCCATTTGTGAACAGTCGTACTTTAACTGTAATTCAATTGTGCCTACGAATTTCAGACACATCGTGCATTTAACTCTACAAAATTACTCCAGCTCCATCAGTAAGAAACTATACGTGCATTTGAGTAAGAACCGATATTGGTTCATGCCCCCACCAGTCATTAATGAATCCCCAGTTACTCCAGCCAATCATATCTAGACAACGTATTTTTAAAAACCTCCAAACCTGTGACTTTAGAATCAACCCAATGACATTTTAGAAAGCTTCACAAAACATGGGCTGCGATACTTTTTGCATATGGAAACCGAAACATCGAAACTATCCACAAACAATTTTGATAAGATGTCAACGATAAAGTAGTCAAATATTGTATGTAGAGTGGATGTATAGACTACCTTGGTGCCCATTTGGAAATTTTTGTGCCCCTTTGAAATTTTTTTAATAAGTAATTTAGAATTTAAAATGAATAAATGAAATAAATGTTAAGTAGATGAATAGTTATATTCTAAAAAAGTGTTTGGACAATATACTAGTATGTCAGAATTTTTTTAAATGAAATAAATTAAAATAAATAATTTTAAATATAATAATTTTATATAAATTTTGAATGAAAAAGACATCTAAAAACATAAATTTAAAAATTAAAGTTAATAAAAAAGTGAAAAATTAAAATAAGTCGAGAAAAAATACGTCGTTGCTAATATTCAACTTTTCAGTTTATAAGTGATAAATTCGATTTAAAAGTTAAGACGATAAACACTAGTCAATAAGTATTTACGAACTTAAAAGTGAATAAATAACTTATACTATATGTAAACGGGCCCTATATTACAAACATGTTCGGCGTTCGGCGAGAGTTGTCAACTTTGAGGCTTCCCTTTTATGGGCGGTTTGGTGAGAAAATTTGGGTGTATGAGTTTTGTTGATTTCAAACCTATATTTGTTTGGTTCATAATAAAATTAGTGAAACTCATGCTTTGAAACTTATAAGAGGTGTCTATAATTAAATACAATTTTAGTACACATATATTAAATATGATATGTTGTTCAATTTTAAATAAAATCATTATAATTTTTATTTAATTTATTAAAAATATTTGATTATTATTTAATTGGTTAAACTATATTTTTCTAATCATATACCTTTTTATTAAATTTTTATTTGTAAATTGTATATGAAATTAATTTAATGCATATACTTATAAATAATATTAGAATAAAAAATGAATTTTCAATTATATTTAAAATGAAACAGATTTATTTCATGGAATAAGGACATAATATCGTAAATCATTCCTCATGATCATTTCTCATTTCAAACTCATACAGACTTCTGAATCAAAGGGAAATGATTAAGACTTGCATATACATTTTTCTCTAATTTTAGCTGACATTTGACAATATATGCAAGCAAGGATCTTTTTTTTTAAATGAGATATCATATTAATTCATCAAACTCTCGCTTACAAGGTGCTCCAACACAGACTGTGGAGGAGTCAGGATATCAATAAAGCAATTAATGTCACAAGGCACTCTAGAAATTAAATGAGTTACCTCGTTAGTTTGCTTTTTAACAAAAGATACCAAAATATTCCTACTGCCTGCTAATAATCTTTGGCCTTCTTGAAATATCACACCAACTTCCAAGAGATTCTCTATCACATTATTTACCACGTGAACTGTATTTAGCAAATCACTCTCAATATCCACGTTATCCATACCCAGCGAGGTGATCCATATGATAGCTTCCATCACACCTGTGGCTTCTGCTTCCACAGCTGGAACTGATGCGGCAAACCTGTAAGTTCGTGCCCTGATGAAGTGACCTCTGTGATCACGAAGAATGATGCTACATGAAAACTATGAACAACCTGCAACAACGTGAGCATCGACGTTAACTTATCGACGTCCTTCACTCGGGGGTTTCCACTTAATTCCTGTATCTTCAGAATGTTGCACGCCAGTTCGATTCCTTATAATTTTCTGATGCTGGCTATCTCTCCACTGCTGCACTTGAAGAACACTCCACTACATCGCCTGTTAAGTTGTGGTCATCTTGTTCTGCCAAACCTTGAGGTTTCTAGCTGACCATATACCCCACATAATTGCTGCTATCTGTCCCAACTTTTCGTAAGATTCAGAAGCCAACGTCTGTAATAGCCATTCTGAACAATCTTCAATCGCAGACGTATCAAACCCTGTTAAGTCACACACACTGTAGAAGGGGGTTGAATACAATGTTTACTACAATCAAATCGAATATAAGAACTCAAGTAACAGAACACAGATTTTATTCAACACAATAAACTCTGTTATAAAGAATTGTTCTCTCTCAGTGATGAACAAATTATCACGAGAGCTGCTAGGGTTACAATGAATAATATTCTCGATTAAGATAACACTTTTAGTGTAAACCCTATGTCTGTGTTTATATTCTACACAGTTACAAGATAATCTTCTAACTGATATCGAATATGATTCTGTATCCTAAAATATATCAACTAGTTATCTTTTCTTCCAAGTCTTCTATTCTTCATAGAATTTTCTCCATGCATATCTCTTCTTGTTTTAGTCTTGATCTTCTTTCCTTTCAATCAGCCGCCTTCTTTATCTGAAAGTCTTCTTAAGTCCTGATATTATCTCCTGATAAATATCTTCTGATATCTTAAGTTCTGATAACTTAAGTTCTGATATCTTAAGTTCTGACTTCAATATAAGTACTGATTTCCAGTTAAGTCCTGATTTATCTTGTTAGACAAGATCTGAAAACTAAACACAAATCACTATTAGACATGACATCATAAATATATCTAACAATCTCCCTCAACTTGTAAATTAGCATAATATACAAGTTCAATAGATATTTGATGATGTCAAAAACATTAAGTACAAATGCCTATGAGAATTTGACTAGATAACTACAACTTACAGTCCTTTAAGTTTTTACCATCCTTAAAGTCTGATATCAGCTTTAGCCTGTATATCCTTTAGAATTTATCAGCTGTAGTTCTTGATTTGGCTTCAGTGAGTGATCTCTTTAATGTCAGGAGTTGTTCTGAGATAGTTCTCCAACAGAGTTCTCTCAGCATATTCAAGTTCATTTTGCATCCTCCTTTTTGCATCTTTGGGTTCAGCTGTATCTTCACTTGTCTGAAAGATAGCAACCCTGAGATCATTTATTTTTGCTTTCCTTATATTCTGATCCAGTCTGATGACATAGGCTTTATCAGACTATGGATTGAATTCAAGTCCCTTAATACCAAGATATGTATTGATTTTAGCAGTATCAGGCTTTATCTCAACAATATCATCATTGTGAGCTCTATACATAGGATAGTATGGCCTGTCAGACTTTACAGAGTATAATTTCTTCTGTCTTTCAACACTAGACCTTATGTATCTGGCAGCACTTTAGGTTGATCTGTTTTTCACTTGAAGTAGAAATAGCACATGTTGCAATTTTTCAAAGTACTTCAAATGAATAACATGCTTTCTAATCTGGAATACACTTCCATCTATCATGAAATATAGCATGATATCTTCTTTCAATATAGAGTGGTAGACCATTTGTACAGACTTCAGTTGATTCAGTCTTTCAGGAGTTGTTCCCACTCCTGGATCACTTAAGGAAGTTGAATCATTGGTAGTATTGTGTATCCTTCTTTCATTAGAACTACCCAATCCTGATTTGTCTCTAACTTCCTTTCCTAGAACAACTCTTGCTTCAAAACCACTTGATGTAGTCTTCAAAAGTTGAGTAGATTGTTGAGCTTTAATGAACCCTGGTAGTAGAGAAGTAGTGGGTTTAACATGAGCACTTTCAGAGGTTAATGTACCCTTCATTTCTTTTTATGATATCAAGCCAACTTGAGCTATGTCAGAGGTTGATTGCTTCCTTGCCATATCAGAATTTACTAAGTCCTGATCTTGAACAACATTTCTTCATCAACAACAATCATTTCTTCATCCATGGTTGGCAGATAGATTTTTAGTTGAACTTATTGAGAAGCTTGATTCTTTATTACTTCAGCAATCTGAGTTTGCTGTTTCTCCTGTGCTTTCTCAATAGACTCAATTTTGTCAAAGGATGGTTTGAAAAACCTGTTCTTTTCCAATTTGACATTCATTTCTTGCTGAATCAGAGTTTCTTGAATTTTGTTCACCTTGGCATGAGTTACTGAGTGTTGACCTTGAAGGTTTCTTGTACTCAATGCAGTAACTCTAAGCTGTGCCTTGAAATCATCATTTATCAGCATTTCATCAGCTTTGGCCAAGTGCTCAGCAAGAATATTTGCAGTTGGAACAAAATCAACTGTGTTCCACTCCTTGGTCCACTCATTTCCTCTTGGAGTTTCACTCCAAGGTACTGGTGCATCCCCTCTAACAAATTTCTTAATTAGATCAGCTTTGCATGGAACTTGTTGAGGTGCATATCCAGATGGACCAGCTGCATCAGCATTAAGATTAGTAGCAGCTTCACCAGTATTGTCAGCATTTGCAGCATCAAAACTTACAGAGTCTGCAGAATCGGCTTCCTCTGATAAAATGATAGTATGTGAGGCTATAGAGGTTTCAAAATCAGCCTCTAAGTTCTGATCAACATCCAAATTCTGATGTTCACCTAATATCTGATCTTCATCATCTAGATTCAGAAGAGGTGTTGTTGGAATATCTGCATTAAAATTAGCATCTAAAATTGGTGTTGTTGGTGGAGTAAGTTGAGTGGGTGGAGTATGTTGAAGAATGGTTGGAGCTTCCAAGTACAGAACCTCAGGCACATTCAATTTGTTGATATCTATTTCATCACTTGTACCTAAGTCTTCAGCATGTACTGGATCAATGATAGGAGACATAGGAGGTGTAGGTACTCTGTCTTGAGCAGTTTCTTCAGCTTGAATTGGTGACAGTGAAGGTGTAGATGCAGTAGCTTCAGCAACTTCTGGTTGTGTAGATGGAAGGGATTCAATCACAATTGGCTCCTTTGGAATCAGAGATTCCTGACCCCCTTCCTTAGCTGCTGCTTCCTCATCCTCTGAAACTGACTCAGCTATGTCCCTATTAGCTCTTTATTTCTTCAATCTCTTCAAGGGTGGAGAGACTATGAGAGCTTTGTCATCAGTATTTATCTTTCTAAGCCTTTTGAGGGGCCTAGAATTCCCAGATTCCTTTATTTTCTGAGGAGACACTTCCTTAGCTGCTTCAGCAACAGGTTCTGATGTATGAACCTGTGCTTCATCTTCTGATTCATCTCTCAGAATTATCTTCCTTCTATTTTGCTGTGTCTGAGGTACAGTCTTTGTCCTCTTTGCTGTTGAAGAAGAAGGCTTCACTGGATGTGTTGAAGGTTGTGGTTGAGTTTGAGGTTGGTGAGAGATGGTATGTTCTGATGGCAGTTGTGTTGGTTGTGAGGAGTTGGTGGGTTGGACATCAGGATAGATACATGTATAAGTTTGTGGATCAGCATTTACCAAGATTTATTTTACTGACTGAGGAATCTGTAAGGGTCTCAGCACTTGTTTCTTATTGTCAGCATTTAACAAATCATTAAAGGCCCTTTTTGCAAGCTTAAAGGGTGAAATTAAATCACTGGCTGGTTAGGGTTCATCAGCACAATAGAAACTATATATAAGCTGACAAAATCTAGCAAAATATACTACATTCTTATCCTCTGTCATCCTATCCCCTATAAAACCTAGTACAGCACTTGCAAAATCAAAATGAGTTTGATGGATAAGGGCATACCCGATTTGTTGACTCATGATGGGAATAGCATCAAATTTGGAGCATTTATTGGCGAATGCCTTAGTGATACAATCAAAGAAAAAGCTCCATTCCTTTCTGATATTTGATCTTTTCAGTTGACCCAGCTTTCCCAAACTTTTCTCATAGCCCAGACTGGTCATAAGCTGCTGTAAAATAGGATCCTCCACTGTTGAGAATGTACAACCTTCAGGTAAGTGGAGAGCTTTACGAACTGCTCCAGGAGTAACAACATGCTCGACATCTCCTGATGTAAAAATAATGCTTGGAGTACCAGTAGCACCATCATTATCAAAAAGCCCAGTTCGCCAAAATGTCAGCACTTTTTTGTTTGAAATAGTTTGAGGTTGGGTCAAAGAATATCCAATCTCACTATTGGCTAAGAAATCTTGCACAAAGTGCAGATCAGATGGAGCTTCATCCTTGTTCAGGATTGCAGCATAGTTATTTGGTACAAACTTGGCTCCATCAACAATTAAATCCTTGGGCGCCATCAGAAATTAGTGACAAATAAGATTGTCTGAAAGGTGTTTGATGAAATGTCTGTATAGAAAACCGTCAGAAAATGTGAGAGAATAAGAAAGAGAGAGAGAGAGAGAGAGAGAGAGAGAGAGAGAGAGAGAGAGAGAGAGAGAGAGAGAGTGAATAGAATAGATATGTGAATAAAAGATTTGAAAATATTTTATCTCTTTTACTTAGACAACCCACGTGACAGCAGTTATTGAGAAGTAGAACAAACCTTTACACTTGTTAGCCATGCAGCAGTTAAGGCAAAAGTTAATGGGCACGGTAAATAAGTAATGGTTACATTACACGTTCAGTTTTTTAAAAAAAACTGTTCACACTAAACAAATGATTATTACTGCTTTATCTCACATAAACCAATATTCTGAAAATATTACTGTTTAAGTAATGACTTAAAAGTAAACCAAGTAAATAAATACTGTCACGCCAGCATCAGAACTTGATTATTATCAGAATTTAAAAGTCATCAGAATATGGCTTCTTAACTCAAAAAGTGAATGTTTATTTCTGTAATTCTTCACACAAATACTGATATGGTTTCCTCAGAACTTAATCATCAGAATTTCCATCAGAACTTGTCCTCAGAATTGATGCAACTGACACTTAAACTGTTCATCTAAAACAACATTTATCACCACAGTAATTTTCATCATTCATATGGAGTGTAAGTTTGTGCTTTAAGCTAAATATCAGACAAAGAGTAAAGTCTGATTCACTTCAGTACATCTTAGAAATAAGGCATAACTAAGAACTTTGCTCAAAATCTGTCATTAGTCTGAAGTCTACTATAGAATGAGTTCATGCATGAGTCCACCTCAACTATTTTGTGCTCATTTTATGCATCTTTTAACATTCTTTTTCACAGTGGCTTCTCAGTATAAGTGAGTCACAACTGCTATCAGAATTTATGCTATTATCAGAGTATTTCTCCAGTAATCAGAGAATGTGAAAAGTCACCGAGAAAATTTTATTTTGCATTTCTAATGCATATTACTTAATGCCAGCAATGCACTTGGGTCTTCCCTTCCACATACATTTTTCTCTAGATCTCAAAGGAGTACATGATATTTATTTCTTTGCTTTTCTTTCTTTTGATAAGTGAGGTTTATTAGCACTTAGTACATCCATAAGATTTACAAACATCAGAACTTAACAGATAAAAAGCACTATTCTAGTTTTTGACTTAGTAATAAGATACACAAAGTAAACCTAACCAAACTCAATATCAGAATTTGCTTTTGTTAAAAGATTCCACATAAACAATTACTTCAAACATGGGATCATTAGTATATTAAAGACGACTAGGTCAACATCTAGCACAGTTATCCTCATTGGATTGAATAGTCATAAAAACATTCATATCACTATCAGAGTTTAGAAATACACATCAGACAACAATCAACACTTAAGTAAATTTCAATTAAAGCACATATTACATAAAGATAGTAATATCTGTAAATACTGATCATATAGTCTGATGTATCAGAACATAAACTAAGCACACTTAGAGAAAGAACCTGAAACCATGCCAAGTTCATTTACCAATCTTGTAAAAGTAGCTTCACATAGTGGTTTTGTGAAGATATCTGCTAGTTGTTGATCTGTTGGAACAAAATTTACAATTCCACTGTACCTTCATCCACATGTTCCCTTATGAAATGGTACCTAATGCTGATGTGCTTTGTCATTGAGTGCTGCACTGGATTATGTGTCATAGCAATAGCACTTTGATTATCACAGTAAATAGGAATTTTAGAAAATTCTAACCCATAATCCAGTAACTGATTCTTCATCCAAAGAATCTGTGCACAACAGCTTCCTGCAGTAATGTACTCTGCCTCTGCAGTTGATGTGGAAATTGACTTATGTTTCTTGCTAAACCAAGAAACTAATCTGCCTCCAAGAAATTGGTAGCTTCCACTTATGCTTTTCCTGTAAATTTTGCACCCTGCAAAATCTGCATCTGAGTAACCTATTAGCTTAAAGTCTGATTCCCTAGGATACCACAATCCTAGATCAGCTATACCCTTTAGGTACTTGAAAATTCTTTTCACAGCTGTTAAGTGAGGTTCTCTTGGATTTGCTTGAAATCTTGCACAAAGACATGTAACATACATGATATCAGGTCTACTTGCAGTTAGATAGATTAGTGAGCCAATCATACCTCTGTAGTCAGTAATATCTACTGATATACCAGTATCCTTATCCAATTTTGTTGCAGTGGCCATGGAATTGGATGCACTTGAACAGTCTTGCATTCCAAATTTCTTCAACAAATTTCTGGTGTACTTAGATTGACTAATAAAAGTTCCTTCTTCATTCTGCTTGACTTAAGGCCCAGAAAATAGCTAAGTTCTCTCATCATACTCATTTGATATCTTGACTGCATTAGCTTGGCAAACCTTTTACAAAGTTTGTCATTTGTAGAACCAAAAATAATATCATCAACATATATCTGCACCAAAAGTAAGTCCTTTCCATGGTTAAGATAGAATAAAGTTTTGTCAATAGTCCCTTTGTTAAATCCACTTTCCAGAAAAAATTGAGCTAATGTCTCATACCATGCTCTTGGAGCTTGCTTAAGGCCATAAAGTGCTTTATCAAGTTTGTAGACATGATTATGAAATTTTGAATTTGCAAAACCTGGAGATTGTTCAACATATACTTCTTCTTCCAATTCTCCATTAAGAAAATCACTTTTTACATCCATTTGAAAGACTGTAAACTTTTTGTGAGCAGCATAAGCCAAAAATATCCTTATGGCTTCCAATCTAGCAACTGGTGCAAATGTTTCATCATAATTAGTTCCCTCCTGCTGAGAATATCCTTTTGCAACCAGCCTTGCTTTATTCTTTGTAATTATGCCATCACTATCAATTTTATTTCTGAACACCCATTTTGTACCAACAACTGATATGTTCTTTGGTCTTGGCACTAGGGTCCATACTGTATTTCTTTCAAATTCATTTAACTCTTCCTGCATTGGTTGCACCCAATCAGCATCTTGAAGAGCTTCTTCCACTTTCTTTGGTTCAGTCTGAGAAAGAAAAGAATGATAGAGACATTCATTTGATGTTGTTGTTCTAGTTCTAACACCTGTTTCAGGATTTCCTATAATCAAGTCAGGTGTATGTGATTTAGTCCACTTCCTTGCAGATGGAAGTTGATCTCTAGAACTGGATGCTCCCCCATGATCCATGCTGTCTCCATCAGTATTTTCTAATGCTCCCCCTGAAATTATGCTCTCTGAGTTGGATTCTTCAGAATTTGAGTTTCCAGAATTATCAGAACTTGGCCCATCAGGACTTGATGAATCAGAACTTGAAGAGCCTGTTCTAGATTCTGATGCTTCTTGAGATGTGGTTTGATCTTCAATATGCTCCCCCTGCACGGGTGCATTTTCCTTTGGCTTAGTCACCACAGTTTCAATAACATCAGAGTTTGACCTATCAGAATTTGCAGTATCAGGATTTAGACTATCAGAATTTACCATATCAGATGTAATAACCCCAATTTTTGAGAAATTTTGAAACCCTTATGAATAGTGTTTTTGCTGATCGAGAAAACTTTTCATGCCACACTATGTAGGGGTTCTGATATGGATATTCTGAGATTTTATTAGTACTTTATATGGGATATAAGTGTATGTAAAGATCGTCAGAATCCAATTCCGAACACTTTGATTTTTCCCGGAAATCCACTAGATACGGAGAGAATTGAGTATAAGGTAACAGGATAAAAAGGATTTAAATTAAAGGATTATAAGAGAGGATCATAAAAGGAATACAATGTATTGAGAAAGGTTAAGTGAACCTAAGTAATAAGATCCCGGGTATGATCCTTCAAACGATAAATGAAAACGAAAGTTAAGCGAACCGTATAACAGAACAGCGGTCATTAGGCAAACAATTAGGAAGTTAAGCAAAGGGATTAGAGGAAGTGATGTCACCCAACCAATGAGAAGAGGACAAGGAAGGGAGGATGACATAGCAATGTGATGTAAGCATGACATAGGGAAGGAGGAGATGTGGTGGAATATTAACCACACAAAACCAAGGGCAACTAGGTAATTCACTAAAGCAAACAACAAAAATCAACCAACCAAGCAAATCATTTCATTTTCATCAAACAAAACACAAAATTCTCTCTTCTTCTTCCTCATGCTCTCGG
The DNA here is from genome assembly GCF_009905375.1 of Apium graveolens. Lineage (NCBI taxonomy): Eukaryota > Viridiplantae > Streptophyta > Magnoliopsida > Apiales > Apiaceae > Apium > Apium graveolens. Next base: position 263,132,966 of record NC_133654.1, on the reverse strand, counting down.
GTGGTTTCTTAAGAAATGGGAAGTCCAAGCTCCTCCACTTGTTATTTTCCAAGGTAATTATCCTAGCTCCTCCTAGTTAAGTTACATACTTCCTATAAGTTTAAGCTTCTAATTCCAAGCCAATCTTTTTCTATAAATCATCAAAGAAGATGGTGAATAGTGTTTTCAAGAACTAAAATTTGTGTTCTTGAAGTTTTGTTTAGATTAAGCTTGGTTAAGGGCTTTAAAGGTGATTCCAAGCCATCCTCTTGATTCTCCACTCTCCAAGGAAGGTATAAACTACAAACCCTAGCTTTAGTTTTGAGTATTTAGGAATGGTTATTAGTAGTATAGTATATGTGAAGCATGAAACTTGTTTGTTTAAGAGTTTGGGTTGGAATGGTGGTGATTGATTTGTTGAAATCTTAAGATTTGGTTAAAGAATGTAGTATAGTTTAAATTCAAGTTTTAGGAGTAAGTAAATGGATTATAATGAGTTGGTTTGGGGCTGTTGTAATGTATTTTGGATGGAGTTTGGATTGGGTTATGAATTGGGGTTGGATTGTGGTTGTTTTGAGTTGGTTTAAATTTGGGAAATCGCGTAAACATAGCCGTCGTAATGTCCGATTTACCGTAGACTGTTTTTGTTCTTAACATCAGAACCTTTGAACTCACTGCTAGGTTTTGACCATTGTCATGTTTAGATAGTTCATGTTATGAGCTTCGTTTTGATATGTGGTTCGTTTGATTCCGATGAACGGTTTAGGAGAAACGACCGTTTCAAGTAACGGCGTTTCGCGAACGAAACTTTTTCCCCTCGCCTTACTTTGAAATGTAGGTTAAAGACCGAAAAGGGTTAATTAATGTATGAAACATTTATGGTAAGTGTTTTAGGCAGTTGGTAAGACACTCGCGAAGGAATCGCTTTAAAACTCGTAAAGGTTAAATTATTAAAAATGGTGGAGCCGAGGGTACCCGAGTGACTTAAGCGAATCAGTGAGCGCAAAACAAGCGTTAGAGTCTAAGTTAGTTAAAGTATAGATTTACAAGTGACTTTGGTTTAATTCCAACTTACTTGTTGTTTATAGGTTACCAGACTCGTCCCGAGCCATTCGTAACCCCCAGTCGCTCAGGCAAGTATTCTATCCGTTATACTGTTGTTGTGATGAATACACTTATATATGCATTATCTTGCGATAGATGCATGTTGGTTATTTAGCAAATTCTTGCGATATATTGTAGCATGTGATATGGTATATATGCATGCCTGTTTCATATTCTTGAAATATATATCTGTTGGTTCAGTTGATAATACCTATGCTAGAGGATAGCGGTAACTTGCATATACCCTTAGTATAGGGACCCAAAAGGTGAAAATATTTTCTAAAACCGGGAGTCGAGGATCCCGAGTAATCTTGTATATATGGATATGGATATATATATATATATATAGATTTATTTATATATATATATATGGTTATAGTTTTCCAAACTATTAATCGAATAAGGTTTATTCGATAACTTTAAACTTCATTTTATTATTGAATATTATTTCGAATATTATTCGAGGGCTTATGACTCTTTTATTTATTTATTTGAATATTATTTGAATATTCATTCGAAGGCTTATGACTCTTTTATATTATTTATGAATATTATTTGAATATTCATTTGAGGATCTATGACTCCGATTATGTGCTGTAATATATTCTTTATTTTATTAAAGAGTAAGGTGTTAATAATCAAACTTATTTTCGATTATTCAAATAAAGATAATACTTTCATATAAGTATTTCTTTGGTTATTTAATGTTTATTTCAAGTATAAGTTTTAATACTTCTACTTCAATTATTTTTATAAAGATTATTCTTTATGGGAATATTATTTAATTAATAATATTCAGATATTTTCTAATATTCTGGGGACTGATTTACTTCATTAAATCAGCCTTACTCCAAACACTCTTTAAAGTGTTTTCGAGTCTTCAAAATTATTTTTAAAAGTCAGAGCGGATCCCAAAACTCATTTTTATATTTAAGATCTTCCTTTTTAAAGGGGATTTAAATACTCGCTCAAAACCTGGGGAATCCGGCTCTGTGGTGTATTTTATATTCGCAACGAGGTTGCAGATTTGGTAAATGAATTGATTACTTGCCCAATGTTCGGGAAGTAAGCCCATCTCATTGAGTCGGCATAAGCGACAGGCCGGGGTACGGTCTATTATTGTGTAAGTGGCTGGGTGGCAGTCCATCAACGCGTGAGGGGCCGGGGTACGGTCTAGCGCGAGGTCCTAATGCGGCCAGGGTGATGACCGGTGAGGAATTCATCCATCTACAGTAGAAAAGGTTACTTATTGGTATCTTTGCCTGATCAGCGAGATATCGGGTTTATGCCAAAATTCTTTTCCTTTCCAAAATTCATTGGATGTTTCAAACTCTGTTCATACTTTACATAACAGAGGTTCCAGGAAATGTTTAAGAGATATATATATGTGGATATATATATATATCGAGACTAAATAAAGTATCTCGTAACTTTATTTCATTCAATAATATTTCAAAGATTGAATCTATTCAAATCTTGTCTTGTAGTCTCATCTATGTGATGAACTTTTGAAACTGATTATAACTTGAACGGTGGTAGTTCAAGTAGTATTGGGAAAGATATAAGTATATTGGGGTATTTGGTAACCTCATCTTTTAAACTTATATCTAATTAATAATTGTCTTATGAATGACAAAGATTTTCAGAAAAACGTTGAGACAAGGTTAAATATATGAGATCACCTTGCAACGATATTTTTTATACAGTTATACACTGGGACTTTGTGTATATTATGCATGGAAGAGGACTTCCAATATTTTGAAAAGTATATATGTATATATACTGAATATTTTGCGACTTCATCGCATTAAGATATCAAACTTGGTTCATTTCTTTTGACCAAGACTTTCATGAGTATTATGAGTAGGCTCATATATTGTAAATCATTATACATATTATTTTGGTGGGCTTGCTGCTCATCCTTGCTTTATTTCTTCATCACACAACAACAGTTAGGAAAGATGGCCAGACTCCAGCACACCCAGCGCAAGCGCGTGGGAAGCGTCCCGCGTCTTCCCGTTGATGTTGTAGCTGCTATAGCTGCAGAGGTAGATCTATTGTAGATCAGACCATCTACTTTTGAGAATCAATTATGTATAATTATAACTTGTGGCAGATAATGGCAATTAACTATAAATTTATCAAGTAATCATTTCGGGTTGTAATAACTTTTAAATTGTGGATTCAAAGACTTGTACTTATTTAAATTTCATCTCTGAGACTATAACGGGTTGTGGTGTATGTTAGTGTGGGGTCACAACATAAGGTTATTTATTATTAATTAAGTGAAGTGATATTGTGGAAAGAAAGACCGTGACGACCCGGATCCCCGACCCCGGATCTGGGGGTGTTACAGAAATGGTATCAGAGCTAAGCGTTATAAACCTCAGAGATGATGGGACGTTAAGATAATAAGTTAACTAAGATAATAAGAACTCTTGCCAAGTTCATATTCGGGCTACCTAACGTAGCACTGACAGTTAAAACCCTTATGGGAACCCTTATAAATATCGTGATAGGAGCGTAATTTGTTATCGTATATGGTAGCGGGACTCCGAACCCTAAGGTTGAGGAGCAACATCGCGATGATATTTTATTACTTGGAGATCGGATTGTGGATCCGATAGAGTGTCCTACTGCAGGACCGGATGATGTTGATATTGAGAATTTAGCGGTTGAGGATGTTGTCCTAGAAGGGATAGTTGTTGAGGAGGATCCCATGGAGGATCCTGACAAGAATGAATAAAGGACCACTGAGGAATTGATGACCATGGTTAGGGCAACTACCAGAGGTAGGATTGGCCGGTCACTACCGGAGGTTCGTTCAAGTTGTAAAGATAGTAGCCCCTTTAACGCGGCTTACTCGTAAGACTGAGAAGTTCGAATGGACAGAGAAATGCGAGAACAGCTTTCAAGAACTGAAGCAGAGGTTGGTGATGGCCCCTATGCTGGCGTTGCCGGATGGAAAAAGGAGATTTTGTGATTTGTAAGTGACGCTTCGCATAAGGAATTAGGGTGCTTCTTAGCACAGCAAGATAATCGCGTCTGCGTCAAGACAATTAAGGTAATATGAAATTCGATATCCCCGCCCATGAGCTTAGGCTCGTGGCAATAGTTTTACCCTAAAGATTGGAGGCACTACTTGTATGGAGAGAAGTGCGAGAATTACCTAAGCCATAAGTGCTCTAGTACATTCTTACGTAGAAAGAGCTCAACATACGCCAGAGGAGCGGTTAGAGCTAATCAAGAATTATGATTGGGAGATTCTTTATCATTCGGGGAAAGCCAATATGGTGGCTGATGCCCTTAGTAAAAAGGAGAGACTCAAGATGATAATGTCTTTTGGAGAATTTATAAGAGATTTTGAGAAAATGGAAATAGAAGTGAAGGTAACCGGAGCCGGTACCGAAAAGCTGTTTGAGATTGCAATACAGACCGAATTATTGGAAAAGATCATATTGTGCCAGAAAAAGTTATGAATGAAGGCAAAGAGCCAACAAATAGATAAGAGGTTAATACCGAGAAAGATGAGAAGGGAATAATGAGGTATTCCTACAGAATTTGGGTTCCAAATGTTCAAGAGCTTAAAGATGAGATCTTAGATGAAAGCTAGTTTGAGGAATAAGATTTAGAGCAAACCCTGAACGTGATAGTCAGGGAGGTCGCCATCAAGATAGAAGGAATCCATGACATAATGGAGTGGAAAATGAGGATTTTAAATTAAAAGATGACCCCAATTATGGGGAGTAGGATGAAACATTTCATACTAAGGAAACAGAAAGTCGAATAAGGAAAGGAGACCCGAGACGGTACTCCTATACGGCAATTCATGGACCTGTCTAGACAGAACTTAGACTATTATCCCCAACCACCACCTTGAGGAAACAATGTGGTGTGAAATTCTTTCAGGACCTCTAAGTCGCTAAGCTCTCAGAGTTCCAAGGAACAAGCTGGCCCAATCGAGGCAAGAGCCTGGCTAAAGGAAATATAGGAATCATTTGAGATTCTAAATGATTGGCGAATCTCAAAAAGACTGCTTTTATCACTCACCCTCCTAAGAGAGAGACCACCTGCTGGTGAAAGGCCAAGGAAGGCACGGAGCAAGAGATTATAATAAACTGATTAAAGTTCAGCCAATTGTTTTCAGGAAAGTACTTCCCAAGGTTATGGAGATAGTGTAAAAGCTTTAGAGCCAGAACAAAGGCAGACGAGTATGATGAATTATGAATCTAAGTTGTAAAAGTTGTCAAGATTCGTTCTAAGGACACGAATCCAGAATGACGGGATGTTTGAAATCAATGCTTATGTTGTGATGGTTCATGAAATAATGATAAGAGAAAGGGAAATAAAAAGGAACTGAAGTGGAAAGGGATATAAAGGCAAAAGAGTTTGAGGTATGATAAGGGAGTCGGGTATGAGGAAACCCTAAAGACTCATAGCAATAGAAATAGAAAAGTATGTAATCGTCCGGATGAGAGTGATTCACCATGAGTTAAAATTGATGGTTGAGGGCATAAGAGATATATATATTTTTTTCCCCTGTAAGTTGGGAAGATTCGAGGAAACCTTGAGATAATTCGAAGGATAAATAATGAGACGCAGATAGACTAAGGGGATAAGAAAGTAAGATATTAAGAAAATTGGATGAAGGAAGTGACCTTCAAGAAGGTGAAGTGTAAGACCGGTGGCATGATACCCAGAAAGGGAGACGCCAGATATGAAAGATATCCCAACATTGAGGTGACTGTTGAGATAAACAACAAAAGTAAATAAGGAATTATTAAGAAGAAGTTCACGTTGAACACGACCAATATCTTCCAGAACATCCATGTTATCGTTACCAGATTAGGCAAGAAAAGCGGATAACCGTTGTTATCTTTTGGAGGCCATTTTGATTAACCTCATTTTGTATACAGATGTTATTTTGAAATTAGGCATTTACTATCGAGGTGGGAATGATTGAATAAGATACCCATATCAGGGATATATGACTTTATTTATCCATGGAAGGATGCTTGTACCTTTTTAAAGGTGGAATTAAGGATAGAACATCGGTAACTTAAAACGAATCCTAGGGGAATGCATAAAGGTTGGCATTTCACCCTTGATAGGGATAGTATGAGTTTTGACAGTATGAATTGGAAAGCATTAAGGTAATAATAACCTTTAAGGATCAGTGGAGAAATTTTTCAGAAGTATATAGACAATGGTTCTAGTAATAGTGAATGGTATTTTGATATGCCCTGTATCTAGGGAATACAGGAGGAACGATTGAAGGATAACCTTAGAGGTTTTACAAGGAGAAAGGTAATATTCAAAATTCTCAAGAATAAAAATGTTGATAAAGGAAATATGACGTAATTATAATGTTGCCAAGTGGGGCACGTGTTAAACCACGAGAAAGTATGGATCGAACCAGTAATGGTCGAAATTGTTCAGGGCAATTAGGACTTAAGAGAAAAGATGTTCTAATTATGATTGAGAGTTAGTCATGACAATGATTAACCTCTAAAGACTGAGGGGATAACTTATGGAAAAATGGAATTTTTTTTTTACTCATCAGATATTAAAGAAAAGTATTTTCACATAAGCTGTGATTGAAATAAGGTAGAAAATTTATTTGGAGGTGGTTAAAATGACATTGACTGTAAGGAAATTTTACTATCAGGAAAGGCCAAAGAGGTGGCCGACCCTTTAAAGGTAAGAGGATAATTATAGGCGCTTGTGCCAAAGGAATACAGTGATGATGGTTAAAGCTATGAAGGTTGTATTATGGTTTGGAAGATTGACATTCCTTCTGATGACTGTGCAATACCCAACCGTAATAGTAGTTGGTAAAAGTTTAATTCGTGTAATCGCCATGAACGGGCTATCTATCTTAGGAGGTCCTATCTTGGGATAAGCCAGGACCATGTTTCCAAAAGGACTAGACGAACCTTTGAGTTAAGTCTTCTATTTAAGGCATATGATTAAAAATGGTATTAACCTGCTATCGTTGCTTTGATTGAAACTCTTCTGCAATTTTATCTACTTCATGTCATGAAAGTACGTCAGAGTTTGGAGTGTTCTTCATGAATTGTGATTGGTGGTTATGTTAACTCCTTAGGAGAATTTGATACAACATGTATAGACTCCGTATGGTTAGATATTAAGATTTTATGGAAAAATGAATGACTACAGTGGGTCAGTGGTGGACCATAGTAAGGCAGCAATGATTCTGCGAGTAGTGAGCTGATTACAACCATGAGAGTTATATTGGAATGGGTGTTGAGATTGAGTACCACTAATCGGGTCGTGGTAGTGTATAAGTTATCATTGATAGACTAATTAAGTAGAGTATCTACCTAGTGAATTATTATTCTTTCTTATCAATAGAGAGTCGTATTATTATACGAGGAAGGTTGCGGTGCAAGCATAGAATTCTAGTAGCGATGATGTATAGAATGAGATCCCAGATTCGATTTTCGATGTCGAGGGAGTTTCAAAGGTGATTGTGTTTAAACTCGAGGAAGAGCATGGGTCCATAGAATGATGGACGGAATAGAAATATTTAGGCATGGGAAATACGATGCTATAATACTTGATGCTGATATAAATACGTTTATGTTTTGTTCTCCTATGACAAACCTCTATAATTCAGAGGTAGGTTCCAAGCCAGATATTTTGTGGCAGTATATATATGTTTTTTTTTATATACAATTCTCTTCAATTTGTTCTTTTCTCTTCTTTTCATTTCATGTAAGTTGAGAAGAACAACCCTTCCAGAAGGGGAGGTATTACCGAATGACTGTCTATCTGTGTGATAGAAGCCTAGTAGTATACCAACTATTGTTTAATTGCTTGTCAAGTACTAAAGGCTGGCCACCTTCTGTACTAACTATGCGATATAACAAGTGTTCGTGATCATAGTGATCTCTCAACAAATTCCTTTACTTCTATTTGATTGATCAAATTCCGGAAAATAGAAACAACTGAAAAAGGAGTAATAAAGTGGTGGTAGTATGCGGAATGGGAACACGTTCGTGATACTAAGGTTGACGTGGTTATTAAAAGGTTATAGAACGCTAACGAGCAAAAGTATAACCAGTATAATATTAGGAACGGAAGGTGATAGCAATTACGAACTGGAAAAGAATGGGTATTGAGAAGCAAGAGCTCTAATGATTGGAAGCTATAATAAGAGTCTGTGTAATAGACTTGAAAGAATTTGGAATGATCACTTAATTCGGATTGAGTTATCTTACGACAATAGATCATATGTCATTATCGAGATGTCGCCTTATGAGATCCTTGAAGGAAGACAATGTCGATCTCCCTTATGTTAGGATGAAGTTGTAGAGCGCAAGATGCTCGGACCCGCAGTAGTCCAAAGGACCAAGGGTATGATAGATCTAATCAGAGGACGGCTGGTAGTAGCCCAAGATGGACATGATAAGTATGTTGATTTGACACGAAAGGATAAAGAGTATGAAATAGGGGACCTATAATGTTATAGGTATCCCTTGGAAAGGATTGATGAGGTTCGGAAAGAAAGGAAAGCTAAGTCTACAATTTGTTGGACCCTTGGATATATTAAGACGTTTGGGAAGTTAGCATATGAGCTAGCCCTAACCCCGAACATGTAGCAAGTTCATAACGTGTTCCACGTATCAATGTTAAGGAAGTGTAATTCAGATGCCAGATAAATAGAGGCATATGAGCGCATAGATATGCAACCCGACGTAACCTATATGGAGCAACCAGGAAGGGTTATAGAGTGAAAAGGAACAAGTGCTTAGGAGAAGGGTTATCAAACTAGTATGAGTTTGATGGTAGAACCACAATGTGGGAAAATTTACTTGAGAGTTAGAAAATGTAATGCTAAGAAAGTATCCCCATTTGTTTTCTATCTGATTCCGGAACGGAATCCTTTTAAGGAGGGGAGACTGTAATAACCCCAATTTTTGAGAAATTTTGAAACCCTTATGAATAGTGTTTTTGCTGATCGAGAAAACTTTTCATGCCACACTATGTAGGGGTTCTGATATGGATATTCTGAGATTTTATTAGTACTTTATATGGGATATAAGTGTATGTAAAGATCGTCAGAATCCAATTCCGAACACTTTGATTTTTCCCGGAAATCCACTAGATACGGAGAGAATTGAGTATAAGGTAACAGGATAAAAAGGATTTAAATTAAAGGATTATAAGAGAGGATCATAAAAGGAATACAATGTATTGAGAAAGGTTAAGTGAATCTAAGTAATAAGATCCCGGGTATGATCCTTCAAACGATAAATGAAAACGAAAGTTAAGCGAACCGTATAACAGATCAGCGGTCATTAGGCAAACAATTAGGAAGTTAAGCAAAGGGATTAGAGGAAGTGATGTCACCCAACCAATGAGAAGAGGACAAGGAAGGGAGGATGATATAGCAATGTGATGTAAGCATGACATAGGGAAGGAGGAGATGTGGTGGAATATTAACCACACAAAACCAAGGGCAACTAGGTAATTCACTAAAGCAAACAACAAAAATCAACCAACCAAGCAAATCATTTCATTTTCATCAAACAAAACACAAAATTCTCTCTTCTTCTTCCTCATGCTCTCGGGTGGTTTCTTAAGAAATGGGAAGTCCAAGCTCCTCCACTTGTTATTTTCCAAGGTAATTATCCTAGCTCCTCCTAGTTAAGTTACATACTTCCTATAAGTTTAAGCTTCTAATTCCAAGCCAATCTTTTTCTATAAATCATCAAAAAAGATGGTGAATAGTGTTTTCAAGAACTAAAATTTGTGTTCTTGAAGTTTTGTTTAGATTAAGCTTGGTTAAGGGCTTTAAAGGTGATTCCAAGCCATCCTCTTGATTCTCCACTCTCCAAGGAAGGTATAAACTACAAACCCTAGCTTTAGTTTTGAGTATTTAGGAATGGTTATTAGTAGTATAGTATATGTGAAGCATGAAACTTGTTTGTTTAAGAGTTTGGGTTGGAATGGTGGTGATTGATTTGTTGAAATCTTAAGATTTGGTTAAAGAATGTAGTATAGTTTAAATTCAAGTTTTAGGAGTAAGTAAATGGATTATAATGAGTTGGTTTGGGGCTGTTGTAATGTATTTTGGATGGAGTTTGGATTGGGTTATGAATTGGGGTTGGATTGTGGTTGTTTTGAGTTGGTTTAAATTTGGGAAATCGCGTAAACATAGCCGTCGTAATGTCCGATTTACCGTAGACTGTTTTTGTTCTTAACATCAGAACCCTTGAACTCACTGCTAGGTTTTGACCATTGTCATGTTTAGATAGTTCATGTTACGAGCTTCGTTTTGATATGTGGTTCGTTTGATTCCGATGAACGGTTTAGGAGAAACGACCGTTTCAAGTAACGGCGTTTCGCGAACGAAACTTTTTCCCCTCGCCTTACTTTGAAATGTAGGTTAAAGACCGAAAAGGGTTAATTAATGTATGAAACATTTATGGTAAGTGTTTTAGGCAGTTGGTAAGACACTCGCGAAGGAATCGCTTTAAAACTCGTAAAGGTTAAATTATTAAAAATGGTGGAGCCGAGGGTACCCGAGTGACTTAAGCGAATCAGTGAGCGCAAAACAAGCGTTAGAGTCTAAGTTAGTTAAAGTATAGATTTACAAGTGACTTTGGTTTAATTCCAACTTACTTGTTGTTTATAGGTTACCAGACTCGTCCCGAGCCATTCGTAACCCCCAGTCGCTCAGGCAAGTATTCTATCCGTTATACTGTTGTTGTGATGAATACACTTATATATGCATTATCTTGCGATAGATGCATGTTGGTTATTTAGCAAATTCTTGCGATATATTGTAGCATGTGATATGGTATATATGCATGCCTGTTTCATATTCTTGAAATATATATCTGTTGGTTCAGTTGATAATACCTATGCTAGAGGATAGCGGTAACTTGCATATACCCTTAGTATAGGGACCCAAAAGGTGAAAATATTTTCTAAAACCGGGAGTCGAGGATCCCGAGTAATCTTGTATATATGGATATGGATATATATATATATATATTTATATATATATATATGGTTATAGTTTTCCAAACTATTAATCGAATAAGGTTTATTCGATAACTTTAAACTTCATTTTATTATTGAATATTATTTCGAATATTATTCGAGGGCTTATGACTCTTTTATTTATTTATTTGAATATTATTTGAATATTCATTCGAAGGCTTATGACTCTTTTATATTATTTATGAATATTATTTGAATATTCATTTGAGGATCTATGACTCCGATTATGTGCTGTAATATATTCTTTATTTTATTAAAGAGTAAGGTGTTAATAATCAAACTTATTTTCGATTATTCAAATAAAGATAATACTTTCATATAAGTATTTCTTTGGTTATTTAATGTTTATTTCAAGTATAAGTTTTAATACTTCTACTTCAATTATTTTTATAAAGATTATTCTTTATGGGAATATTATTTAATTAATAATATTCAGATATTTTCTAATATTCTGGGGACTGATTTACTTCATTAAATCAGCCTTACTCCAAACACTCTTTAAAGTGTTTTCGAGTCTTCAAAATGATTTTTAAAAGTCAGAGCGGATCCCAAAACTCATTTTTATATTTAAGATCTTCCTTTTTAAAGGGGATTTAAATACTCGCTCAAAACCTGGGGAATCCGGCTCTGTGGTGTATTTTATATTCGCAACGAGGTTGCAGATTTGGTAAATGAATTGATTACTTGCCCAACGTTCGGGAAGTAAGCCCATCTCATTGAGTCGGCATAAGCGACAGGCCGGGGTACGGTCTATTATTGTGTAAGTGGCTGGGTGGCAGTCCATCAACGCGTGAGGGGCCGGGGTACGGTCTAGCGCGAGGTCCTAATGCGGCCAGGGTGATGACCGGTGAGGAATTCATCCATCTACAGTAGAAAAGGTTACTTATTGGTATCTTTGCCTGATCAGCGAGATATCGGGTTTATGCCAAAATTCTTTTCCTTTCCAAAATTCATTGGATGTTTCAAACTCTGTTCATACTTTACATAACAGAGGTTCCAGGAAATGTTTAAGAGATATATATATCGAGACTAAATAAAGTATCTCGTAACTTTATTTCATTCAATAATATTTCAAAGATTGAATCTATTCAAATCTTGTCTTGTAGTCTCATCTATGTGATGAACTTTTGAAACTGATTATAACTTGAACGGTGGTAGTTCAAGTAGTATTGGGAAAGATATAAGTATATTGGGGTATTTGGTAACCTCATCTTTTAAATTTATATCTAATTAATAATTGTCTTATGAATGACAAAGATTTTCAGAAAAACGTTGAGACAAGGTTAGATATATGAGATCACCTTGCAACGATATTTTTTATACAGTTATACACTGGGACTTTGTGTATATTATGCATGGAAGAGGACTTCCAATATTTTGAAAAGTATATATGTATATATACTGAATATTTTGCGACTTCATCGCATTAAGATATCAAACTTGGTTCATTTCTTTTGACCAAGACTTTCATGAGTATTATGAGTAGGCTCATATATTGTAAATCATTATACATATTATTTTGGTGGGCTTGCTGCTCACCCTTGCTTTATTTCTTCATCACACAACAACAGTTAGGAAAGATGGCCAGACTCCAGCAGACCCAGCGCAAGCGCGTGGGAAGCGTCCCGCGTCTTCCCGTTGATGTTGTAGCTGCTATAGCTGCAGAGGTAGATCTATTGTAGATCAGACCATCTACTTTTGAGAATCAATTATGTATAATTATAACTTGTGGCAGATAATGGCAATTAACTATAAATTTATCAAGTAATCATTTCGGGTTGTAATAACTTTTAAATTGTGGATTCAAAGACTTGTACTTATTTAAATTTCATCTCTGAGACTATAACGGGTTGTGGTGTATGTTAGTGTGGGGTCACAGCATAAGGTTATTTATTATTAATTAAGTGAAGTGATATTGTGGAAAGAAAGACCGTGACGACCCGGATCCCCGACCCCGGATCTGGGGGTGTTACATCAGAATTTACAGAATCAGAATTTAAAACTTCATTCTCAAATCTCAGCTGATCATGATCATTGAAATCTTCAAGTCCGGTAATCTTCTTATCATCAAAAGAGACATTGATAGATTCCATGACAGTCCTTGTTCTTAAATTGTACACTCTGAAGGATTTTGTGGAAAGTGGATATCCAACAAAAATTCCTTCATCAGCTTTTAAATCAAATTTAGATAGCTGTTCAGGATGAGTCTTAAGAACAAAACACTTGCATCCAAATACATGAAAGTACTTCAGATTTGGCTTCTTTTACTTCACCATCTCATATGGTGTCTTTGCATGCTTGTTGATAAGTGTTGCATTCTGAGTAAAACAAGCAGCCTGCACAGCTTCAACCCAAAAGTAGGTTGGTAACTTTGCTTCATCAAGCATAGTTCGTGCAGCTTCAATAAGAGTTCTATTCTTTCTTTCAACAACTCCATTTTGCTATGGAGTTCCAGAAGCAGAGAATTCCTACTTTATTCCAAGGTCTTTGCAGAATTCTTCCATGATCAAATTCTTGAACTCAGTGCCATTATCACTTCTTATAATTTTCACAGAGTCTTTGACCAATTTATCCAGTTGTTTGACATGATCAATCAAGATAGAAGAAGTTTCACTTTTTGTGTGCAAGAAATACACCCATGTGCATCTGGTAAACTCATCTACTATGACAATAGCATATTTCTTCTTTGCAATAGATGTGACATTAACTGGACCAAATAGATCAACATGTAGTAGGTGATAAGGCTCAAGAATTGAAGATTCAATCTTGCTCTTAAATGAAGATTTTCTTTATTTTGCCTTTTGATATGAATCACAAAGGCCATCAGGAGCAAATACTGATTTTGGCTGTCCTCTCACAAGATCTTTCTTGACTAGTTCATTTATATTGTTAAAATTTAAATGAGAGAGTTTCTTGTGCCAATCTCAGCTTTCTTCAATTGATGCTCTGCTTAACAGACAAATTGCAGAACCATCAGAACTTGTTGAAAGCTTGGCTTCATAAATGTTACCATGCCTGAATCCTTTCAGAACAACTTTGCCTGTAGATTTGCTTACACATTCGCAGTGTTCTTCAAAGAAATCCACATGATAACCTCTATCACAAATTTGACTCATACTCAGCAGATTGTGTTTAAGTCCTGAGACTAGAGCTACTTTTTCAATGATGACATTCCCAAGGTTGATATTGCCATATCCCAGAGTTTTTCCCATGTTGCCATCTCCATAAGAAACTCCTGGGCCAGCTTTCTCCACAAAGTCTGATAGTAGGGCTTTATTTCTAGTCATATGTCCTGAACATCCACTGTCCAGAACAAGGATGTTTTTCCTGTTACCCTGCAATCAAAAAGACCACTAATGATTAGTTTTAACGACCCAGACTTGCTTGGATCCTTTGGCCTTATTAAGTTTGTTAACATTTACAGCAGATTTTACATCAGAGTTTATGTTAACATTTTTCTTATCAGAATTTACAGTATCAGACTTTGCATCAGAACTTATACTGGAAGAAATTAAAGCAACTTTCTTCAAAGAAGGTTTTATTTGATAATAATCATAGTACAAACTATGATATTCCTTACAAGTATAAATGGAATGCCATAAACTACCATAATGAAAACAAGGATTTTGTGGCTTAAACCTAACAGACTGACTCTTAACTCCTGACTTAGAAGGTAAGGAGTTTATATTCTTATTCTTCCTGCAAAAAGAAGCCAGATGGTTAGAATTTCCATAGTTATAATAGGCATATAATTATTGCTTTTATTAACACCTTCCTTTCCATTCCTATTTTTCCTATGTGGCTTTACCTTGTTTACATTCTTAATCTCTTTCAGCTTATACTTAAGCTGCTTCTTTGTCATTAAGCCTATGTTAACTTCAATTGGCTTACCTTGTTTCAATTTGTCAGAAGTTAAATCTGCCTTAACTTCTGTCTCAGTATCTTTCATCTTTTCAAAATCAGACTTTACAGTTTTAGCTACAAACTTAACAGGATTTACCTTTGTCTTAACAGTCTGTTTAACAATAATTGGCTTAATTTGTTCAGTTCCTTTTTCACTTTTGTCATCTCCATACCCTAAGCCCTCTTTCCAGTTTCCACTACTTTGTATATCCTGAGTTGCTCTACCAGAGTTAGTCCAAGTCCTGATAATCTCTCTTTCCTTTTTTAACTCAGTTTTTAGAGATTGATTCAATTTTAACACTTCATCTCTAACATAAAAAGCATCATCTCTATCCTTCTGAGTTTGATGGAACATAACTAACTCTTTTTCTAAATAATCATTCCTTTTCATAAAAGTCAGATTTTCAGAAGTTAACCTATCACATGTTAAAGTCTGATCTCTATAGCTAATGAACATGGTTTTAAGATAAGATCTCAACTCAGTAATATTATCAGTATGAAAAGCATAAGTTGTTTGAGGAACCTTTAACTCAGCAGCATCAGAACTACTATCAGCATTTGCCATCAAGGCATAGTTCATCTCATCTTCAGAATCTGAAGTGTCTGTCCAGTTTTTCTTCTTTGTGACAAGTGCCTTGCCTTTGTCACCTTTTCCTTTATTGCAATCAGGAGATATGTGGCCTTTCTCACCACAGTTGTAGCATTTGACATTTGAGTTATCTCCTCTGTCAGACTTTCCTCTTTTGCCTTCAGATTTTCTGAAGCCCTTCTTATCAGAACTTCCACTTTTCCTGGAAAACTTCTTTCCCCTTCTGAATTTCATGTTAGCTATTTTTGTGATACCCTTCACCGTAAGAGCACATAATTTCATCATCTCTTCATCAACATCCATCTCAGATAGACTTTCAGTTTCTGAATACTCATCATCATCGGAACTTGATGACTCAGTATCAGACTTTGTGATGAGAGTCTTTCCTTTGCCTTTCTTTGAGGCAGCCACTTTGGGGAATTCCTCCTCAACCTTAAGAGCAACTGTCCTTGACTTTCTCCCATGTCTCTTGCTTCTTTTATCCATCTCAAGTTCATGAGTCTTGAGCATACCATAAATTTCATCAAGAGTAGTTTCATCAAGAGCATAGTTGTCTCTTATAGTAGTTGCCTTCAAATCCCAACTTTCAGGAAGAGCTAAAAGAAATTTAAGATTAGTATCTTCAAGATCATATTCCATATCCACCAGTGACGGATCATTCAAGAGTTTGACAAATCTGTCATATAAGCCAGTTAATGACTCATCAGGTTTTGAGTCAAAGTGCCCATTCTCTTGAGTGAATATAGTCCTCCTGTTCTTCTTAATTGCATCAGTTCCCTGGCATCTTGTCTCCAAGGCATCCCATATCTCCTTTGCAGTCTTGCAGTTGATTACCCTGTTTGACATGACATTATCAATGACACTATGCAGCAAATGCCTTACCTTTGCATCCTTGGCAATAGATGAGATATCTTCAGCTGTATACTCACTTTTCTCCTTTGGTATGACCTTTGCTGGCTGATCTGCAACCACAACAGAAAGCTTGGTTGGCTTATGTGGTCCTTCATTAATTCTGTCAAGGTATTCTGGATCTGTAGCTTCCAGAAACATAGTCATCCTCACTTTCCATATGGGATACTCAGAAGGTCTCATTATGGGAACCCTAATAGTCTCATATCGACTATGGATTTGAGTTTTTGGAGTTTCTTCAATTTTGGTGGGCTTGATTGGAGTTTGTTCTTCTTCAGACATGATTGTTTTTGGATCTTAAACTGTATATGTGTTAACAGATAGCTCTGATACCACTTGTTAGGTCACACACATTGTAGAAGGGGGTTGAATACAGTGTTTACTACAATCAAATCGAATATAAGAACTAAAGTAACAGAACACAGATTTTATTCAACACAATAAACTCTGTTACAAAGAACTGTTCTCTCTCAGTGATGAACAAATTATCACGAGAGCTGCTAGGGTTACAATGAATAATATTCTCGATTAAGATAACACTTTTAGTGTAAACCCTATGTCTGTGTTTATATACTACACGGTTACAAGATAATCTTCTAATTGATATCGAATATGATTCTGTATCCTAAAATATATCAACTAGTTATCTTTTCTTCTAAGTCTTCTATTCTTCATAGAATTCTTCTCCATGCATATCTCTTCTTGTTTTAGTCTTGATCTTCTTTCCTTTCAATCAGCCGCCTTCCTTATCTGAAAGTCTTCTTAAGTCCTGATATTATCTCCTGATAAATATCTTCTGATATCTTAAGTTCTGATAACTTAAGTTCTGATATCTTAAGTTCTGACTTCAGTATAAGTACTGATTTCCAGTTAAGTCCTGATTTGTCCTGTTAGAAAAGATCTAAAAACTAAACACAAATCACTATTAGACATGACATCACAAATATATCTAACAAACCCCAATCCTAGTTCATCTCAGCATGTATGAGCATAACAATAATCTATAAAGATATGACGCAGGTGTTCGACATCCACTCTGCACATTGGACATAATATGGGCGTATTCACTCATTTCCCCCTCAATATATTACGTACAGGTATGACATTTCTACAAATCCTCCATAGAAACACCTTCATTCTCTAAGGGACCTGTAGTTGCCAAATTCTGCCCCAACCCATACTCACCTCCAGTCTCCTGCATTGACTAAACTGTTGCTTCCAGAATTTATAGCCCGACTTAACAATGTATTTCCCAACAGATGAGTGGCACCAGACAATACGATCAGGGAACTGGTTTTTAGGGATAGGCATTTCTAGAATACATCTAGCATCACTACTTGAGAACAAGCTGTGCACCTTAATCACGTCCCAATCTTTAGTACCAGAAATAAATAAATTGCTTACCTTTAAGCCACTAACTGTTGTGAGATACTGGTCATCTACTCTGTTCCCATGTTTACCTCGAAGCCATGCATCATTACTAACATTAATCGATCTCCCATCTCCCACTACCCATCTATAGCCCTGCTTGAGCACTTCCTTAGCTTGCCAAAGATCAGACCAGACACAGGTTACACCTACTCCTCTTTTTGCCTAAATTAACTCGAGTCTGTGAAATATTTTTCTTTAAACACTCTAGCAACCAGCGAATTTGGGTTGAGTAAGAAATTCCAGCACTGTTTCCCAAGAAGCGCCAAATTGAAACCTTGCAAGTCACGAAAGGCTAGACCACCCAGTTCCTTTGTCATATTCATATTTGTCCATGAAGACCATTTTATATCCTTTTTATTATTATCTTGTGAACCCTACCAATAACTGTTCATCATCCTCTCAAGCTCAATACATAAAGATTTTGGTAACAAGAAGCAGGACATTGCATACGATGGAAGTGATTGAGCTACTATACGAAGTAACACAGTCTTGCCAGCCTTCGAGAGACTCTTTGCATCCCAGCTCTGCAGTTTGCTCCATAGTCTATCTTTTAAAAAGTAAAACGCTATTTTCTTTGATCTACCTATCAAGGACGGGAGTCCATGATATTTTCCATTGCTCATATCACTATAGAAACCCAACATATTTTGTAGTTTCTCCTATTTATCTAGTCTAACGTTAGAGCTAAAATAGATACCTAATTTCTGTAGATTTATAGCTTGCCCAGATTGTAACTCATACTTTTGAAGAATCGCCTTAACCTCCATGACCTCCTCTAGCTTTGCACTACTGAATAAAAAGCTATCATCTGTAAATTACAAGTGTGTTATTGCAGGTGCTTGTACACAAACCTTACATCCCTATATTTTACCTTCTTCCGCTGCGTTTTGTAACATACGAGACAAACCTTCTACGCAAAATAAGAACAGATAAGGTGATAAAGGGTCACTTTGACAAAGACCCCTTGAAGGGTTGATAGGACCAACTTGATTTCCGTTTAAATTGACAGAGTAAGCCACTGTTGTGACACACAACTGCATCCAGGCAATCCATTTTTCAGCAAAACCTAGCTGCTTCATTTGATGCATCAAAAAACCCCAATCTACCCTATCATAAGTTTCAGAGCAACCACCCCATCCATACCTTTCTTTTTCTGTTTCATACAGTGTAAGAGTTCAAAAGCCAGCAATACATTATCCGTTATGTTTCTCCCCAGAACAAACGCTAACTGATTATCAGTTATGATACTAGGTAGGATACTCTTTAGACGATTGGCTAACACCTTCGCTATCACCTTGTAAAGGACATTACAGAGTGCTATTGGACGAAAGTCTTTCATCTTATTTGCATTCTCCCTTTTAGAAATTAACACAACTATTGTATCATTTAGGTCCGCAGGGAACGCTAAATCTGTTAAGCATTTCTTGCAGTAAAGAAACACCTCCTTCCCGAATAAGTGCCAAAAGTGTTGATAGAATGCTGGATTTAGCCCATCTGGCCCTGCACTTTTATCAGGGTGCATTTGTTTAATTGCAATTGAAAATTCCTCAAGAGTAAAATCAGACGTGAGATTTGGATTATGTCCCTATGTTATGACAGTCTGATGCTCATCCATACTGTCCCTCGCAGCTCTCCCATCATCACTAAAGAGATTCCTGAAATAGCTTTTACCTACATCACACATCTCCTCTTATTTATTCACTACTGTTCCGTTCCCATCCTTGAGATATTCGATTTGATTCCGTTTCTTTCTACTAGAAGCACATGCATGAAAGTATTTAGTGTTTGAATTTCCAGTACAATTCCCCATTAGCCATAAATTCTTCAAAGCTCTTTTTCTCTGCAAAGTAGCACATGGTTCTGTCCTCATCTGCACAATCTTCATACAAAGCTACCATCTCCTTCTGCTTTTTGATTTTCTCTCGGAACTTGTTAAAGAAATATTTTCCCCACTTTTCCATAAATGACGATAGCTCAAGAAGCTTAAGCAAAAAATGAACTGGTTTAATCTTTTCCAGTAAGATATTACTTCCTCTTGAAAATTCTCTTCTTTTAACCAGGTATTCTCAAAGCGGAATCTAAAATGCTTTTTCGAGTGATCAACACTATAAAAATCCAACTGTATAGGATTATGATCAGAATAAACACACTGGTGCACAGATAACTTACACAACAGGAATAAACGCCACTAAGATACAGATCCAGAAGTCCAGTCTAGTCTCTCTCACACTAAATCTTATTTCCAACGGCTCTTTTCCCAGGTGTAATGGCCTCCCATTAAATCCAACTCAACCAAATTACAATCTTTTATATTACATTCAAACCCATCCAACAAAGCCTGAGGGTGATCATGCCTTCCTTTCTTATCGTTTATACTTATCATATCATTAAAATCACCTATCACCACCCAAGGAAGATCAGATTTATTAGCTAACCACTTCAATAAGTTCCATGACTCCCTTCTTCGAGCACGTTCCGGAAATCCATAAAATCCTGTCAGTCTCCATTTGGTCATATTAGCATTCATGATTTCCACGTCTATGAAATTACGATCATGGTTGGTCACACAAAGCTTGACATTGTTTTTCCATAAAAGAGCCACACCTCCACTTCTACCAACACAATCTACAACCCTATGATTATCGAACCTTAGCATAGCACACAGGGATTTTATTTGTTAGATATATTTGATAATGTCATGGCTAATGTGATTTATGTTTAGTTTTCAGATCTTACTTAAACAGGATAAATCAGTACTTACTGGAAGTCAGGACTTAAGGATATCAGTACTTAAATTATCAGGAGATAATCATCAGAAGATGGATATCAGAACTTAAGTACTGAAGGGCGTTCAGATAAGGAAGGCAGCTGGTTAAAGGAAAGAAGATCGAGACAAGCATAAGAAGAGATATGCATGGAGAAGGAATTCTATGAAGAATAGAATACTTGGAAGAAAAGATATCTGATTGATATATTTTAGGAAGCAGAATTATATTTCATATCAATTAGCGATTATCTTGTAACTGTGTAGTATATAAACACCGACATAGGGTTTACACTATAAGTGTTATCACAATCGAGAAGATTATTCATTGTAACCCTAGCAACTCTCGTGATATTTGTTCATCACTGAGAGAGAACAGTTCCATACTGTAACAGAGTTTATTGTTTCAATAAAATTTGTTTTCTGTTACTTGAGTTATTAAAGTTCGATTTGATTGTACTATACACTGTATTCACCCCCCTCTACAGTGTGTGTGTAACCTAACAAGTGGTATCAGAGCCTATCTGTTAACACACAAACAGTTTAAGATCCAAACACAATCATGTTTGAAGCAGAAACTCCAACTAAGCCCACCAAATCTGAAGAACCTCCAAAGACACAAATTCAAAGCCGATATGAGACTATTAGAGTTCCCATATTGAGACCATCTGAATATGTCATATGGAAGGTGAGGATGACCATGTTTCTGGAAGCTACAGATCCAGAATATCTTGATAGAATCAAGGAAGGGCCTCACAAACCAACCAAACTCGTTGTTGCAGTTGCAGGTGAAGCAGCAAAGTCTGTACCAAAGGAGAAGGGTGATTACACTGCTGAAGATATCGCATCAATTGCTAAGGATGCTAAGGTACGACACTTGCTGCATAGTGATATTGATAATGTAATGTCAAACAGGGTAATAAACTACAAGACTGCAAATGAGATATGGGATGCTTTGGAAATAAGATGTCATGGAACGGATACGATCAAGAAGAACAGGAAGACAATACTCACTCAAGAGTATGAACACTTTGACTCAAAGGCTAATGAGTCATTGACTGATTTATATGATAGATTTGTCAAACTCTTGAATGATTTTTCACTGGTTAATAAGTGAAAGGAATATGTCCTAAGTCCAATCATGTATGAGGATTTAGGAATAACTTTTATGTAATCTGTTTTGATTTCATTGATATTAATAAAAGACTTATTTTGTTTTTATTACGGGTTTTATCTATTTAAGTGTTTAAATAAGATATACCATAGTTTAGAGTAAAGCTTTTTATGGATTATGAGATCATAATAGTGAGACCTAGAAGATGATAACTCTAAACTTAAATAGTTCTTGGTCGTAGGATTACTAACTGGTAATTAATAATCCGCAAAGATCGGTACATACTATGCTTGCTTCATTATGAAGGATGTCTGTTCTCATAGACATTTGTGTGGTGACACTATAGCTAGTATGTAGGTGCTTATTATAGAATAAGTTCACTGAACATGACTCGCCCAGCTGAACAACTGATGGAGTTCACTCACGTGTCAGCAGTTGTTCACATAGTGATAGTTGTACAGGTATCCTTAGACTTGAGGTCATCATAGTCATCTTGTGTACACTGAACTATGCTTTGGTTTAGTTCTTAGTCTCCAGGGACAATTATTAGGGCTCTACTGGGTATAGGAATTTGTACACGAAGATAGTGTATGATCAATAAAGGATCTACCCCTTCCAGTAAAGGAAGCGAATGTTCAAGGCTGATCCACTTATGCTAGTTCAGGAATCTCTGGCCAGAGTGAATGAAATTAGAAAGGAGTTTCTAATTTGCATAGAACTAAGCATAGTAAATGGTAAGCAAGTGATTGAATTAGATATGCTTGACACGAGATCCATGCCTTGTATTTAATCGGGACATTGTAGGGTAGAAGGAGTTTATTGTACGGTAACTATTCACTGAATAGGTTCTTGGTATTCTAAGCAGTGAATTCGTATTATCCGGATAGTCGCGATATGCTGAGAAGTATCCCTCACGATGTAGAATAAATATGATTAATTAATTAATTATATTTAATAAATTAGAGAATTTATATAAATAATGATAAAATAGTTTTATTATTATTTATTTCTACTACCGGCTTAATATTGAACCTACAGGGTCACTCCATAAAAAGAGAATGATTTAATGGTGGAGGAATTAATTAATAATGGCTAATAATTATTTATTTGTGAAATAAATAATTAATTGGAAAATTTAATAATTGATTAAATGAGATTTAATTGATTATAAATTAATTAAGAAAAGTTCTTAATATTATTAATTAAGGATTTAATTTTTGGAAATTAAATCAAGAGAGAGAATTATTTCTAAAGTGTTTAGAAAAATGATTAATAATTAAAAGGTATTTTAATTATTAATGAGAATAATAAATGGGATAATAATAATAATATTTATGGGAAAATTTCAGCTGAAAATTTTGGCCTATAAATATACTATTATAGACCCTATTTTTATTCTGAACCCAAAAAAAACCCAAAAGTTTTAGAAAACCAAATTCTCTCCACCTCCTCCTCCTCCTTAACGTCGTTTTCTTGGTGAATACCGGTGGAGTGCTTCACGTTTGAGGAGAAGCTGCTAAGGATCTCCGATCGTTGCTCTTGGATCGCATATTAAAGGTTAGTAATCGATCCCTATGTTTTTACCACGATTTATATGCTTTTATTTGGATTTTATATGTGTAAAAGTGTTTTTACCATGCCTCCGCTACGATTAAAATCCAACAATAAGAAGTATGATCTTGAAGATTCAAACCTTAAATTCCTGTTAGCTCTTCCTGAATGCTGGGATTTGAAGGCAACAATAATAAGAGACAACTATAATCTTGATGAAACAACTCTTGATGAAATTTATGGAATGCTCAAGACTCATGAACTTGAGATGGAACAAAGAAGCAAGAGGAAAGGAGGAAAGTCAAGGATAGTTGCTGTTAAGGCCGAAGAAGAATCCCCCAAGGCAGCTACCTCAAGGAAAGACAAGGGTAAAGCTCTCTTCACAAAGTCTGATACTGAGTCATCAAGTTCTGAAAGTGATGATGACTCAGAATCTGAAAGCTTGCCTGAGACGGATGCTGATGAAGAGATGATGAAGCTGTGTGCTCTTATGGTGAAAGGGATCACAAAGATTGCATACAGGAAGTTCAGGAAGGGAAAGAAGTTTTCCAGGAAAGGCATAAGTTCTGATAAGAAGAATTTCAGAAAATCTGAGGGAAGAGGAGGAAAGTCTGACAGAGGAGATTATACAAATGTCAAATGCTACAATTGTGGTGATAAAGGCCACATATCTCCTGATTGCAAGAAAGTGAAGAGTGACAAAGGCAAGGCTCTTGTCACAAAGAAGAAAAGCTGGACAGACACCTCAGATTCTGAAAGTGAGGAGAATTATGCCTTGATGGCAAATACTGATAAGACAAGTGCTGAAAGCAGTTCTGAAGCTGCTGAATTAAAGGTACCTCAAACTACTTATGCTTTTCATACTGATGATATTAATGAGTTGAGAAGATATCTTAAAACCATGTTCATTAGTTATAGAGATCAAACTTTAACATGTGAAAGATTAACTTCTGAAAATCTTGCTTGCAAAAAGAGGAATGATTATTTAGAAAAAGACTTAGTCATGTTCCATCAAACTCAGAAAGATAGAGATGATGCTTTCTATGTTAGGGATGAAGTGCTTAAAATGAATGAATCTCTAAAAGCTGAGTTTGAAAAGGAAAGAGAGATTATCAGGACTTGGACTAACTCTGGCAGAACAAATCAGAATTTGTTAAGTAGTGAAAACTGGAAACAGGGCTTAGGTTATGGAGAGGATGAGAATGATAAAGGAACTGTAGATATTAAGCCTGTAGTTGTTAAATAAAAGCCAAAGTTAAAACTTGTTAAGTTTGTAGATGTAAAGTCTAATAATGAGAAATCAGAAGTTAAAAAGGAATTAACTTCTGACAAACTAAAACAGGAAAAGACAACTGAAGTAAACGTAGGCTTAATGACTAAGAAGCAGTTTAAGCATAAGCTGAAAAATGTTAAGAATGCAAACAAGGTAAAATCACCTAGGAAAAATAGGAATGGAAAGGAAGGTGTGAATAAAAGCAATAATTATAAGCCTGTTCCTGAAGATCCTAGGAAAACGTGTCATAACTGTGGAAGTTCTAACCATCTGGCTTCTTTTTACAGGAAAAATAAGAACATAAACTCCTTACCTTCAAAGTCAGGAGTTAAGAGTCAGTCTGTTAGATATAAGCCACAAAATCCTTGTTTTCATTGTGGTAGTTTATGGCATTCCATTTATACTTGTAAGGAATATCATAGTCTGTACTATGATTATTATCAAATAAAACCTTCTTTAAAGAAAGTTAGCATTGTTCCTTCTAGTGTAAGTTCTGATTCAAAGTCTGATAGTGTAAATTCTGATAAGAAAAATGTTAACATAAACTCTGATGCTATATCCACTGCAAATGTTAACAAACTTAATAAGGCCAAAGGATCCAAGCAAGTCTGGGTCCTTACAACTAATCATTAGTGGTCTTTGTGATTGCAGGGCAACAGGAAAAACATCCTAGTTCTGGACAGTGGATGTTCAGGACATATGAATGGAAATAAAGTCCTGCTATCAGACTTTGTGGAGAAGGCTGACCCAAGTGTTTCTTATGGAGATGGAAACATTGGAAAAATATTGGGATATGGCAATATCAATCTTGGGAATGTCATCAATAAAGAAGTAGCACTGGTCTCAGGACTTAAACACAATCTGCTGAGTGTCAGTCAAATCTGTGACAGAGGTTATCATGTGGATTTCTTTGAAGAACACTGTGAAGTTATAAGTAAATCTACAGGCAAAGTTGTTCTGAAAGGATACAGGCGTGGTAACATTTATGAAGCCAAGCTTTCAACAAATACTGATGGTTCTGCAATCTGTCTGATGAGTAGAGCATTAATTGAAGAAAGCTGGAATTGGCATAAGAAACTCTCTCATTTAAATTTCAACAATATAAATGAGTTGGTCAAGAAAGATCTTGTGAGAGGACTGCCAAAATCAGTATTCGCTCCTGATGGCCTTTGTGATTCTTGTCAGAAGGCCAAACAAAGAAAATCTTCATTCAAGAGCAAGACTGAATCATCAATTCTTGAGCCTTATCACCTACTACATGTTGATCTATTTGGTCCAGTAAATGTCATGTCTATTGCAAAGAAGAAATATGTTATGGTCATAGTGGATGATTTTACCAGATACACATGGGTGTATTTCTTGCACACAAAAAGTGAAACTGCATCTATCTTGATTGATCATATCAACCAACTGGATAAATTGGTCAAGGACTCAGTGAAGATAATAAGAAGTGATAATGGTACTGAGTTCAAGAATTTGATAATGGAAGAGTTCTGCAAAAATCATGGAATCAAGCAGGAATTTTCTGCTCCTGGAACTCCACAGCAAAATGGAGTTGTTGAAAGAAAGAATAGAACTCTCATTGAAGCTGCACGTACAATGCTTGATGAAGCAAAGCTTTCAACCTATTTCTGGGCTGAAGCTGTGCAGACTGCTTGTTTTACTCAGAATGCAACACTCATTAACAAGCAAGGAAAGACACCATATGAGATGGTAAAGAAAAAGAAGCCAAATCTGAAGTATTTTCATGTATTTGGATGCAAGTGTTTTGTTCTTAAGACTCATCCTGAACTCATGAAGCTGCTATAGAAAAGGCCAGCACACCATCTGTATCTCCTGTTGATCCAGGCACAAGTGCTAAAATTGATATTCAGAACCTGGTTGTGCCTGAGGTACTTTACTTAGAAGCTCCAACAACAATTCATCCATTAACAACACCTGTTACTGATGCTACTCAAACTCCAGAATTATCTACTACACCTTCTCTGCATCTAAATGTTGATGATCAGAATTTAGGTGAGCATCAGGATATGGCTGTTGATCAGAACTTGGAACCAGATCAGCACTTAGAGGATGATGTTGAAGCCTCAATTGCTTCTCATACTGTTGTTTTATCAGAAGATGCTGATTCTGTAAGTTCTGATGCTGCAAATGCTGATGATACTGGTGATACTGCTCCAAATGCAGATGCTGATGAAGCAGGTCCTTCAGGACATGCACCTCAATAAACTGTTCATAAATCTGAACTAGTTAAGAAGTTTGTTACAAGAGAAGCACCAGTGCCTTGGAGTGACACTCCTGCAGAACAGGAATGGACTAAGGAATGGAACTCAGTTCTCTGTGTTCCATCTGCAAAGAATCTTGCTGAGCACTTGACAAAAGCTGATGAGATGTTAATTATTGATGATTTCAAAACACAGCTTCGAGTCACTACATTGAGTACTAAACACTTATAAGGTCTCCATTACACTACTCATGCAGAGTTACATAAAATTCAGGAAGAATTAATCAAGCAAGAACAAGTTTAGAAACTTGACAAGAAAAAAATTCTTCCAACCTACCTTTGACAGAGTTGCTTATATTGAGAAGACTTAAGAGAAACAACAATCTCAGATTGATGATATTTTGAAAAATCAAGCTTTTCAGCAATCTCAACTTAATGAAATCCAAGCCTCAGTGGAATTGCTTGTCTCTCTTTTCTTACCTGCTGATGCCAAAAAGGGGGAGAAAGTAATTAAGTCCAAATGCAAAACTGTTAAGACACTGAAGGGGAAGGATGATGAAAAAGATGACCAAGGAAACTCTGGAATGGGTGGAGGTCATAGTCAAGGTAGAGGTTTCTCATCAAGAAAAGCTGAAATCACAAGTCACAGGACAAGTTCTGATGCTGGAAAAAGAATTACTTCTACTACTGGTAAAAGGATAAGTTCTGATGAACTTTTAGACCTTGATGAAGAAATGTCAAGACAGTTATTTCTTAAGGAAAATCCAGGAATGGACTTGGAGAGTCTGATGGAAGAAGAAGTCAGACTTAAATCAGAAAAAGTCAAATCTAAATCTGAAGCTTCTGGTAAAAAGAAACTTCCAAAACTCAAAGGCATTGTGATAAAAGAAAGGACAAATCATGAAGCAATCATGGCTAAATCACAACTGCAGATAGATCCAAGGTCCAAGGGCAAAGAAAAATTTGGTTAACCTATAAAGGTTTGTGTGCCTCCTGTGAATGAAGAAATTACTGATGAAGATGTTGATCTTGCTCTGAATTCAAGAAAAGTTTCTAAGACAACCTCTGACATGGCTCAAGTTGTTCAGAGTTAAGAGATAGTTAGTTCTGATATCTCAAAGAAACAAGTAACCACTGACATAGCTCAAGTTAACTTGATATCAGAAGATAAATCAAAGGAAACTTCTGACATTGCTCATGTTAAACCTTCAAAGATACTCATACCAGGATTCACTAAAGCCAAACAGACTAAACCTTTGAAGACTGTTGCAAGTGGTTTTGAAGCAAGAGTGGTTACTGGAAAGGAAGCAAGAGATAAAACTGGATTGGGAAGTGCTGATGAAAGAAGAATACAGAACACAACCAATGATCCAACTTCCTTAAGTGAACCAGGTGTTGTAGCAACTCCTGAGAGATTTAATCAACTAGAATCTGTACAAATGGTTTACCATACCTACTTGAAAGAACACATCTTGTTGTACTTCATGACAGATGGTAGAGTTTATCATATAAGGGAAAATGCCATTCCACTGAAGTATTTTGAAGAGCTGTATTATTCTTACTTCAAGTGAATGACAAAATAACAGAAAGTGTTGCAAACTTTTTGAAGAGTCAAATTCAGAAATAGAAAAAGCTTTATTCTGTTAAGTCTGACAGCTCATATCTTCCAAAGTACAGAGATCACAAGGGTGATATTGTTGAGATGAAGCCCAACACTGCCAAGATTATAACTATATTTCTGGGTTACAGGGCTGTGGAATTCAATCTTGAGTCTGATAAGGCATATTTTATCAGACTGGATCAGGATATAAAGAAAGCTAAAATTAATGATCTCAGGGCTGCAATCTTTCAAATTGGTGAAGAAACTGTAGAACTTAAAGATGCTAAAAGGAGGATGATTGATGAACTCAGATATGTTGAGAGATGTTTATTGAAGAACTATCTCAGAACAACTCCTGACATCGGAGAGATCAGAAGATGAAGTCAAGTCAAGATCTACAACTGCTTAAATTCTGATATGAATACAGACTGAAGTTGTTATCAGAAGTTAAAGATTGGTAAAGCTTTAAGGACTGTAAGTTGTAGTTATCTAGTCAAATTCTTATGCATTTGTACTTAATGTTTTTGACATCATCAAATATTTGTTAAACTTGTATATTATGCTAATTTACAAGTTGGGGGAGATTGTTAGATATATTTGATAATGTCATGGCTCATGTGATTTATGTTTAGTTTTCAGATCTTACTTAAACAGGATAAATCAGTACTTATTGGAAGTCAGGACTTAAGGATATCAGTACTTAAATTATCAGGAGATAATCATCAGAAGATGGATATCAGAACTTAAGTACTGAAGGACGTTCAGATAAGGAAGGCAGCTGGTTAAAGGAAAGAAGATCGAGACACACATAAGAAGAGATATGCATGAAGAAGGAATTCTATGAAAAATAGAATACTTGGAAGAAAAGATATCTGATTGATATATTTTAGGAAGCAGAATTATATTCCATATCAATTAGCGATTATCTTATAACTGTGTAGTATATAAACACAGGCATAGGGTTTACACTATAAGTGTTATCACAATCGAGAAGATTATTCATTGTAACCCTAGCAGCTCTCGTGATATTTGTTCATCACTGAGAGAGAACAGTTCCATACTGTAACATAGTTTATTGTTTCAATAAAATTTGTTTTCTGTTACGTGAGTTATTAAAGTTCGATTTGATTGTACTATACACTGTATTCACCCCCCTCTACAGTGTGTGTGTGACCTAACATTATTTTCTTCTTCGTAGACAATGTTTCCATCCAAAAAAGAACATCGAGTTTATGGGACTTAACCACATCCCTAAGAGCATGAACTGCATGAGAGTTCCCCAACCCTCTGCAGTTCCGACTTACAGCATTCATAATGTCCGGCTAGCTTGCTGAGCTAGCTAAGCCAGTTGAGAGTTTTTTAACATTGTACAATCCTTATCAGAAAGCACAATATCATTTTGTTTGTTATTCAAGCTTGAGTCTGAAACTTGTACAAGCGCACCTGGTGTATCCATAACATCATATTTATCCGGGCCGCCTCTTAGCCTTTTTCTGTCTGTAATTTGAAGCCCACTTATTTCCTCATATTCTAGCCCATCTTCAAGATTCAAATTTGAATTTCCCCCGTCAACTTTTCCAGTTTGGCTAACTAAATTCAAGGGATTCACATTATCCCCTTGATTATGCAACTCTTGCCTTCTGTCATCCCCTAAAATCATGCTAGTGTTAGCTTTCACGTAACTGAATCCCCCTGATCTCGCTCCTTGATTGTAGTGTCCCTGACGCGCCTCCCATCCCTTGTCATCATCGTCACGCAGCCACCTACTCTTCTCCAGACCACCAGCTCGTTTAGCAGGCGCTTTAAGACAATTGCCCCATTCCTTACCACTCTCAGCATTTATGTTACTAAGAAAATTTCTACAATATCATTCTGTGTGTGTTAACATTCCACACGTAAAACAAAATTCTCCTAATCGTTCGTATTTGTATGAGACCATCACCTCCTCTCCATTCTTTTTCATAATTTTCTTCTTGCGTTTGAGAGGTTTCCTAACATCCAATCGAACTCGAATGCGCATGAATTCTCTCCACAGAATTGCATTGTTCTTACTGTCATACTCAAGAAAAATTCCAAAGAAGTCACCCAACTATTTTCCCACCGCTTCTGACATAAACCCAGTTAGAAGCTCAAAGATTTGCATCCACAAGTTCACATGCCACAATGGTACATTTATGGCTCTTCACCAATTGGGACTTCTACCATCACAATCATTGAGTTGTCGAAGGACCAGGGGCCTCCTTTAAGAACCCATTGGCATATCTTCTTTATGATAGAATTGAAATAAAAAGAACCATGGCTCTACTTCCTTAATGTTAATTCCCATGGCCGGCCTCCATACATCTGCCATTTTTATTTTCATAGCATTAACGTTGATGTTTCTCTCCGTCAAAAACCTACCTACCACACATAACTCATATCTGTTGCCTGCGACTTCCACATCTCCTCCTACCACAAACGCAGAGTTCTCCTCATCATCAATATCTAGGTTATCAAACTGATCATTCAAATCATTATAACGAGCCATATGCAGAAATGAAACTCTCACGATTCACTCTCCAGGACGAAAAGACCAAAAAAACTCTCACAGAGGAGAGAACCAAAATGGTTAAGTATGTTTCAACTTATAAGTTGGGTCGACAGCAAGCAAGGATCTAGTAAGGGATATGGGGCAATGTCCCCGTAAAATAAAATTTTAAATTTTTTATCATTAAAATTTTTTAAAATATATAATATGTCTCCAAAAATTAAAAAAATATATAAAAATATATTCATAAAATATGATCAATGGCCGACGGAGTTTAAATCCTGAAATCGATGTACATATATTCAAAGTGATTATTTAGAACTTGGGCATGTTAAGTGTTTAAAAACCATGCTTGGTTTTTAAAAAGAGGTCAATTAACCTTCAAGAATTACACAGAATGGGTTTATTTATTTTTATGAAATGGTAGGTTTCATGATCGGACTTTTCTCTCTATTTCTGTTATTGTAATCTTAATTTCAGGTATAGTCTTCTTGTTTACTTCCTACAAATAAAAAATTATGAATGAAACTAAATCTGATAATTATTGGTTTCTTGAGGTGATTTTTTTATCATCTTATCTTATCTATGTGTTTATTATTAATATACATAAACAAAACAGTTTGGAATAGAGATGTTCAAATAATCCGAAACCCGAAATCCGATCCAGTCCGATCCGGAAAAAAATCCGAAAAATCCGATCTGAAAAAAAAGCCGAGCCCGGCCCGCAAGCCTAAAACAGGCCACCTTTTTTCATCAAAATCTGGCCCGGCCCGGCCCGAAGCCCAGATAAAAGCCCGGTTTTTTAAATGCCCGGATTTAGCCCATATTTAGCCCGGATTTGAACCTGATTTAAAGCCCGTTACGCCTAATTTCAGTCCAATAACTATTTTTTTTGAACTTATATTGCAGCACTCTATAGTTTCTATCTATATTTTAACAAAAATATCTAAACTTTACCTAATTCCTCACTCTCTCTCACCTAATCTTCTCTTATTCTCCATCGATTCCCTCTTTTCGACTCATTAATTCTGTTTACTTGACTTATGCTATAATCTATGTTTAATTTCTTTTTCCTCCTTTTTGGATGCCTTTTAGAATATCTTTCTAATCTTTTATCAAGTCAAACAATTCATGTTTATTGTTATTCTGTGATTATTTATTAATTTGTCAAGATTGTTTTGCAATCTGCAAGAAAATTATAGGCAATAATTTGTCTAAAAGGGGTTTATGTTGGATGAGAAGAGAGAGTGGTGGAGGAGATATTTGTAGTTTGTTGAATCGTGGGAGGTTGAGGAAGTTTAGGCCGAATGGAAGGTGGAAAGGAAGAGAAAATTGGAAGGGGGAAATTGGAAGGAAGGATCCGCTAAATGTGGCCCGGTTTAAGC
This sequence comes from Apium graveolens, assembly GCF_009905375.1. Classification (NCBI taxonomy): domain Eukaryota; kingdom Viridiplantae; phylum Streptophyta; class Magnoliopsida; order Apiales; family Apiaceae; genus Apium; species Apium graveolens. The sequence goes on along the minus strand of NC_133654.1, from coordinate 263,100,578 downwards.
CTGATTCGGCCCGGTTTAAGCCCGGTCCGGACCGCGGGCCTAAAACAGGCCACATTTTTCTATGATAGGCCCGGCTCGGCCCGACCCGGTTATTTAAAAAGCTCGATCCGGATTTTTATATAAAAGCCCGAGCTTTTCAGGCCCGGATTAAAACCCGACCCATCAGGCCTTTTGTGCATCTCTAGTTTGGAAGTCCTCATTTAAATTTGTGGTGGAGAGACCTAAAAACTCTTTTAAGTATAGTTCGCCAATGAAAAAGAATGCTTTAAATATTAAATCACCTAGTGGAATGCAATAATTAGTTTACTCTATTATCTCAATTTTTTGTTTAATAAGAATCTCACCTGGCAATTGTTAGCTTACTCTCTTGTCTCAAAATCTGTTTTTGCTTAATAAAAATGACTAACCAAATAATAGATAGCCGAAATTACCCAAAACAAAAAAGACACATATCATGAAAATTACCAAAATAATGTAATATTATTGTTTTTAATAGGTATGATGCATTCCAAGTTTAGTGTAAAATAAAACGAGAGAATAATTTTGTTTTACACAAAGAATGGATGACATTGACAAAAATCATCATGTTAGCTACATTTCTGAGAAAATTATGCTTGCAGCACACATATTTTGTTCCCTACGCCATAAGTGCAAATAGGCAACCCCTACTATACAGTTGCATAAGGCCTAAATGGTGTTGCATAAGGTAATAGGCAACACTAGGGTGAGGTTGCCAATGTGGACGTGGTTGTAGACCCCTAATGGAACACTTTGTACAACACCTGTAAGTATTGCATTATGCTGATTTTGCAACAGTAGAGGCAAATATTGGCAACAACAGTTAGTGTTGCATAATGCATGACGGGACATTACACTGGGTCCTACGTGGCAAGTGACATATCAGATGCCATGTCAGCAGCAGGGGGTCCACATAACCACGTCAGCATGCCACGTTTGCATGACACGTCAGCATGGGTCCCACCCTGCGACGTCAGCTGTGGGCCCTCCATCTATTGCAACACTGAATTTATAATATACAACACCATTTTTCGCTATATGCAACAATAATTTTATTCATTTGCAACGCCTTTTTTTAATTACAACACCATTTTCTATGCACACTACAACACCATATGAAGTCAAACACAACACTTGAAAATTAAAATTTTGGACATAACTGTTTTGTTTTTACATAATACCTGCTATAAGTGGCATCCAACAAGTCCCAACAAACATCCTACAAAAACAACCCGAAGAAGCATTTAACAACCTCTAAACATACAAAACTCTAAACATACAAAACTAGTGTAAATCAGGAACATACACCCAATTCTAACTTAAAAAGACAAAAAGTACGTAAAATCTTTTTTGAAAACAACATAATATATGTAGCATATGATGCACAACAAACTCTCTTAGAAGTTGCGCCGCCTTGAGTGATTGGAATACCATTTTCCTCTTGATCATCGGAAAACGTGGGACATGCGTCTTCAATATTATCCTACATTTTTATTAGCAACCACATAAAGTTTAGTGGATAATTGGAGTAAAATTTTTTGGGAAGAAAACAAGAAATTGTAAACTAAATCGAGGAAGTTAGCTTGTAACCTTACTACATATACATATGACTACTGTAAAATTATTTAAGGTTTTTTCTAACGAAAATTAATCCCAATTAAATGTAAACAAATATTAATGTTTATACCTACTTGCACTCTGCCTTAAAGAAGTCAAGCAAATCCATCCTTGCAACAACATCTAGGTCAAGTGTAACCTCGTCTAACAAAAGAACCTGGGCAAGCATAGGTTCAGATAATAATAAATCAAACTTCTGCCGTATAACTTCAATACAGGTCTTCCCTGCAAAACATTAAAATGCATCAGGTGAGTAGCTGTCAATAATTTTGAGACACACTTAAATGAAACTTTAAGATGTTTTTTCCCTGTTAGTAAATAGTATAAATATATCGAACGGGCTCAAATTATACCCTAAATCAGTGAGTGGCATTACAACATATTCTAAGAATGACCCTTGCAGATGCTTATTACATGAAAAGTATGCAGGTCAGGCATGACAAGGTCCTTAACAGTGCACAAAAGATACCGACAATTTATGCCCTTTCTATGAGCCCCTGAAATACTTACTATTGTGTATTTATTAAGCCTCATAACCTCGAATCCACGGCTAGAAAAGCCTTCCTCTGAAATAAAGATGCTATTTGTCAGATCCTTATCGAAATATTTCACAATGCATTAGCAACATAGAGACATGAACGGTTTTATTGCACACACAAGTGCAAGATAGACGCGCAGCTCTCACTTTAAATATGTTTTTTTAATTGTAAAGAATCATCAGTCATGGACAGAGAAGCGGGGTTTACTTGAATTTATAAAACTTTAGGATTCCCTACCACATTTATTACATATTTTACATGTAATATTCTGGCTGAATATCAATTTAATGTACACTAAATATATGATTAGATAATATCACTTTCCTTTCTTTTGCATATGAGAAAAAAGCTTAATACATAGCAGGGTTCTTTTCTCAGTTCCAAAACTAAAACAATTTTCTCCTTTTGTGGGCTTCATATATTAGCCAGTACATATAGAACACTGGTATCTTTAATTTAAAGACTACTGAAGGTAACTTATACACCAGGGCCTTGGTATACAAGTTCTTGTTTTTGTCGTCGGGATGTCTCTTATCATGTACTATTGTACTTATCTAACAAAATCTCAATTGACCTGTGAAAGAATGCTGACATCCTCCACATTCCCAGAATAAAAGTGAAAGCAACATGAAATTTAAGATTCTACATAGTTAGGACACTTGCTCTATATAGTGCCTGAATAGGACACGTATTATTATCATACTCAAGCCACAAGAACATTTTCCAAGCTACCGTATCAGAGTAAGTGATCTTTAAAATTAAAACCCTCCATATTTTATTAAAAATGACTAAATGAGAAAGCACCACTAGATATAATACTAGCATCACAGCCCAGTAGTATAGCCATGTAAGACTTCAATAAATAGATGAATTAGATTTATAGTGCTTTCACATCAGTTTTATACAAGCAAAACAGAAAACACAATAGTAAAGGCACATACCAATCTCACTGCTAGCTTTTGCAGATGCCGGATACAACACGGTGCACTTTCTGTTTCCAGTATGTAGGAGCTCTGAAGCTAAAACCTTACCAGTTGCTGAAAGAATAATATTTTGAATTTAAATCACCTTCTAGCTTCTGGAAGCTATCAGATTCATAGAATGTATGGTTTTCCCAAGAATATACCTTTTGAAGGAGCAAATGCAATGTCAACTATCTGTTTTGACGACTGTGCCACATTATCAAATATGCTTGCTGTGCCAGCTCCTACAACACATATCTTCACATTTGGGGTACCAGCAGCACCATAAATCAAAAAGCAAAACACATCAGTATCGAAAAACCGTCTAGAACTTCAGCTTTTACTAACTTGACATCACTGACTAACTGAAAAATCTTACTTTCAAGCTTCAAGAAAGACTAGACCGGCTTCAGGAGAAGTTATAACAATCCAGTCAAAAGTCGTCTCTATTTCCGCAAGACATGCAAAATACCACTTCTATTATGCAGTTCACTGATTACTTGTCAACTACTTACCCAAAATCAAAAGCCACTTCTATTATACATTCTTAGAATTTTCACTTAAATCAAAAGCCCCAAAATCAAAATATACCCTAAATCGCAATAAGTTTGAGATTTACCTGCAAAAGCCCCAAATCAAAACCAAATCGAAACTTGAAAATAAAAAAATTATAAGTTTGGGAGTCTAAGCCTAGAGTTAAATCGAAGCCCCAAAATTGAACCTGATTCAAGTCCAAAAATCGAACCTGATTCAAGCCATAATTCCAAAATCAGCCATGCGATAGAAACTAATACCTAAAACCCCTAAAACATTCACATCAATAATCCTTGATTAAGGATGTAGAGATTATGTGTGATAAAGAAGAGATAAGAGAGTACACAAAGGGAGACAAGATAAGAAAGAGAGGAGGCATAGAAGGAGATAAGAAAGAGGAAGAGAGTACATAGAGTGTATGAATTGAAAAATGAAAATTGAAGTCTTTCTCGGTGTGAAATTTGGTTGAGCGGGCTTTTTGCTGCTCACCAAACTTTCCCCAAACTTTTCCCAAATTTTCCCCTTTTTGCCAATTTATTACATTATATATAAAAGCACATGATATAAAATATTTTTTTTTTAAATATTTTAAAAACACACGATATAAAATCTTATTTTTTTTAAAATATTTGTACATCTCTAAAATTAGTAGGTAACATCATTCGTATGGTTGGATCGTCGAACAAGAATTTTTAAAAAAATAGAATCACCACCCGGTACAAGACTTGGTAATAGGAACCCGTGTTGACCGTAATTTGACTAATATAAAAACGCACAATATAAAATATAATTTTTTTAAAAAAGATTTATACATCTAAAATTAGTAAGTATCATCATCCGTACGATTGGATCGTCGAAAAAGAATTTTAAAAAAATAAAATCACCACCCGGGACAAGACTTGGCAACATGAACCCGTTTTGACCGTAATTTGACTATTATAAAAACACACGATATAAAATCTAATTTTTTTTAAAAAAAAATTGTACATCTCTAAAATTAGTAGGTAACATCATCCGTACGGTTGGATTGTCGAACAATAATTTTAAAAAAATTGAATCACCACCCGGTACAAGACTTTGTAAAAGGAACCCGTGTTGGCTGTAATTTGACTATTATAAAAACACACGATATAAAATCTAATTTTTTTTAAAAAAAAAATTATACATATCTAAAATTAGTAGGTAATATCATCCGTACGGTTGGATCGTCGAACAAAAATTTTAAAAAAATAGAATCACCACTCGGGACAAGACTTGGTTATAGGAACCCGTGGTGACCGTAATTTGACTGTTATAAAAACACACAATGTAAAATCTAATTTTTTTAAAAAAAAATTAGACATCTCTAAAATTAGTAGGTATCATTATCCGTACGGTTGGATCGTTGAACAAAAATTTTAAAAAAATAGAATCATCAATCGGGACAAGACTTGGTGATAGGAACCCGTGTTGACCATAATTTGACTATTATAAAACACACGCAATAAAATCTAAATTATTTAAGAAACATTTAGACATCTCTAGATTTAGTAGGTATCATCATCCATACGGTTGGATCGTTGAACAAAATTTTTAAAAAAATAGAATCACCACCCGGAACAAGATTACATAATGGGTACCCGTGTGCACCGTGGTTTGACTATTATAAAAGCACGTGATATAAAATTTATTTTTTTTAAAAAAAAACTACACATCTCTAAAACTAGTAGGAAACAACATGTGTACGGTTGGATCAATTAAAAATTATTTTAAAAAAATTAGAACACAAATATAACAAATAAATTTTAAGAATAGTATAATAACTAAGGCAACACTAAATAACCTACTGTAACACCAGAAAGCAAACGCAACGCCTGAAGTGTCACGTTAGCAAGTGGGCCCCACTTGTGCCACGTCAGCAATTGTGGGTCCCAAACATGCCACGTCGGATTTATTTTCCATGTCAGCATTTATTAAATAAAAAAGTATCTAATGCAACGGTTTGACCTCTACTGTTGCATGTTGCGCAACACTAACAATTATTAGTAACGGTAGCTTCAATGTACTGTAATGCTTCCTCCACTGTGTTGCAATAAACTGAAAATTTTGTAGATAATACAATGTATTTCGTGTAACGCTGGATAAAAACCGTTGCCTATGTATACTTATGTTGCAGTGATTCGATATCAGATGTTCATGTGCTTGATATTTGTTTTCAAATTTAATATAATTAACTTTTACCACTATTGAAATTGTTTTCATTTTAATGGTGGACGTTTAACCGACCATTAAATTCAAATTAATATTTATGACCAATCACATATCCGGATCTCTGCAGTAAAAAATTATTGTGCGGATATAACTTTAACCAAATTAAAGACCGCTCCCACGGATATTTGTTTAAGAAAATTGAAATACCTATTGGTGTAAATAAATTTTCAACGAAAATAAAATGATATAATTTCTAATTATCCGTTAACACTCTAACATTATCATGCCTATTTATTAAACAAATACAGAGTTCTGTCAAAAAAAATCGTTAGTAAGTATTTTTTATTTGTATCTTTTTAGACTACTAGTGTAACAAAGTTGCAATTCAAGAACTAATTAATTAGGTTGATTAGTTATAATTACTTATAAAGATAAAAAAAAATACCAGATATCAATTCAGGGCAATAATAAACATTTAATCGTAATTAATTTGCGATTATTCTCTCGCTGATCCCCGCATATTTAGTTGGCACAAATATTCCAAATCGGATCATTTTTGCATAATATAAAATCCATTAATATTCAAGAAACATAACTAAATGGTAATGTTAAAGTATTAATTGATTTTATTTGACATTTATTTAATATTCTCTTTCCGAAGTTCGTACACGTGTTTGGGTAGCATTTAAACTTTCCACAGAAAACTAAACGAAGACAAAAAGTTCAAAATGTTGTAGCTAATATAATATTAGTACGGAGTGCAAAAAAATTTAAACAATAAAAAGATAGTTCCAAAACATAACAAAACAAGAGGATGATGCCAAATGCCAATTATACAGTGGGTCAGGACTGAGGAGTATAATTTATAACGAATCAGGTTTCACGATAATAGAAACAAAACATCAACGCGTATTCTAATTTCCAACGCTGTATATTGTAACTGTCCAGACAAAAACATGATTAAATTGCCAGTTTTATCTGTCTAATTCTGTTATTTTCTTCATTTTACTCCTTTTTGCATGCATAACGCGCACACGCATGTTGTTTGTTTGTTTGTACGGATATAGCTAGTGCATTGCAACTCATATTGGCATCCAAGGTCGCCCCTTGCAGATAAAGGAAAGATATGATTTGTGAGGGTGGAATATTTTGCAGGTTGAAGTCCACGTTTTACTTTTCTTTACAAATTTAGGAATTTGATCTTTCACCCATGATTACACACCTAACCGAGTTTTTTTTTATGGTATATAATCCGCAGCCGCTACCCTTTGGTTGAGCACTAGGTAAATCCTACGGGTTCACGTAATAGTCTGCAAACCACGTGAACTGATGTAAACCGTATTTAAGCGACATGCTCTGGTTCAGGAGTCATAATCATAAATTCTCCTCCCGTGGGATTCGAACCTGTGACCAAGAGTTTAGTTTTTCTCTCTTTAACCTAACCGAGTTAAATTTGGAGGAACCCGAAAGAATTTAATAAATTCAATAATTTTTATCGAACAATTTCTATTTGTTAAAAAATATTGATGTAATAAAAAAGTTGGCATAATTTTTTTAAAATTGAAATAAAGAATTTTTTTAAAATTGTAATAAATGAGGTAGTAGCCGTACGTGTGACAGGGTCACAGAGGGGAACAAAGCAGCATAAGACTAAACTGTTTGTTTTTTGGTGGGTAGACTAAATTGTCATTTGCGTTAAAATTCAATTTTGTATTAATTATTATTCAAAAAGTGTGTATCAATTTGTCTCATTTATATATTATTTTTTATTTTTAAATTTATCGGTTTTGCATTTGAAATTGAGTCGAATATAATCGAACCGACATCTTTTAAATCGAATCTGAACAGGCGATCACGATTTTTAATTTTAAAACCGAAAATATATAATTACAATTCTGGTTTTGTCCAATAAGCTTTATCCGAAAACCTAGCCGAACTGGTCTATGCTCTACCCCACGTGTAATACACTCATAACTTGATATTGAATTTGCCCCTGGCAGTAACGTGCAGGTACAACAATAACCATAAGGCGCTGCTGAACACTCCAGTCCATAGAAAAGAAAAGACAAGTTAGAAAATTACACACTATCTTTAACAAGAAAATGTACGGACATTTGAGCAAGGACCGACGTTTGGTTCATAGTCATACCCACCAGACACTAACGAACGTACAGTAACTTGGACCAATCAAAACTAGACAACGTAGTTGTAAAAACCCCCAAACCTGTGACTTTCTCTAGCCTTATAGTACTGCTACACCTGTGTTTATTAATCTTTCCGTCCCGATATACATTTCCTTATATTTTTTATTTTGATTTCTGACACTATTAATTGTAAGTGATTGATTATTAATTTACGTCTAATTTATAAGATCAAATATAGTTATTATGATCTTGTTGAATTCACATTTATGAGTATTTTAATACAATAAAAATTTTGTATTTAATACTAATACGAAATTAAAGATATTAATAATTAAAAGTGTGCATTGACAAATGTGTTCAACACAAATATGAAAGTTTTTAGGGACGGAGGGAGTACTTTCCATCTACCAAGACTGTAACCCTCGTTAATCTCTTTTACAGTTTTACTCCTGACCTAGTTGGGTCCCATCATTTGATATTGTACTGCTAAGACAAGTTTGTTTCATATTTTTGAAAATTTAAAAACTGTTTTTCCTCTACATCATCCGTTTTCTTGAAAAATCACTTAAGAATATATACTCCATGCTACCTTATCGGTTGTTGGCATCCAACTATACATCATTTAGTATCCACTAATCTTAAATGAAAAAAGTCTAATGCTATAATTGCTGAAACAGTGAAAAATACATAGTACAACTTTTAAAAATCTACAAGAGTGTACTGTTCTGTTGGTTTCCTGAAATTCTAGATATCTAGAGAGTTTTTGTTTACATTGCCACACACTTTCCCTTATTCATATTCTTCCTATCCATCCAGTAAAGGTAAAAAAATGAATTACAATTTTTTAGTTGTTTGTGTATATCATCCTAATCTTTAGGATACAAGAACGCTACTAGTATTTCATAAATTTGTTGATAATTTGAGTATTTTGTTGAAAATTGGTAGAGGATCAGAAATGGGGAGAGGAAAAGTGCAGTTGAAGAAAATAGAGAACAAGATCAACAGACAAGTGACATTCTCGAAGAGGAGAGGCGGGCTAGTCAAGAAAGCTCATGAGATCTCTGTTCTTTGTGATGCTGAGGTTGCTCTTATTGTCTTCTCTACCAAGGGCAAGCTCTTCGAGTATTCTTCCGATTTATCGTACGTACTCTTTCGATTCTGTCTCGTCTCGATATATTTTCTCCTCTGATCTTATATGCTAATGGTTTCAACAGTTCATAAGCTCCATAACAAGAACTTATACATGAGTACATATGCATCTTTATACAGAGATTTTGTCTTGTATATTCTGATTTGTTAAAGTAGAAAACTTGGGTTAATCAACAACAGTTATTTGATTGTGATGGAAAAACTAATTAAGCTGTGTCATTACAATGGATCTACATGTAGTTACTAACAGAAGAAGAGTTCTTAAATAAACCCACATAAATTGATGTAAATTTATTTTAATGGTAATCTTAGTAATCTAAACAAATGTTTGACCTCGTCTATGTATGTTCTTAAACTTAATTAGTTGTGGCCAGTAGGCTATGTTCTAAAGATCTGGTGCATTTCTACTTGGACTTTGCTGAGAGATTTTTGTGAGTCAGTAATTTTTGTACTAAAATACTCAAGACACGTACTCCCTTGGTCTTTAAAAATGTTTCCTATTTGTGTTAGACACGTTTGCCAATACACAACTTTTGATTGTTAATATCTTTAAATTCGTATTAGTATTAATTATAAAAACTTTATTGTATAAAAGTACTAATAAATACGAATCCAACAAAATTACTCATTACTCATGACTATGTTTGATCTTATAGATTAGACGCAAATTAGTAGTCAATCACTTACCATGAACAGTACGAAAAGTCAAAACGGGAAGAATATTTCGGGACGGAGGGAGTACCTTTTATCAGTGTTCGAACGCACAATAGTACTTAATACAAAATTACAGGCAGAAGACACAGTACCTAGGAAACAAAAGTGTTAGTACATGGCGGAGGAATACGGAAATTCGACAAATATAATAATATGGAGATTTTTGGCCAAAAAAATGGATTCGGGTGCAGGGGACACGAGAATATATATATATATATATAGGTTTAGGTTATATGAAGTCCCCTGTTTCATTGGAGTCCTTGAGTCTATATATGTTCTGCAAGTAAAATATATCTTAAATTGTTGCAAAACGTATTATTTTTTGAATGATATTTTACAAATATCACATTTTTTATTAAAAATCTTGCATATTACATAGATTTTACAAGTAGAACGTTCTAAAAAACATGCTTAGTTTGCAGAACATAAATGTTCATATTGTAGAACATAAATGTTCATGTTGCGGAACATACATATTGTACTTGTAAATATAAGAAATTTGCATGATTTTATTGAAGTAATGATATTTGTGAAACATATTTTGCAAGATAACACGTTTTAGAAGATATTTTATTTGCAGAACATAGATGGACTCCGAGTACTCCAATTAAAGTTGTACTCCATAGAACTTTACTCATATATCATATTAAACATAATAAAACCTACTATCAAAATTAAAAATCATATTAAAAATGAGTAAATGTATTATTTATTAATCTAAAATACCAAAATATAATAAGAATCTTTAACTTTATGAAATAATGAATACAATAATCAATACTTGTAGTAACTAATAGAGATTGATACTTAATTTTATAAATGTCGTTTACTAAAATAGATTTTGACTACAATTTCTCAAGATAAAATTTCAGATTAATATCACAGAGGAATCCGTGTGTCCGATAAGAGGATGTATCCGACACATGACTCTACATGCAACCCAAGTGTGCTGTTTCTTAGCACAATAGTACTTTCGAAATTGATTATTTCCTCAATTTATTTTTTTGTCCATAATTTTAAACAATATATGAATAAATTTCTCTTGCAAATATGTTTAGCAAACTGTGGCAAAGATATATGCGGATATCGCCGGATTGGCTGATAGTAACAAGTGATTATACATTTAGTTGATAGGGTAACCGAGAGAGAACATCTGTTAGGTAGTTCTTAATTGTAGTCTCGGATATCGAGGAGCTTATTGTTTTTGTACAACGTAGTACGCATAGAAAATTGAACACAGGCTCAGTCAGGCGTGTTTGTGTCAGCTGAGTCTCATACTAGGTCACAACCTCTACTGCTCTACTGCATAGATTCCTTGTAGCATCATATATATATGTATTTTAATGCTTACACGTATGTGTAATAGTATTTGTTTTTTTTAATTAGATCAAATATACGTTTTTTCAAAATATCATCAGCTCTCAGTTCTCATTCCGTATGGTGAAATTTCAATAAATTAATTGTCCAACATAGAAATTGTGCACTGTTAACAAGATTGTAAGCTAATCCAGCTGCTAATATACTTCAACAAATTGTTATAAAATAAGTAAAGGTTTACCAAAATTAGTGTTAACTTTACCAATTGTGTACAAAAAATTTATACAAAATAACATGATAATTGATGTGAGATATTTTAATTGGTTTGTCGATAGGGAGCCCATCCCAATTAAACCCACCACATGTCATTATGTACAAAATTTTATACATAATTCTGGACACCAAATATTTTTACAAAATTTGACAAGGAACAAGTGATTACACACTTAGTTGATGACTAACCTTGAGAAACTAGTACTCCTACATCTTCACCTAGTTTTTGTTTTGTTTTTGTACAACGTTAACACATCAAGAATTGAACACTGGTCTGTTTATGCGTGTCTGCGGAAGCCCAGTCTCCTATTAGGTGACAAGCTGTACTAGTTCATAGATTCCTCACGGCATTGTATCTATTGTACTTGCACATACATAAAAGTTTAGTTAGTTTCATACAAAAATGAACATACATTATCTCGAAAACAATTTGTTAATCTCACATCTTCATGAAGGTATGATAAGTTAGCTAATACTCTATTTTAGAATGAACTATATTGCTAATGAAATATACATATGATTAATTGAGATATATATTTGGGGGTATTTGGTTGATAATTAATGTGTTCGGTTAACGGGAATCCGAAACTTAAAACCAAGTGATACTGTTTGGATTATCAATTTAGTTGTGGGGAATGGGAACATTCCCATCTTTATGGTTAAATTAAAACCACCATACCCTTGGATTTCCATTTCATTAACATTCCCATCAATCCCCATTCTCATACCCTTCATTTCCATTCTTAATTCTCATTCCCACGGTGCATTCAAACGCCCCTTGTTTTTATTGGAATTATTGCCATATTTGCAAGATCAGTTTTGTTTTCCAAGAAATGTCTGGCCTTATGCAGATCTAGTACCTTACGGTAACAATGATCTAATGTACAATATAAACAGTACTGAAGTAACATGTATGTTCTTGCAGTGGATTGTTCTGAATGTCTAAATATTAGTATTGTATTATACTATGTTACCCTGCCTGCTTAGCTCCAATTTACTAAAAAACAAGCCTACTTTTTGTAATCCAAGGTTATACAAAACAAAACTGATCATTCTTTTCCATTACACTTGCTTGATCTCCAGAATATTGTACAACCTGCATACTGCAAATCACAGCAATTTAAATGTATTTACAGTACTACTATATTAGATACTTCTGTTATCAATCTTGTACGATAAAGACATTATTATATATATATTGAATATATAACTAATTCATAAGAACATTGCTAATTCTTAAATCATATAAGCATATAAAAATTAACAATTAAATTAGGAGAAGGGTTTGAGAAAACAAACAGAGATTGAATTTAATCTCGACTCCAGAAAACTGTCTCCTTAAAGCAGTTTCGCCCCGCACCATCCGTGTTTAGCGACCTGCTTCCCAGGATAAAACGAGATACTAGTATAATCGATCGAATATACTCTCAGCGAACTTGAACTGAGCCCGAGAACTATCACCGGAATATTGAAAAAATTTAAGACTAAAGAGACCAAGAATGAAAGAGATGACTCTTATTTCCTTGACTTAATAAAACTGGTGCCCTAAGACTCTATTTATAAAGAGAGGCTTGAAATGACTTGTTTTTCTTTTTGATGTGGTACATGGTATTTATAAGAAAAACTAAGAAATAAGTTTGTGCTACTCTCGATGTGGTACAAAACCACTTTTCATATGAAAAGGTAGAACTTTGGAACATCAGTTCTCATTCACCTTTTACTCATTTTGAATGTGTTAATATGCGTTGGAATCTCCTCGAAGAGAAGAATACGTTCCAATAAATACACACCACTAACACATAATGTGTCTCACTCATATAGAGTGTCAAAATGATTCACAACTTAGTCTAAAATACTAAGTTTGTCCAACAACTTCAAGATTCACAAGTCACAGGTGTAATTTCCAGTTTCTCAGTTTGAAATATTGATATGATTTCCCTGAAATTACGTCATATGATTAACTTTGATTCCCGCTTTTTACAACAATGAATCAAAGCTTTGTATTATTATGGAAATATTATATATAAGATGTTTATCAGAAACTAATTGTATTTACACTCTTGTTCAGCATGGAGAACATCCTGGAAAGATACGAGAGGTATTCTTATGCTGAGAGACAGCTTGTTGCAAATGATCCAGATTCATCTGTATGTACTAGTGCCGTATATTGTTCTCAATCACAAATGTACTTCAATAGATAAACAAGATTTGACGTCATTCTTAAAACAGGATAATTTGTTTCATATATGGCTAATGATTTATTGTACCTGCAGGTAAACTGGAGTCTTGAATATAGTAAACTTAAGTCCAGAATTGAGATCCTACAGAGAAATCAGCGGTACGTTGAATAATGTAGAATAAAGTGAACTGTCGCTTGAAATGAGCCAACAACTACTGCCACGTCTGATGATTATATTCGTGAAGCTAATTTGAGGTTTATATGAAACATATTATGCAGGCACTATATGGGAGAGGATCTGGATTCACTGAGTCTAAAAGAGTTGCAACATTTGGAGCAACAACTAGACACTGCTCTAAAACACATCCGATCAAAGAAAGTATGCCCTAATATATTTTTGTGTGAAACTATTAAATGTGTTTATAAAATAGCTGTTTCGCTCTTTGTAAGTAATAGTAGCTTCTGATATTGCAGAACCAACTCATGTACGAGTCCATTTCCGAGCTACAGAAAAAGGTTTGATTATTATTTGCATTTAGTTTGGGTGCAACATTTGATTTTGATATAGCTAGAAATACGGTGATGAAAGTACATGTTTACAGTTTATATAGAAAGAAACCTATATGATGTACTCAATGTAGAATAAAATAGACGAAAACTTTCTGTCAGTTAAGACAATTCTAGCTGGTTGTATGATGCATCATTCCTTGATGTTTCGGTTAATTAACGGTTTACTGATGATTAGTTGAGATAATAACAATGTATACCCAAACTATTTATTCATGTGACAGGAGAGGACTATACAAGATCAAAATAGCATGCTTGCAAAGAAGGTATACTATGTTCAAAAGATACGTTTACAGTAAATTACCACGATGTCTATATAATTAAGCTACAAGTTTTATTCTTTGTATTCATGGTTCTTAAACTCGCAAACAGATCAAAGAGAAAGAGAAGATAGTGGCACAACAGGCTCAATGGGAGCAGCAAAACCCTGAAGCTGTTAACACAATTTCCTTCCTCATAACACCGACATTTCCTGGTCTAAACAACAGGTACCCTTCGATTTTTGCTTCGGATAACTCTTACTTAGACCAAGACTCTTACTACTAATTTTAGTAAAAATCTTACATGGTTGATATAGTGGCACTTACCATGGAGAAGCTTCTGATGGAACACGAAGGAACGAGCTGGATCTCAGTCTTGATCAGCCAATTTTTAATCCAGGCCATCTAGGCTGTTTTGCTGCTTGATAAATTATGACGCCTTTCATAAAAGTCTAAGGTTTTTGTGTATATGCTGATATACAACTTGGAATACGGAGTACCTAACATAATGCAGCAAGCTTTTATTTATTTACATTAGAACATATAAAATGTCTATTCTGGTTTTCACAGCTGAGCAGATTACTGGAAATTAAAGGATCGAGTACTTAATTACATTAGTTACTACTTTATGTATGTTCAGACAGATCTGAAAGTGTTAAGTAACAAGTTATGCAGTACAATGATTCGAGTTCGACTCTCGAAGGCATGCTTGTGCATTCGGCCTATTTTGTTTGAGCTAAATGTCAACATATTTTGTTGAATACCAAATACTCGTGAACAATGAATGCATTCGAATACATGACATTGAAATTTAAATTTTGCGTGACCCATCATTCTCACAAAATAAAAAAAAGTAGAAATGTGAGGATAATTATCATATATTTATCATGTAGTACTCCATTCATTCTTTTTGTATTACAACAAAGTTGAAATGAATGTTAATTATAAGATTTAAATTAATTAAGACTTTAATCAATAAGTTTAGATTATCTATTATTATTTATCTACCCATTTATTTAAACAAAACATGTGAGATATGAGACTAAATTAATTATCACTATGCTTAGCTTAGTTATCTTCCTTATTTGTCAATTTTTCATTGGCATGATTTTTAAATTTTACTTATCTTGCTTATTTGTCAATTTTCCATTGACATGATTTCTAAATTTTATATCTGATTGTTAGGTAGTTTGAGTTTCATTTTTCGGCTGCCAAAATTTTTTTTAGACCAGTTATTGTTACTTTTTTGAGACCAATTAATGCTAATGCCATAATGTTATTCTGATAACATCTTAGTATCTTCTTAGAGTCTGACATCTTAGTATCTTCTTAAAGGGACTCAACATGAATACTTGTGCATTCCCTACTTAAAACAAACATTTAAATAAAAAAATAAGTTATACCAAGTGAAACTTCATACTAAAAATTAAAAAAGTAATAATTATTTATTTAATTTTTTTACATTAAAAACAAAAAGTATGATAATAATAATTATAATAATAATAATAATAATAATAATAATAATATAACCGGGTATATATGACAACTAATCTGGTCATGTTTACAAATAAAACTAGGGAAATTCTCACTACCCTCTTAGAATTGGTTTTTTCAAATGGTATATAAAATATTTTTAGATTTCGAATGTTACCATTCTACTGTTATGTTATTTTATGTTGTACCCCCTACTGTTAATCAAATGTTATAAAGTTTGTATTATTCAAAAAAGTCAATTCTAGAAGGGCACCATTGATAATTTTTTTTATATATGTTTCAGATTTTCTTTTTTGAATCCTATTATTCCGAAATATTCATTTCAATATGCATGCTTTTATTACTATATAATATGTGTGTATATATTATAAATTAATTTAAAGTAGAAATTATAAACTAAAAATGACTTCATATTTCCCTGTAACTATGGATTGGGTCACTAATGTGATATAGATGATTACTGATTAACGAGAATAAAAGTCATGAATACGTATTAGGACTGTGTATTCGGTTATTCGATAACTAAATTGAACTATAATTTGGTTATCGAATTAGGGAAAATATCATATCGGAATAAGAGAAAATATTATATCAGAATACACTCAATTTGATTGTCCCTAATTTTATTCGAGCAGTTATCCCTCATTTTAATAACTATTATTTAATCGAATATGTATGTTTATATAATTTTTATCGTATATAATAATATTTAAGAAGAATTGATAATGGTATTATCGTAGAATTAGATATTTTAAATGATATCTAAAATATAACATTTGACTAACAGAGATTAACGATATGTGTACGGTATAGAATGACATAATAGTAGAATGGTATTATCCCAAAATCAAAAATATTTGGTATACGATATGAAAAAACCAATTTTAGGAAGCTACCATCCATAATTTCCCATAAAATTAACCATACGGTCATTGCATAATCCACTAGACTTTTACGGAGAGTCGTAACTTGATAAAATGCTGTACAAAGTCATTACGTGTCACATGGGCCGCCATTAGACCAAAGCCTGCTACTAGTATGGGCTTGCAAGGAATCTTGATTAATATGGGCTTGGAGTGTAACATTTTTGGTCACCAAAATTTAAACATGCCAACTTTTCGAACATATAATTTCACTACCAGGGTAAAAAACAAGAGCTAAAAAAACATATATATTTATTTGCAGTAATTTTGTTGGATGTTTCTTGATAAGCGTTGAAAAATGTACGTGAATCATTGTTAACTTTGATATGTACTTTCGAAAGAAATTTTTACATATTGCTATACATATTTTTAAAATATACCATCATTAGAAAAGTGTACAACTACATCATGCATTCTTTTCAGATTACAACAAGGTTTAAATGGATCATAGCTATAAGATGGAGTTAAACTAATTGAAATATTAATCAGTTTATATTTTTTTTAATTATTGTCATTTACTTTAACAAATGTAATTACATGCGATATGAGAGTAAATTAATTACCTCAATAATATATGTAATTATGAATTTATCACTCCATAAGTAAATTTGTAATGATCAAGAGGAAAAATTACAGTAAATGTAAGCAATAAAATTGAAAGAATAATTGACATGGACACTCAAAATATGGAAGAAGTCTGATATGGAGAAGGATTTGAATGTTACAACGTTGTAGAATTTACTTGATTCAAATACGACTAGTTTGAAATATTTTATTATATAAAATTCAAACTAAATTATAAATTATAAATGTTTTATATTTCTGACTTGCGAGTAACTTATAAGTTTTCGACAAATACGGGTCTCCTCGCCTCCACAAGCACCATTTGATTTCAAAACATAAACCCTGCGTACAAATCAAATCAAGTGTAACATGGCAAGTATCAAAACAGCCTACCAGCTTACGTAAATCGATTATAATATTACGTGAATAAATTATAAAATGATGGAAGGGGAACAATAATGATTTGTAAGAAAAAAAAACGAGAACCGACATATAGCACAAAAATTTATAAATTAAATGTCGCATAGACAACAAATTTGTCAAATATTTTTCTAAAATCTTAAAGTTGATGGAATAAGATCTGAATATAATTTTTTACTGTTGTACAATAACATTCTCCTCAAATATATTTCACTACTATTTGAAATAATAAATCTAGATAAATTGGGTGCAAGACTCGAACCAAATGTCTAGGTAGACAGGGTTCTAATATCATGTTAAACACATAATTGCTCTAAAATCTTAAGATTAGTAAAGTAAAGCCCACAACAACATCAATTATTTTATTTTATTACTGATTTAGTTCCAAATTAATTATCTGTTAATTTTGATATTTCATAATTAAATGGTCAAAATTTTGTTGAAGTATTACGTGTCTAAAATAATAGAAAAAGTTATAAAATCATATTATTTCAAAGAGTTTAGCTTGTATTTTAAAACGCTTAAAATTATAAATAAATTTTTGGTTTAATATTAATTTACGGCAAAAACACAATGCCATTACGGAGGGAGGAAGTAATCAAAAGTTTAAAACAATTTGACAATTAATTCAAACCGGTATATAAATTATTTAATGGAGTTATATTTAAAATTGTAGAGAAAATGATATAATGAACCTCTAAATTATAATACAAGAACTAGAGTTTAAATCGACCGAGAAAATGGTGAGTTTCAACCAAAAATTATGTCAAGAAAATGATCAGTTGAAACTGAAAGCATGTCGGTTTAACTAAATCCGACCATTACAAGCAATGGGTTTAGGAAAAATATAGTCAAAATTGACCAAAAATAATATTAACAATATATTATTCTAGTGAATAAATTTAAAATGATATTAACTAGGGACAAAAACACCATTCCTTTGTATATATGTAATTATCAATATATCATTTTAATATTACCAACTTGACATTGTGTTTCCCAAATATTTTTAATAAAATAAAGTTAATAAATTGATTTTTTTTAACTTAGTACTGAAAGGTATTATAAAAAAATTAAAAGAAAATTAGAAAAATATTTTTTTACAGAAATGTTTTAAAAATAATTTTCACAAATAAAGAAAGATGAAAGATTGAACAAAGAAAAAGAAAAAATAAAATATTTTCATTGTTTCTTTTTTGCTTTTTCCTCTACTAGGATGGACAAAAGTTTGTATGTTTAAGCTAGAGTCAAAAGGCCGATTGTTGTGAAGAGCCCGTGGGGACTAAATAAAAAAAATCATAAAAAAAGATGGAAAAGAAAAGTTCGAGTAAAAGTTAGAATTTAAATTTGAAACTATTGGATATTATCCTTTTTAGGATGGAATGAAACTAAAATTTTGTGGCCGTTTGGGATACCAATGTGTTAGCTTATATGGTATTTACTAGCATAATAATCACACGGGTCATTTTCTAGATTTTTTTGTGCTACCATACAATTATATTAACAATATTCTTGATTATTTTCTTATTGGTAAGTATTCTCTAATGTATAAGATTTATCAAATATATGTTGAGTTTTTATCAATGTGTATGATTTTCATGTAAGACATTAACAACATATATAACGTTTCTAATATAGCTCATTAGTCAAATTATATATTTTCTTATTTGTGTTGTGTAATTTATATATACTGAATGAGTACAAACAGGGTAGTCACTGTATGCTTAAACGAAAAAGATTTAAAGTTAGTTCAAAGAATTTTTTCAGTATGTTCATAAAAAATAAACTAAAAAGTAACATATATGTTTAATGCAGAGTCGAATAAATTTTTTGAGTTTTGATAAAATAAATCATGAGTAATAAGCTATTTTATTAATAAAGTTAATACTAATTTATGACTATTTACATAATTTTAAAAGGATTAGTAATATACAACTTAAGCCGTCAAGACCTGCATCGTATATTCAACAACGTAGAATTTACACTACCGTTAATATATGTTGATTTTTGATGAAAAATGTTATTTTTTTAGATTTAACGTCTATGTTGATGTTATGTCATTGCTAATGTATTAATTCATTAACAAAAGTGGACACGACCCAGTTTTAAATCTATTGTATAAAGGTAATTTTATAAGATGTCAGATTATTGTCAATGTCATAATTCATCAATTCAAAATTGGCATAATTCACCTGGTTTTCAACACATTGAAAAAAACTAAAATTTAATTGATCATTCTCATTTTCACTACATAAAATACTTTTGTTATTCTCTTTCTAGTGTATCAATAAATCTGAATACAACATTAAAATTGAATCTTCTAAAATTAGTATAGATAAAGTCATATGTTCGTGTGTATTTATGTAAATTATTGTTTGGTATACTTTTGAATAGATTATGCTAGCCTCATTTATTTATATGCTAGATATCTTAGTTATGTATATGTCTAATCATTAGCCAATAAATTACCCAAATAACATGCATTTATAATTATTCAAAAAATATATTTATCTAATAAGTAAATTGTAATTATTTATATATTGTAATCATAGTCGCACTGATAATAATTGCATATCTAATTTTACTCAACAGAGCATCAATCTTTGATGCTAAAAATAATTCATATATCACAAAGACTAACTACTCATATTCACATGTTTTTTTTTTCAAAAATTCGAAGAGAAATTTGTACTAATATCATTATTGAAATTATTTTCAAGTTAATTTCGTATATGATACTAATATTTTTTATAATAACTTGATACCATTATATATTGTTTTTCTAAAATTAAAGATTTTTGAACTTGTTAATTTTTTTTTAATATTAGTTGAACTCGTGGAGAAAAAGAAAAAAATATATTAGTTGAACTTATTAATCTTTTTAAATTATCGACTAATATTATTAGTTTTCTTTAGATAACATAACATGGATTAAATCAAATGTTGCAATACATTATAGTTTTAACCTCTTTTCTAATAGTTCAAAATATTAAAGTAATTTCAAATACTTGTATGATGTTTTCCGGCATTAAATATTATTCTCATAAAATTTTTATTGCTCGTCTTAATTTTTTTTCGAAATATTGGATTTTATAATTTTTAATGTTTCTTATATAAATATATATGAGTTAAATTCTATTAAATCCTTGTTATTTGTTGAGTACGGGAGTCCACATATGTTCTGCAATTAAATAGTACATAAAATATTGTAAAACGTATTATAATGTGGATCATGTGCTACAAACATCACTTTTTTAATGAAGTATTGCAAATCTAATACATTTGACAAGTTGAACATTGCAGAACGTATAATTCTATAGAACATGATTAGTTTGTGGAACATACATCTTTACTTTGTAGAACACGTACTTGTTCAACTTTTTAACATTAATTATACAACACCATAATACACTTCATATCCTCTAGTTTATTATTTTAGTTTTTAAATTAATAACAACATTAAACATGAACCATTAGATTGGATTGTAATAATAAGTTAGGATTTTGACTCGAGCACTCTAAAAAAGAAAAACAAACTCCATGGATAAGATTACTTATAACAACCGTATCAAATTTAACAAATTATTTAAGATCTCTTTCACAATTATGTGAATACAAATATATTTTTAATTAAATTATGCAATAAATAATCTATATTTAATGAAAAAATATCAAATGTCTTATCATTTTTCAAATAACACGTTAATGGAAAATCTATATTTTACTATTTAGTTGTGTAATTTGAATTTTTTTTCTAAAGATAATGAAAAAAATAGGACATTAGGGTCGACTTTTTATAAATTCACCATTGTTGAATAATTTCAAGAACATAAATCTTTTTTAAGTAAAACGTTAAAAAATAAATCGATTTAGTAGACGTTGCAATTTTAACGGATCTCGTGACATATGATGTCAAATTCCCAATATATTTAAATATTGGGTCAAGTCCTAAAAACAATAATGTACAATCGGTCAGTTGATAATTTTGAAACATATTATCAATTGAATTGATCGCAGAAAGACATCAAAAAATTAATTTTTATTAATATGAGATTTTACAAAATAATTCAAATTTACTAAACCTAGACAGTAGCGATGTATTTTCCGATCGGCCGGGTCATGTAGTCAAATTTCGAGTATTTATTGAAAATGGGTAAAGTAATTTTTATACATATTATCAATTGACTTGATTCGGTATAAACCTCAAAAATGTTAATTTTTATTGACATAAGATATTACAAAATTTCCCTTATTGGTAAGATTTTCTTGTCTGACTCGTAATTTAATTTAAATCTAGATAGTGACGTTATATTTTCGACCGATTCATTTAGTCATAATGGGTGAGGTTCTGATTTCGAATTTGAAATAAACTGAAATACACTGATTATTTATGACTTTAACCTATCTAAATATGTGATATACATATATATTCTTTAGATATAAGTGTATCTATTTTCAACATTTAAAAAAATAATTATATGTACAATTCATTTATTTTATTAAAATATATATATATTAAAAATGTACGAGACACACTTTTTAAACTAAAAATTATTTAATATATAAGGTAATGATCCGATTATATACTATGTTTAACTTTATATCTTAAATTCAATTCTTTAAAACTAATTCTACAAATATTCCAATAATTATGGTCTTTAAACAAAATAAGTAATTATGTTTAAAGTTAAATAAATTGTCATTGTTTATGACACTCACATATTATGTGTGTATGATTAAAAACACATCTAACAATTTGTAGTAGTGGTAAGAAGATATGCATTTGAATGTAAAGACTCGAGTTCGATTCCCACAAATAGCAACTTTTATCAGTGAGTATTTGGTTGATTGCCAAATTAATTATTTTTAACTGCTTATATGATGAAATATGAAAGTGAGGGAGCCTAACTTTCAGACTCACGTTCTCACATTTCTTTTTTTTTTTTGACTAAGAAATTAATTTTATAAATAAAAATCATACGGCATCTATAAAAATAATCGCGTCGAACAAACATAAAGTAGAAATAATAGCTGATCAATCCATCTATTTTGGACAAACAATCACGCCATTTGTTGAAGATGATATATATACATGTACCCGCTTCATCACATCGAGTTGAAACTAATTCCGTTTAAACTATCGACCATAATTGTAATCCCATCGAAACTTTTATCGTTAAATCAAAAATCATACTCTCACAAATAAAGGAGAAAATACCAAAACTCTCAATACTAAGGAGAGCTTATAACTCAATTGAAATTACGAAATAAAAAACAAGAGAACATGGATCCCTTAAAAACAAAGAAGATAGAAAATCCGGATACTATGATGATTTTTGATTTAAGAATTATTTAAAAAAAACGTTAGAAATCAAGATCTAAGGATAACGATAAAACAATGAAAAAAAATAAAGATAATGGAGATTTTTACCGGAGAAAACCCGTGAAAGCCCCGAAAACAGCTATATTTTGAGAAAGAGAGAATAAGGCTAGACGTTCTCACGTTTATTCTACACTGCTACTCCTATTTGTCACATATTTTTATTCTTATTAAACTCGATACCTATTATTTATTTATATGTAGTTAGAATATTATTATTTAATATTAATTATATTATTCATATTTTAATTATAATATTTCGTTTGTTCCACTTTATGTGTTTTGTTTGACTGTTAGTGTCCAACTGACTCAAATTTAACCGTAAATTATAAATTATTCTTTTTAAAAGTTAAAAAATTACATATTAAAGTAGTTTATTTTTACTTTCGAATGATATAAATTAATTATGTGCGAATATAACTGAGGTAAAAAATAATACTATAAACTAAAAAATGTGATGAGATTGTTACCCATATTATGTAAATGTTAAAAAAAATTAATTTTCTTTTCTTTTAAGAGTTGGGATTTTAATATTAATATTTTTATTTTTATATTCAAGTATTAAAAATATTATTATGTATTTTTTTAATTTTTTTTAATTTTATTTTTTAGCTTATAAGATATCACTTGCCAAACATATTATAAACTAATAAGTAACTTATAAATAAAATTATTCAAACAACTAAATAACTTATAAGTTACGCTCATCATATCACTTTTATGACACATTTCAACTTTAAGTTATAAGTTATATTTTTTAATAAATTTCAAACGGGCCCTTAATATTGATCAAAATTTGTAAAAAACAATTAAATTATTGACCCGAGTCTTTCATGCTATTTTACCAAATTTGGATAAAAAATCGTGTATTTATTACACAAACAAATCTTTTTAAGTGACAAGATTCTTTTCAAATTCTCAAAATTCTTGTTGGTTAGGTTGAAAAGCAAAATAACTAACACAAGAGAGCCATTTTTGAGTATTTGAGTCTTAGCAAATAAGACATTTTTAACCGTTTTAAATATACCGACAACAAATATGATTTATGACAATTCAAATGTTGATCAATTATGAACATTGTGGGTAATCTATCATTTCAAAAATATGATGATAGGTGTCATCTATTTTTCATGTACAACTCCACTCATCAATATTCACTCCTTTTACGTTGCAAATAATCTTAGTCTGTGGATTGTTATGATATAATATAAATAATAAATCGAAACCTTAGTCTGTGTTCTGAATTTATATATATTATTTATTTAGCTATCTATTTTTTTTAACAATTTATTTGAGATATGAGACTAAATTAACTATCATAATCTCACAAGATGATTAACTTGTCTTGATAATTTAGAATGTTGTTGGGGGACGGTTTTAATGGGATATGTAGTTTCTTATTTATATTAATTTGTTAATTAAGTATTTTAAAATTACATTTTTTTAAAATGCTGTTTAATTTGATTGAATTATAGTCAAAAATAAAAAGTTAAATAAAAATTAAAAAGGCAAAATATATGAAATCGACCATTATTTATTTTGATGTATATTAAATTCCTAATGGATGAGCCATACAGTCTTGTTTATCTTTATACTATCAACTAGTCGATAAAGCCGCTGCGCAGCGGCCTTAAAATATTATTTTAAAAATATTTCATATCAAGATTATTTTAAAAAATATAAAATTTAATATAATAAATTAATTATTCATAATCATTACCTATTTTGTGTCACGCTTTGTTAAGTCGACACCCGTTATAATATACATAATAAAACAAAATTATGTACATATTTTTTTCATGATACAAATTTATATTGCATTTTATTAAGTCAATATTGATCGTACTAATTATGATGTTTTGTTAGGCCGACACCCGTTGTATTTAAAAGGAGAATAATTAGATAAAATAAAATATTAACTAATATTATAATTTAGATGAAAATTAGTTTGATTCGCTCTCCCGTCAAATATAATACTAATAAAAATTAATTATGATTTAGATAAAAAATAATTTGATCCGACTTCGCGTCAATCACAATAGTAATAAAAAAATATTATAATTCAGATAAGATTTAGTTTGTGTCGCCCTCTTGTAAAACACAATGCTAATAAAAATTATCATTATTTAAATAAAAATTATTTTGATCCGCGCTCTTGTGAAACACAATACTAATAAAACAATTATTATAATTTTAGATAAAATTTAGTTTGAGTGGTCCTCTCGTCAAATACAATACTAATAAAAATTATTATAAGTTATTTAAATATATTCTAAATATGATTGACTTCTAAATATTTATTAATTTTCTTATTAATTTAATTAAATAAAATTCTAAATAGGATTGACTTCTAAATATTTATTATCTTCCTTATTAATGTGAATGTGTATAAGGAAATTTAGAAAAAGGCAGAATTTGTTTAAATATAATCTAAATATGATTTACTTCTAAATATTTATTATCTTACATATTAATTCGATTAAACAACTTCGAAATATGATTGAATTCTAAATACTTATTATCTCCCCTACTGATTTGAATGTAAATAAGGAAATTTAATTTTATTGAATTAAAATAGAGGAGTTTTAGAAAAATTGATAAATATTTATCAAATGATTCTAGAGCACGTTTGAAATTCACTTTTAAATAAGAAATCATGATTTAAGTTAATTGAGAACAAGGTATAATTTGTTTAAATATATTCTAATAAGGATTGACTTTATATATTTATTACCTTCCATATTATTGCCTTGGGCATGCAACCCAAAAAGATAGAAAGACCGCAGTCTGATTTTAAAATGCCATTGATCCGATTAAACAAATTCTAAATATGATTGACTTCTAAAAATTTATCATCTTCCCTATTAATTTGAGTGTATATAAGGAAATTTAATTTTATTGAATTAAAATAAAGGAGCTCTAGAAAAATTGATAAATAATTTTCAGACGATTATGGAGCTCCCGGAATTTTCCTTTATATATATTATTATAAGATATGATGTTTGGCTCTGTCTTCCTTCCCTATCAAAACTGCTGTAATATTTGTCAATTTTTAATTTATGAACATATATTAATGTGCGCGTGATCCCCGCTCATTATTAGGAAAATTTTTAATTACTCCCCTGTCACTATTATTTGTTTATATTTTTCTTTTTAGAATGTCCCTTCTAATTATTTATATTTAAAAAATTTCTCAAAATAGTAAAATTTTTATAATATAAAAAGTAAGTACCCTATTTTTCTCCATCATACCCATTTTATAAATATACATATAATATTAATCGTTTCTACTACTTTACTCACTTTTTTAACTTTTCTCCACTATTTTATCATTTTTGTTAACCTTCGTGTCCAACCCAAATGTAAATAAATGAGAAGGACCAAATTATGTATCATGTACATCAATATTTAAGAACAATTTTAAAAATCATTTTGAAGAACATTTCTTATCAATTACATATCCATTATTTTTTGCCGGGATGGAAATAATCAAAATATAGGTGACTTGATAAATCGACATCTTTAATTATGTCTGCAAGAGACTTACATGAAAATTAACGTACTTATGAAGGCAATTTCAAATAGCCTATTTGGTTTCAGTTTATTTTCAAAAATTATAATTTAATTATTAGAAAATATCAAAATAAATATATTTATAAATATACTTCTTCAAAAATGTTCAGAAACAAGCTAACAAAATGGGATTACAAAGAATGAGAGTCGCCGCCCCATCTTTCTTTAACCCTAATTCATCACACCTCCTTCTTCACCCTTTTTATCCATCTTCATCTCTATCTCCATTCTCTCTCTTCATCTATACAACATTTTTTCCATTTGTTTTTAACTTTCTTTCAATAAATATCGGATTTTATTCAAAAATTCGGTTTTTTTTTTGTTTTGTTTAATTGAGTTGTTATTTATGTATTTTATTGTCTCGCTTTGTGCGATGTGTCTCGCTTTATGCGATGTGTTGAAAATGGATTTTACGGTGTATTGGGAGATCTGAATATCTCGCATCAACAACACTTTCGGCATGTTTATAGCTGGTGTCCGACAGGTAGATAGCTGAGGTGCTTTTGGAACGGTAGTGAAAATCGCATGTGCTCACCTCTCACAAAATATTTTTGTTCATAACACGAGGGACCTCTCAGTTTTTGCAACCGAGTCCTCTGAACATTGTACTATCCATGAAATTAATGTGAGGGTCAATTGTGAAACTACTGTTTTCAGTGGAGATGCAGGCTGGATCGCTCGAGAAACCATTATTTTCATTTTTAATTTTCAGAATATTTTTATTCAGTCAGTTAAGCAATCCGGAAACAAAAAGACTAATTATTTAATTCGTCTATTTGTTTTTCAACCTGGTTGTATGATCAATTGGAAGTTTGTCCCGATTGAATTTTTTCATGTTATTAATGAAATCTGCTATAAATTTGGCAAAAAAAAAGGAATTACAACAGAGTCTAACCTATATATACATAGGACTTCGGCCATCTATTAGTTTGGGATGGACTTGCAGGTAAAAAGCCTTATGAAAAAAATTGGGCTTGGACCATCACATTTTCGGTCAATTTTGAAACCTGGCAACTTACCGATTATCAAGTAATTTTAATCTCATTGCTAAAAAAATGTATGCAATATGCATTTATCTTAACAAGTTTTAAATTTGTAAATTTCAGCATCTTGTATTGAACCTTTTACATATTAATATATAGCTAAAAGTCGTTTTTTTTTTCAAAAAAAATAATGGATAATTTAGACTAGAAAATATTTTCCGCAATGAAAATGAAGTAAAACTGTATTTAGTTTTAAGCTGAAGATAGTCTAGATTCTTGAAATTTAAGGATCATAACTATTCGTTTTAAAATGATAACTCATGACTAGTTTGCTCCGATATCACAATTTTTTAATATTAATAATATATATGTATGCATTTATAACAATAGTGTTTGATATAGATATAAATTACATGAACATATTATATATGGATTTTGTGCATTCCATTATTATCACAAAAATCAAAATATAAATGTAATGATTGTTAATTCTTTCTTTTCATGTGTAAAATAATTATAATAAGGTATAATTAGTTCTTGTTGTTTAGACGACATGGTAAATTGTTAATTAAATAAAATAATAAAACATTCGAGTGAACCATTTCATATAATTACATATTTGAAACCCATATCATTGTTCTAGTAACAAATACATTCACAATTATCTATACATGACTATACGCTGTTAACGCGTAAATTTCGTGAAACCCATAGATTCTAGAAACAAATTATAAATATCCACAAATATATTTATATGTAGACATCTTTTTTCATATAGACCTCCATGTTGCAAGAAAATAATGTTAAAATGAAAGCTCGTAACCGTAAAATATAAATTATTGAGAGTATTCACCATGATTATGTTATATATTATTCATTACACCATTTTTTTTAACAAATTATCATGAGATATAAACCATTGATAGTTGATGATGATGTGTTTAAACTCAATCAAGAATTCTCCAAAATAGGATAACTTATGCATGATTTGAATACTACGAACATAATGTTAATATTCAAAAAAATGGATCATACTGTAATTTGCGATCTCATACCTATATCTTTGTGTAATGTCTTGATGAAGATTATTATTAAAGTTTTGTCTAATCGTATGAAAGAACGGTTGGAAGTGTAGTATCAGATACGTTAAGTGCATTCATGCCAAGAAGATTGATCTCAGATAATATTATGATTTCCTATGAAATTATGGACTACTTAAAAAGAAAGACAATCGAAAAAGATGGATATATGGCCCTAAAATTGAACATGAGTAAGGCATATGATTGTATTGAATAAGAACTTATAAAATGGGATTCTCTCAATGATGGGTTCATCTGGTTCTCAAATGTGTCACTACAACATCTTACTTTATTACCCATGGCGAGAACGAGGTGGATCATATATATCCGAGTAAAGGCATACGTCAGGGAGATCCCCTGTCTCCCTATTTATTTATTATATGTGCTGAAGGACTATCTGCACTACTAAGAAAATACGAGGCTAATCAGTGATTGTATGGAATAAAAATCTGTAGAAGGGAGCCTATTATTTTTTTATATGTATTTCTGTAAAATGGACACAACGGAGACAAGTAAGGTTTTGTAGCTGCTTGACATTTGAGAATGCTTCGGGTCAAAAAGTGAACAAAGGCAAAAGTTCTATTTTTTTAATGCAAATGTAATAGAGTACAACAGATAAATGATATGTAAGATATTACAAATGTAGGAGGCTGATGAACGTAGTAGCTACCTGGGACTTCCTAATATTATTGGTAGAAATAAGACAGCCATCTTGGATTTTTCGAAGAAAAATGTGAGGAATCGTATAAAAAGTTGGGATGATAGAAGTATATCGAGGTTGGAAAAAGAGCTATTGGCGAAGTTTGTAGCTCAGTCGTTGCCCGTTTAGGCAATGATTGTATTTCTACTTTCTCTAGAGATTACCAGAGAAATTAAAATATATTTAACCAAATTTTGGTGGAAAACGGCCAAGCATGTATCTGTTGGTGGCCTTGAATTTAAAAATTTCAGAGACTATAATATTTCGATGCTAGAAAAACAATAGTGGCAATTTATTATTAATCCAAATAGTCTAGTTTTAAGGTTTTACAAGACACGCTACTTTGCTGGTACTGATTTCATAAACTCGACACTGGGATACAACCTCAGTTTCATTTGGAGCAGTATAGTTGAAGCAAAATTGATGTTTCTAGATTGGTGTGCGATGGAGAATAGGAAGTGGAGAAAGCATTAAAATTCTGGGACCACCTTGGTTAATGGCATATGACAGTCCATACATAACTTCAACTTCACAGGCCTTTAAGAACGCGACAGTGAGTTCCTTATTTTGTATGAACAGAAAGGAGTGAGACATGAAGGTTATTACTGTTATATTTAATACGCGGGATCAGAAATGCATCGTTAGAACTTCTCTACAAGGGTCAAATGAGAACGATAACATTTTCTGGAAATTGGAGGATTCAGGAGAATATTCAGTCAAGAGTGCCTACCAGTTACTATAATCTCAGAAAGGGGAGTGGAGTTCAGATTAAGCTAATGGTATTTGGAAGGATCTATGGCTTATCAAAGCACCTATCAAGTGTCTAAATTTGGTCTGGTGTGCCCTTTTAGAATAATTTATACTGGTGTGCTCACTTGTAGGGCTGAGTTCTATGGAGTCCACCTTTTTATCGGAGTCCTCGGAGTCCATCTACGTTCTGCAAATAAAATATATTGTAAAACGTGTTATTTTGCAAAACATGTTACACAAATAGCATAACTTCAACAAAATCATGCAAATCTCATATATTTACGGTACAATATGTATGTTCTGCAATATGTTCTGCAACATGAACATTTATGTTCTGCAAACTAAACATGTTTTGTAGAATATATATTTTTGCAATGTTCTGCTTGTAAAATGTATGCAATCTACAAGATTTTTGATAGAATAGTGATGTTTGTCGAAAAATAATATGTTTTGCAATATTTTAAGCTATATTTTACTTGCAGAACATATATGGACTCCGATGACTCCAATTAAAGGTGGACTCCATAGAACTTTACTCACTCCTCACTTGTAATATATACTTGTAATCTTCTAATGATTATAAATAATTTGTAAGAACCATCTAATCCATATTTTCAATATTTTACAAATACCCATCGTTTTAATTTTTACATATATAAATAATTTATATATTCATATATATCAGATCAAATTTCACAATATATTTTTTTGTATGTAAATTTTTTTAATTTAGTAAAATGTAAAACAATGATTTTTTATTTGCAATAATTAATTAGATATGAAATAATTTGTTTTTGCATCTAATCATCTCATCTCTTCATTTTGATTTGGGCTTGCAAGAAAGTACACCATTAGCCCATTACTATTATGGGCTTGCAAGTGCAAAACGTGATGGAAACATTACCTGGAAATGAAACACGGCTCGTGTGTACTAACTTTCAAAAAATTCTTAAATAAAAAAGAGTGCCATACTTTTCAATTTACATATTAACATAGAAAAAAGTATATATTTTATGTTTGTTATGCGTGAATATTAATGAGTAAAAAAGGGTTTATTGTACAGATAACAAAAATTTGCATTAAACTCACAATACAAATATGAATACACGAAGATAGTTGTCATCAACTTTTCATGTACAAATTCATCATTTTCTGTTTTATGTTGCAATAAGGTTGAAATGGATCGTAACTATAAGATGTAAACCCATAAAAATTCTAATCAGAATTTAATGTTGTCTATTATTTAAACATGTAGACATTTTTTATATCAAAATAGATGAGATATGGGAGTGAATTAATTGTTACTATA
Source organism: Apium graveolens (assembly GCF_009905375.1). Classification (NCBI taxonomy): domain Eukaryota; kingdom Viridiplantae; phylum Streptophyta; class Magnoliopsida; order Apiales; family Apiaceae; genus Apium; species Apium graveolens. The sequence goes on along the minus strand of NC_133654.1, from coordinate 263,068,940 downwards.
TGAACTAATCTGTGAAAGAGTTTTATAATTTTGGCTTGTACTGATTGATAATATTAAAATTATTTAGCCGATAACTAGCGTTGCAAATCAAAACAGATACATAAATACGGTCGATACGAAAATAGTTAAGATATAATGAAAATCTCTTTTTCTATATTTATGTTAGTGACATTGAAATATGAAAATTGAAAGATATAGAATTATATCCAATTTCTTTTCCAAATATCAATTAAGATGAACTTTCTATATTTATATTTATATAAATTATATCAGTTAAAGTTTTATAGAGTTAATCGTAAAATGATAGCTAAACTATATATCGTAACTTGGCGTTAGTTGTACCGGTAAGCTACATGATATTTGAACAATCACTCTTATAACCACATTTTTAATTTATTTTAATCAGAAGTACCGGTCTATGCATGCAACATGACTAATTCTACAAAGATATTATTAGAAATAGGACAAGGTAAATATTATCATGTATTTTAGAACAATTAGTAAATAAAATAAATTATGTATATAAAGATGTCAACGAACCAAGCTGTCTGTTAGAAGGGGTGCTAAAGAGCGTGAGATAAGTCACCGCACGAAACACCCGAAAATGGGTGGGCCTAAAATTTTAAAATGATATATATAATTACGAGCGACAATGTCGCATTAAGGACGAAATAGACTTATTTTGAGGACAATCGCACGTTAACTTTAAAATAAAGTGGACATCAAAGTTCGAAGATGTTTTAGATGATATAGCTACAAAATTTGCGAGATAACCTCTTTTTTTCGGTGAATCGTCGAAATATATTTTTTATTTAAAATGTGTCATAATAGTTCATTTTATTTGTCAGAAAATTTTCTTTTTTAAACGAATGAGTAAGAACACAATTTTCGTTCGATAAGAAAGATTAATTCAATTCGTTTCGTTAAGAAAAAAAGTTAAGTTTGGCTCCATTCGTTTACGACCTTATATATCTTATTATAAATAATTTTTATATTTTTAGCAACAATACAAAAATAACGGTGCAAGTACTCATTTCGAATACTCAGAGATTATACCCTTCAATTTTCGAATAATCATTTTTCCGAACTAAATCATAAACATGTGACCGGAATTTCGCGCGGACGAATATTACTCTTTTCGAAACGTGTAAAACCGTCAAAGGCATCACATTAATATCCCAAGTTTATTACAGAGCAAAAATTTATAAATTTACAAATCACTGCAAGTAACATCCTTTGGCCTGGCAAAAAAAAAATTTCCTTTGGACCAAAAGTTTAGTAATGTTGTTAGATGCAGTATATTATATTTTTTAATGAATTGATCATTAGGAAAGTATATATCCATGCTTATTAGAGGTTAAACACAAACATCATATCCTCACTTTTTAACTCTTAGTTTTGGCTGAATTCACCGAATAGCCTCTCTTGAATTTGTACTTGCAAATGTTGAAAATAAAAATTGCGCAAAAATTAAATTTGAATTTGACACGATTTCATTCCTCAAGGAAGACAATGTGGATTACAACAGCATTTTGCACATTATTGAAGAACTTAATTTCACCAACAAAAGAAATCAGAGGAGAAATTATTCTGCATATTCTCCATACTTGCGTATTTAAAACTGATCAAATCATCCTACCAGATTAGATATGTCGATTTACAATATATTTGGCATTCGAGTAATGAATTTTTATACATATCGTACCTCCAAAACTCAGATGTGTCATGTCGTACTATATGTTTTCAGCAAATTCCATTTCCTGAAAAAAGAAATGCAAAGGTGTGTCAAAGATAACACAAAATTCGGTTATGAAGCAAATGTCAGTTCAGCAAATCAAACACAAAGAATCTGCTTTCACTGGAGGACTAGAGTTTTGTAGCCTAAACTTGAAACTATATGGATACATTCATAATACAACTGTGAGGCCTTGCAAGTTACTTCTCTATGTATACAATACTCCTAAAATAATCCCCTAAATAAGTACCAAGGAGGTTCGTTATACAGAGTAGCTTAGCATTTTATGTCACTTTCTTAGTCCCAATTGACACGGATAATACTCTCTGAGATATCAATGATTGATCAAACTTTTAGTCATTTCTCTACATGCAGACAAACCTCTACACGCCATCCCACCCCATTCCCAGCCAAACTTATTAACAAATGTGCAGGCACAACTGAAACAGAAAGGTAGCCAGAGACTTCATAGAAAGACTTAATTTGAAGCAATATAAAGATGAGACATCCTACCTCTGAGCATATTGGACAGGTAGTACTCCTTTCCATCCACTCATAGATACAACCGAGGTGAAAATTGTGGTTGCATTTCGAAGTTATCTTGGGATTTTCATCAGTATATTCTGTAATCAATTAGAGCAGAGCTTTAGCAAGTGATGTTTTCATATAGAATTAAAATAAAAATCATACTATAGTTTACATACTATATATGTCAATTCGGTTGACAGAAAAAATATAAGTACCTTCAAGGCATGTAGGGCATTCAACTTCGTCTCTCGTTAAACAAAAGTAGTCTTTATGTTCAGTCTTGACTTTCTCAGTTGATACGTTTGCAGAGGATGTAGAACAACGGGCTGTAGTCTTATTGTTCTTTGAAAATTCGCCTGCTTTATCTTTGCCTTCACTACACAGGTTCACTTTATCTTTGCTTTTACTACAGCAATTGAGTTGCACATTGTCTCCCTCAGTTAGCCCATGCTCCGATTGCAAAGGACTCAAACCTTTGCCATTTTCTGGGACAGCAACATGCCCCTGCAATTCACGATTTCTGGAGCTTGAACTATTTTGTAATAATGTACCTTGTGGCGTAGTAGTGCCAACTGCAGTAGCTGCGATATCTGGCCCCTTCACTTGCACATTGTGCCCTACAGGTGGCCCATGCTCCAATTGCAAACGACCCAAGCCTGCACCACTTCCCCTGACAGCAACATAGCCTTGCAATTCAAGATTTCCAGAGCTCGAACTATTTTCTAATAATGTATCCCGAGGCATATTAGTGCCAACTTCTGTAGTGGCAATATATGCCCCTTGGGAAGATGCAGGGCTAGTTTGCGATCCAGAATTACTGGATACAACTCCATACTGTAAAAAAATCACTCAAATGTCAATGCCAGATTACTTATCAGAATTAAATAAATCAAAATTTCAATAATACTCATCCAACGTTTCAATCAAACAACTAAACAATTCCAGTGAAAGACATTAGGCAAACTGCTCTGATCAAAACACAAAAAACTGCATCGAACGATTTAGCAAACTCACCCTGGTGTTAAAAAATTGTGTCAAGTGGCTGAAAGGCGCAGAATTTTGTTTATTCGAAACATCCCCCTCAGTCTCGTTATTCAAAACAGCCACCTCATCACTTTCTTCTTCGTGCGGGACTCGAAAACAACTACAAAAGCATCCCATAGTGCAGAGCACCACACTTCCTCAATTTAACATAGACCTGTACAGATCATGACTCTGATTTTATCTATAAAGAATAAACCTATGAAATAATCACACAAACATACTAAAAACACAATATAACCATAGCAGTACTAACAGATACTAACTAAGATTCTTCAAAACACATATACATATATAAACTATAAAAACCTATTGTTTCTCAATATTACACTTGGATATAATCACCAGTTAAAAGTTTCTCAGTGATTTGCTATTCAACCAGGAATTGCGAAAATTATCAAGACAATCAATATATTATTAACATAAAACTAAAATCAAGACAATCTATTCATCAGTTTTTCATGAAAAAAAAAGATATTAAGAATTACCTGAAACTAATGAGATCAGCAAAGAAAACTACAACGTAGACTTAGCGTGACGGAGTCAATATTATCTTCGTGTATTTATATAATGCTATAAATTATTATATTAACCTCACAAAAAAATTATTATGTACGATAAGTGTATTTAAGTGATGATTTTTAACCTTCATATATCCAGTTTATAAGCATCTAATTATAGTCCCATACCTATTTTATTCTAGGGCTCTGTTTGGTATTGCTGTTGCAGACAGTTACAGTTTTTAGTAAAAAACTGTCAAAAAGGTGTTTGGTAAATTCTAAAAGCTGTTGTCTAGAAAAGCACTTTTGGTCTAAAAGCTGCTATTAGCAAAAACATGTCACCATGCTTTTGAAAAAAGGTGCTTTCAGCTTTTGCAGGAAGTAGCTATCAGTTTTACCATCAAACATTCTCAAAAATATTATTTTTATATATTATATCTTATAATATGTATAAATTAAAAATAATTACCAAACAGTCATCTAATTTTCCTGACAGCATTTTTTCTCACAGCACAACAGTTTTGAAGAGCACTATCAAACAGAGCCTAGTTCACGATTAGCATTCGTGGTTATCTTGAATCAGTATTAAAAATTTAAATGATTTGTAATTTAAAAATAAAAAAATTACCTTCCAATGGGCCATGAAATATCTAAAAGCCCATATCATGACAAAAAATTATATACTCGCAACGGTGGGTGATCATATACGTGCAACACAAGCTATTCATTCAAACATGGGTGTGGATTACTACAAAATTCTTCAAATCGATCGAAGCGCTAACGATGATGATCTTAAAAAGGCTTATCTTAAGCTTGGTTTGATGGAGTTTGATGACTCTAAATTCAAAATTCTTTCTGATGCTTTTGACGTATGTATGCAAAATTGCAAACTCCAATCTTTTTACTTACTTATCGTTTTAATCTTGACACTTGTGTAATTTAATCGAGGGTATGCACATATCGGTTCAATTTATTATTGATTTTTAGTGCGCTTGGGTTTTCAAAACCCACTTTGATTTTAAGCTTATTGATTAATGCCTTATGATATATGTGTGCTCATGATATATATATATATATATATATATATATATATATATATATATATGCAAGTTCACATCTTTTTCATACCCAATTGTTTTATTTACTATTTAGTGAATAGTGATTTAATCTTGACCATTGTGTATGTATAATGTTATTTTTCCCAGGTTTTGAGTGATCCCCAGAAGAGAGCTGTTTATGACCTTGAACTTAATGGTGATGAGGAAGGGTTAATAGCTCAGGTACCATCTCTAGGTGATGGTTCTGATAAGTACAGGTCTAATCATCGTAGTCCTTATGGTATAGGATTAAAAGGTCAGGTGCCACCACGAGGTGTTGGTTCCGATGGGCCTAATATGTACAGGTCTAATCGTCGTAGTCCTTATGGTATAGGGTTAAAAAGTCAGGTGCCAGCACAAAGTGTTGGTTTAGATTGGCCTAATATGTACAGGTTTAATCGTTGGAGTCCTTATGGTATAGGTTCAAAAGGTCAGGTGCCACCACGAGGTGCTAGTTCTGATAGGCCTAATATATACTCGTCTAGTGGTCGTAGTACTTATGGTGTCTTCCAAGAGTTCTTTGGATCTTCATGGTCGTTTGGAGGAATGGAGGACGACATGGGTGATTTCTCTGGGAGTCTGCCAAAGCAAAAAGAGGCAGCGATAGAGAGGACATTGCCTTGTAGTCTTGAGGATTTGTACTTTGGAACTACTAAGAAGATGAAGATATCAAGGAATGTCGCTGATGATGGTACCGGGTAAGCTTATTAGTCCGTTAAAGTATGTACCTTTTGTATGATCTGGATGTTTAATTTTTATGGTGTTAAATATCTCTTCATCCACTGATTGACTTGCATTGTTTAGAGCGTTTGCTAATTTACCGGCAGTTAATATTATTATGTTTAAATCTTTTATTTATGGAATCATCATTGAACTTACGAGTTGTTGATTCTTTTAAATTTGTTTTCTGTTTTAGCTTCTTAGTTATTATATTTGACTTCCTTTCATCAATTGCTCCCCCTGTTTAATTTGAGAACATGTACTTGGATATTTGAGTTGTTCCTGTCGGGATAGCAGTGTCTAGTGGAGTCTAGCCGTAAATATGTACCTTATTCCTGATACTTGTATCATATTTACTTGCTATGTTTCAGCGGAGTTGCCTGCATTACACTTGGCACTGTGAATTTAAATGTGAACTGTGTATGTATAGGGGTAACGTAGTGAGACATAGAACTTGATTACTTAGAAGACGCTTGAAACTAAATGAAAAAACAACCACCTAATATTTGAGTAATTAATCCAAAAGCTACAGACTATTCTCCCTGATTTAACGCATATCTCCTTTAGCAATGCCAATTGTAGGACCACCTCTTCAACATAAAAAAACCCTCTGTCAATTTGGTATCATACACCATGTATGCTTGATCTTTCCATAGCTTGCTCTTTTGTCAGCCCGGCCAAGTTTACTCCTTCTACGATTGGTCAAGTTATTTTCCTGCTGCAATCCCCTTCTTGGATAACTGAAACCAGGTGTCCAGGTTATTCAGGAGCTCCTAGGCAAGTTTTGCCATAAGCAAACCATTCTCAGACATCTTCACTATTTTGTCCAGAGCATTAGATGGCTGACCATTTTTATCTATGATCTGAATAGGTTTTTGAGACATAAGTCCATTTTGATTTCAAGTTAGCTACGGATTAATTTGTGCCCTTTAGCTTATAACTCCCCTGACCTTTGATAAAGACGCCCTTTTCATGTGGTTTTTTGTTTCCTTTTGCCGGGCCTGGATTCTTTGGGGAACCATTAGGTCTGGGGAAACTCAGATTGGGTGTTGGCAAGAAAGCTTCTTGCACTTGCATTCATGTTTCTGGGAATATGTAGCTAGGAGTTCAACCTCATAAACTCTGTTTGATAGCCTCTGCAGAGAAGGGTAGTACTCTTCTTCAACTAAAATCATATTCGAGAGTGCAAGAGTTGGATGATCCTCAGTAATCTCAAGTAAGCTAATATTATAAGTTAGACTGTAGCAATGATGCTAACATAGAATATCAATCACAATTAATACAACAGGTACAGTCTTAATTTTAAATGTATAGTGGTTATCCTATGAATTACATGACCTATAAATTGAAAGTAAATTATAGGCATACCTAGACACTTAAAATGTATTAAATAAAGAAGATTTCTGAACTTAATAATAAATCATATTATTAAATCAAGTGTTGTCAAGAAAAAAAAATTACACTGAATCTTTCCTTACGAAGAACAAAGCAACTCTATTCCCCTCCCTCCTAGATTCTGGCAACTGCCATTTCTTTTCTCTTTATGCTAAAATGACTGTTCTCAGTTGCCCTGTATAACTGGAATCTGCATATTAGTAGTGATGGACACATTTAATTGCCTTGTCTTTCATGATTTTCATTATGCAGGAGACCAGCCAGAAAGGAGGAGATCCTTATGATTGAGATCAAGCCCGGTTGGAAGAAGGGGACAAAAATTACTTTTTCAGAGAAAGGGGACCAAAAACCTGGTGTTATACCCTCCGATCTTGTTTTCATAATTGATGAAAAGCCTCATAGCGTCTTCAAGAGGGTTGGACAAGATCTCATTGCCACTCAAAAGATCTCTTTGACAGAAGCATCGGCAGGTTACATTGCACATCTTGATACCCTTGACGGCCGTAGTTTAATGCTAGCGTTTGGTTCCGGTGTCAGTCCACCCTATGAAGAAGTTATTAAAGGAGAAGGAATGCCTTTCTCTAAGGAACCTACTAGAAAAGGCAACTTGATAATCAAGTTTGACATTGAGGAAGCAGAGGCAGCTTTAGACCTTCCGGATGTGGAGGCCTTCTAAAACATAAATAGAAACATATTACATTTCATAACATTTATTGTGTAAGTTTTTTTCAGCCGTTCCCTGCACAAATTCTGTTTGTATAGCAGAGTTTTTAACATTTTATGTATCAGGACGCTATTCTGCTGTTCAAGACACAGAGATTTGCATGTACTAATCATTTGTTGCCCTTTAGGAACTTGTTGCATGCCACTGCTCAAGTTTCTATCCCTTTTGGAAGATCATATTTTACTGAAAAAATTCAATTCAGAGACTGCGCCAGAGATATTTCATAGTATCTTTATTTCCATATGAAGAATGCCTTTCCCATGAAAAATGGCAATCAAGAGATAGTTGTACAAGTTCAGTGCTATCTGATAATATGATGGATTAAGTATTAACATAATAAGATGGAGAAAAAAAATCATGCTGACTAATTTCTGCAGTTAAGAGAAGATTTCTTTAAAATACTATGTGCTAGAGGTTATTCAAATCAAATTCAAAATTATAATCAATAATTATACTTTCTTTATCTATCAGCTGCCTTGCCAGAAGTTTTCCAGAAGTAGACTTGCAATGAAGAAAATCTGTGCAACTCTATCTATCAAAATAAAACTAGGGATATAGTTTAAGTTTCCTTCCCTATGTTATTATTGATGGTAAACAAAAGTTATCAAATTCAATCTACAAACTAAAATAACGAGTTTGTTAATATTAGTATGATTTATTGTAAAACACTGGTGAATAGGAGAACAGGCTAAAGAAGAAAAAATAACACTTTGAAATAAGGTATATATAAAAATGCAATAAGATGGAGAAAAACTTAGTCCAAACAAATTTATTTAAGATAATATTTTTTTAAATTCTAAATTATACTTGGAATTCTAATAATTCATGACTCTTTGGAATTTTATTAACATGACTTATTTCAATGTATAATCAGATCGTGTCTGCGTGCTAAGTTTTCAATTTACCGTTGCTGTGAATGAAGTATATATATGTCTGCTCATTTCTTTTTAATTATCTTAATTATCTTGCATAATGCTGCAATTTGTCAATAGTCAAGGTCTTATATAGTAATGATTTTTTTGTTGGAACAGATACGTAACCAACTTTGATCAATATGCATATTAGTAAACTAAAATTTCAAACACTATATATCCATGCATAAACAAAATAGAATTTTATAGATAATCAAGAAACTGCATGATTACATTGGCTTGACCTTAATCCTCAAATTTATGAAAATAATTTCATAAATGGATCGGTAGGAATAATGATAAAATAATACAGTGATCTATTATTTTCTTAAAAAGGAAAATAATTCAATTATAAAAAGACGTACGACATCTACACATATAATCGAAATTGAATAGTTGAATCCTTCCTTCTTGGATAGATAACACTACAACAAAAATCCGTAAAATTCACCAAAAAAAACCGGTGGATTTTCAATATAATCAACCGCATTTGGTTGCTTCTGGAATAAAATCGACCAAATTAGGTTGGTGGCTTTTTAGAGGTTGAAATTTATAGATTCAAAATTTTTATGAAAATTTGAAACTACCGTCACCAAAAGAATTTACACCAAAATCGGTGAATTTTAACATAAATTGTTTTTAAAAAAAAAGATTCAATGCCTATAGTTTTAGGTGGACCGAGTTAACACAGTTGGCGTTAAACACAAGCCTTGAAATTAAAGTATACTACCTTAAAACCCTTGCGATGCGAGCTTTTTAAATATACATTTTTATTTATACAAATGAATCTTACAGAAATTGTAATCTTAATAATATCATGTTGCTATTAACACTTATAATTTTCAAACTACAACAAATTAGGCCAATTACGACGGTCAACTTACGACGGAAAAAAATGCGCGCCCAACTTACGACGGAAAAAAGTAAAACGTCGTAATTATTTATGACGAAACCCAAAATCGTCGTAAGTTTAGTATTTTATTAATAAAATTATTGACGATACGATTAAATAAAAATAAAAATTATTTGAAGTTGCGACGATTTAAACATTTCGTCGTAAGTTATTTATTTTTATTAAAATTTACGACGGAAATTAAAATTCGTCGTAAGTTATCAAAGAGGGAAATTTAACTTTTTCCCCAAATTTTTGGCGGGAAAATAAAAATCATTCGAAATTGCGACGGTTTGAACATTTCGTCGTAAGTTAAATATTTTTATTAAAATTTTAATTTGAAATTAAACAAAAAATATATTTCATCTAAATTTACGATGAAATATTTTTGACAAAAAATATTTGAACATCTAATTTACGACGGAAATTAAAATTCGTCGTAAGTTATTAAAGAGGGAAATTTAACTTTTTCCCCAAAATTTTGGCGGTAAATTTGACTTTTCTCAATTTTTTGTAGATAATAATTTAGGACGGACTCCGGCATAAATTAGCACATGTCTTTTGATAATTTCAATTTTTAAAAAATATTATTTCATGATCTAACCATATTAATGTCATCATTTATTTGTTTGGGTGACATTTCAAGAATTTCAGAAAAAAAATTAAATATTTTGATAAAATAATTTAATATGAAACATTGATTATCACTAATATATAGATATTGTCATCCGTATGGATTGGATCGCTGATTTTTTTTTAAATAATCAAAACACAAATTCAGAACTAATTACCAGTTAGTTGTACAAGTCGAACTGATGCTTGACTTTTAAAATGGCAAATCAAATAAAATTATTTTGATATAAAATTTGGTTATATCACTAATATATATATCTATTGACATATATACGGTTGGATTGTTGAATTGTTTTTTAAAAATAATCGAAACACCAATTCAGGATTAAACACTAGTTCGATGTACAAGTCAAACTGATGCTTGACTACTAAAATGGCAAACCAAATAAAATTATTTTGATATGAAATTTTGGTTATATCACTAATATACATATCTATTGACATCTATACGGTTGGATTGTTGAAAAATTGTTTTTAAAATAATCGAAACACCAATTCAGGATTAAACACTAGTTAATTGTACTAGTCAAACTGATATTTGACTGTTAAAATGGCAAACAAAATAAAATTATTTTGATATGAAATTTTGGTTATATCACTAATATATATATTAATTGAAATCCATACGGTTGGAATGTTGAAAAATATTTTTAAAATAATCGAAACACCAATTCAGGATTAAACACTAGTTAGCTGTACAAGTCAAACTGATGTTTGACTGTTAAAATGATAAATCCAATAAAATTATTTTGATATGAAATTTTGGTTATATCACTAATATATATATTTATTGAAATCCATACGGTTGGATCGTTGAAAAATATTTTTAAAATAATCGAAACAACAATTCAGGATTAAACACTAGTTAGTTGTACAAGTCAAGCTGATGCTTGACTGTTAAAATGATAAACCAAATAAAATTATTTTGATATGAAATTTTGGTTATATCACTAATATATATATCTATTGACATCTATACAGTTGCATTGTTGAAAAATAATTTTTAAAATAATCGAAACACCAAGTCAGGATTAAACACTAGTAGGTGTACTAGTCAAACTGATCTTTGACTGTTAAAATGACAAAACAAATAAAATTATTTTGATATGAAATTTTGGTAATATCACTAATATATATTTATTGAAATCCATACGGTTGGATCATTTAAAAATATTTTTAAAATAATCGAAACATCAATTCAGGATTAAACACTAGTTAGCCTTACAAGTCAAACTGATGCTTGACTGTTAAAATGATAAATCAAATAAAATTAATCCAACTGTACAGATGTGAATATTCTAAAAAATAAAGTGTGTACGGGAAAAGTTAACTAATTTAAATATTTAAATCTTAATTATTTATAAAAATTATAATTTAGGGGTTGAGTAACTAATTTCCACATATTCAGAACTGATGCTTAACAATGATTTGACTATAATTAACCTGATTAAAAAAATTGATTTGATTATATATATTTATTTGTCCTTGACTTTTTTAATAAATCATTTCTCTCTAAAAAATTGCAAGGTTTCAAAAAATTCACTTTAATAAATAAAACCATTTCATAAAATTTACTTAATTTTTTTTTAAAATAAAGAGTTTAATAATAATATAAAAAATTGATATCACAGATAAATAAAAAATTATTTTAATCAGAATTAAATTTTGGTTATATCGCTAATATATATATATATATCTAATGACATCCATACGGTTGGATCGTCGAAAACTATTTTTAAAATAATCGAAATATCAATTCAGGATTAAACACTAGTTAGGTGTAGGAGTCAAACTGATGTTTGACAGTTAAAATGGCAAATCAAATAAAATTATCTTGCTATGAAATTTAGGTTATATCACTAATATATACATATATTGACATCCATACGGTTGGATCGTTGATTTTTTTTAAAATGATTGAAACACCAATTCACGATTAAACACTAGTTAGTTGTACTACTCAAACTGATGCTTGACTGTTAAAATGTCAAACTAAATAAATTTATTTTGATATAAAATTTTGGTTATATCACTACTATATATATCTATTGACATTCATACGGTTGGATCGTTGAAAAATATTTTTAAATAATCGAAACATCAATTCACGATTAGACACTAGTTAGTTATACTAGTCAAACTGATGCTTTACTGTTAAAATGACAAATCAAATAAAATTATTTTGATATGAAATTTTGGTTATATCACTAATATATATATATACATCCATACAGTTGGATCGTTGAAAAATATTTTTAAAATAATCGAAATACCAATTCACGATTAAACACTAGTTAGGTGTACCAGTCAAATTGATGCTTAACTGTTAAAATGACTAATCAAATAATATTATCTTACTATGAAATTTTGGTTATTTCACTAATATATATATATATATATTACTAATATATATATATATATATAAATAATCTTGGTTACATTATCTTTATAATGATATTTATTTTAAATATTATTATAATAATATTTGGTTGACTTCCTACATCCAAATCACTTCCCCCTATATATGCCCCCTTTTAATTTTACTTCCATGTTCAATAAAACATAAACCTAATTGGCCGGTTTTTCCTCATCTGGCCGCTTCTTCCTCAGCTCTCTTTAACCTCTGCTTCAACTCATCAGACCCCAAACCAATACAACTTTAGCATAATCCAACTAAAAATCGCAACATCCCTGTTAAACCTTCCCCTCTAATAAAAGTCTTCTTCTTCGGGGATTCTGATACGGTTGATGAGATGCAGCAACGATGTCGTCGTGGCTCTCAGCACCCGGTTGTAATTAGTTTCCAAACTTTTCTGAGTAGTGATCAACCAACCACTGGTTTCCAACGCAGACCAACTGTTTGATTGTTTGTGCAACAGTCTAATATTGCAATTGCTTACTGTGTTCATGGAACCCTCTCTTTTTTTCTTTAATTATCTCTTTCTTTAATATTGTTGGCTGATATTTTGTAGTTTCTATCATTCTCTCTTTCTCATATTCATGGAACCCTCTCTTTTTTTTCTTTAGGGAATTCACTTGCGGTCTTTTGAATGTTTGTATAGCTTAACAGGGACACCTGGGCAAATGAGGCTGTTGCACAAACCATTATTTCTAATTTTATCTTCTGGCAGGTTTGTTTTGTTCTTTTTATAACACTGTCTTCTTTTGTTATACTGGTTCCATTATATTCCTAGTACATTAATGTATTGCATTTTTTCATTAGGCATCCTAAATATAGATTGCTATTTTGTTATGAAAATATTGTTAAATTAAATGCCTGTCCGGAAATTTACAAGTATGTCTTCTTGGTTGAATTGTTAATATTTGGTACTTTTTGTTTGGACATTGTATTTGTGCAGTATTTAAAATATAGCCAACTCTAGCCATATGCTCATGTTTATGTAATTACACATTTTTATTGTATATTATTAGTGTAATATTTTAATTAGTTAGTACGTTTTTTTCCTTTTTACGCTTGGTTTTGCCCAACATTATGCAACTGAAACAATTCGTGTCGCACATCATAGGCTGGTAGGTATAGTGCTTATCCAAGGGGGTAATGACTGATTATTTGATTAAATCAGTTTCAAGTATTTATCACCTACAATCTAGAAGTATATGCTGATATAATTGATAAGGATTGAAGTCAGAGTGCCCGAGTATGGTTGGACAACTCAAAAAGTATTCCATCTCATGAACTTTATTGTAAATGGAGGTAATTTGAACATCTAATGCATTGATAAGTATCTTTTACCTAAATATTATATGTTGATGATTCTGAATCTTTAAATTTCAGTTCGATCCATTGTGTTTACGTTTCATGTACAAGTGTTTAATGTGTTTCTGACAGGTTGTTGCTAATTTGGGTCTTGTTGTACCTGTTTATGATATACAGTCCATTAATGGAGGGTTTGTGTTTCTAAGTGATGTGAGTGATGGTGCATCTACCTATACGGTAACATATAAATGTTATGGATGATGGGTGTAGTTTGTTTTGGTATTAGAGTGTGGGATTTTGATGTAGTGTTTGTGGTTGTTGACAGGTGAGTTTTAGATTGGTGATTTTTCGACCGTTTGTTGGGGAGGTTGTTACTGCTAAGCTATTGGAGTCCACTCCTAATGATTTACGCTATAATGTCTTTTAAGTTGCTTCCTTAATTCATACTTATGTCTTATAGCTACTGCATTCTTTCGTACAGGGTTTTACTTGGTAATATAGTTTTAGGCACAATCATACTTATGTCCCCTCTTCACTTTTCATTGTTGCAGGGACTTTTAGTCGTGTGAGGTGCAGATTTTTTCCAAGTTTTCTGCTGTTGGAGTTCTCTTGTTGCCTGGTTGTGCGAGTTTACTTGGGATTTGGCTGTTATTTATTTTTTTATGATCCTTCAAAAGTCGATTGCTTCCGTTTTGTCTAGTTTCCCTGTGAAGGTGTCGAGATGGTTCTGCAACAATTGGAGTAGGTGGTTGTGGACTTTTCTTCCTGGGTTTCTTAGTTTTTATTTTGATTTTGTTTTGATTGGAGGGAATTAGCTGGTGCTCTTTTGGTGGTGCCAAATGTGGTATTTTAATTTATTTCGGCCTATTTTTGTTTTTTATTCTAAGCCTTTGAGGCTTGGATTGAGATTAGGTTCTTTTGTAGTTGGTTTTGTTCTTTTATTTTTTTTTCTTATTTGTTTTCCTCTTGAAGGTTTGTTTCAAGAGGTAAATATTTAGGGACTCCCTTTGTATATTCTTTCTCTTTTATATGTATTTTATATGTATTTACGAGGCTCATTCTCCTTTACCCAAAAAAATGTGTTCTTTCACTAGTTTTGATTACTTTTTATTTGGCATTGTAAAGAATTTAAAAAATGACCAGAAACTGAAAAATCAGGCTATTCTGTAAATACAAACTTACGACGGTTGTTCATCACATATTCCGTCGTAAGTTACTAATTTACGACGTATTTTTTCGTCGTAAATTTATGTTTTTATCTCATTAAAAGTGGGCTTCGTAAAGTAATATCCGACGTTTTTTCCGTCGTAAGTACATAACTTACGACGTTATTATTCGTCGTATTATTGTATCTTACGACGATAAATTCCGTCGTAAGTAGATTTATTATTTTATTGAGTATGTGGGCCCCAACTTCCTAACTTGCGACGCAATTTTATCTTGTGACGAAAAAACGAACTTACTACTCGACCAAAAACGACGATTTTTTTCCGTCGTAAATGGCTCAATTACGACGATTTCAGTTCAAAAAAACCGTCGTAAATGGCCAGATTTCTTGTAGTTCATTTAATTCATTACATATATTGTTTATAATGAAGGAACAAATATAAAATTCTAAATTTTAATATTATTATTGTGAGGATTCCAAACTTAGATTATGAATAAAATAGACTTAGTAAGTATTTGAACTATTAAATTTATTAGTGTGTTTACAAATCACAAGAAAAAAGAATGTTGTTGGCCAACAACATTGGTAGTGGATGCAAGTACGAGAATTTTAGTAGTGTATTATTGATAATATGATCATCATTACCTATTAATATCATTACCTATTAATGTTATTGACCTTAAATATTGTTTAGGTCTTTTATTTTCTAGTTTGGGTTATAAAATTTAGTTGTAAAAAATGAGTCTAAGTATTATTGATAATATGATCATCATTTCCTATTAATGTTATTGATTAAATATTGTTTAGGTCTTTTGTTTTCTAGTTTGGGCTATAAAATTTTGTTGTAAAAAATGAGTTCGCGGGAAAGTTTGTTATGCCAGGGTGGCACAACAATGATATCACTCTGAGCTCATCAGCTTGCCTCTTATATTTTTAAGAGTTAATTGCATTTTGCAACCCCTATCTTTCATTGAATAACAAAATTATATACTTACTTTCAAAAATACAGTTTGCAACCCCTAACTTTAGATATCAAATACAATATGCATCCCTTTAACTATTTTGTTAAAAATATTTATATTGTGGATGGTAAAATTGAAATTCAGCAAAATATTTAAATAATAATTTTATTTTTTTTAAATTAAACTAAAATTTAGAATTTTAAATTATAAAAATAATATTAATATCAATTATTTTATTACTCAGTATAATTTTTAAAATTTTAAAATATAGATATATTTAGAAACTTTATGATTATATATATAAACATATATTTTGCTTAATAAATATATTTTAAGTATTTAGCATTATGATTAATTTAGAGTATTACTAATAGAAAATAGCTATAATTTTTTTATTGTAAAAAATGTATTAAAATAAATATTTTAATTAATTTGAAATTTTAGTTATTAATATTAATATCTCAATTTCAATTTTATAACCTCAAAGGATGCATGTTGTAGTTGATATTGAAAGTTAAGGGTTGCAAACTGTATTTTGCAAAGTAGGTATACTGTTTTGATCTTAAATGAAAGGTGGGGGTTGCAAAGTGCAATTAACTCTATTTTTAACAATAAATATATATAATTTGTCGGTATGCTAAAGGGAAAAGAGGCAGCTATAGAGAGGACATTGCCTTGTAGTCTTGAGGATTTGTACTTTGGAACTACTAAGAAATTGAAGATATCAAGGAATGTCGCTGATGATGGTACCGGGTAAGCTTATTATTTCGTTAAAGTATGTACCTCTTGTATGATCTGGATGTTTAAATGTTTTATTTATGAAATCATATATGAACTTACGAGTTGTTGATTCTTTTAAATTTGTTTTCTGTTTTAACTTTTTTTCTATTCAACTGGATTTCCTTTCATCAATTGCTCCACCAGTTTAATTTAAGAACATCTACTTGGATATTTGAGTTGTTCCTGTCGCGTCTAGTGGAGTCTGGCCGTAAATATGTATTCTCTTCCTAATGCTTGTAGCATAATTTTTTGCTATGTTTTATGCATTTTTAGATCTTAGTCATTTCGCTGTCAGTTTAGTCAAAGGTATATGTCCTTGTCAATTTTTTGTTCATTGCTGATGCAATTTAAAGGTTTATGTGTTGGCACCGTGAATTTAAATGTGAACTGTGTAGGAATTGGGGTAACATAGTGAGACGTAGAACTTAATTACTTAGAAGACACTTGACACTAAATAAAAATACAACCTCGTAATATTTGACTAATAAATCCAAATTCTACAGATTGTTGTCTCAGATTCGATGCATATTCGCCTCTAGAAATGCCAATTGTAGAACCACCTCTTCAACATCAAAAAGACCCTCTGGTAATTTGGTATTACACACCATGTATGCTTGATCTTTCCATAGCTTGTCTTTTATCATCCCGGCCAAATTCACTCTTTCCACGATTGGTTTAGCATCTGCCCTTGGTCCTGGATGGGCAAGTAATTGTCCTGCTGCAATCCCCTTCTTGGATATCTGAAACTAGGTTATCCAGGAGCTTCTGTAAGAAGTTCGACTCTAGAAATTAGGCAGACATAAAAATATTAATCATAATTTATAGAACAGTTACAGTCTTAATTTTTAATGTATAATGGTTATCAATAGTTTGTATGGATTGCATGGCTATATATTGAAAGTAAATTATAGGTGACACTTACAATGTATTAAATTAAAAAAAATCTGAACTAAATAATAGATACTATTATTAAGCCAAGTGTTGTCAAGAAATATAAATTACGCTGAATCTTTCCTTACAGAGAACAAAGAAACTTCATTTCTCTCCTCCTAGATTCTGGAAACTGCCTTTTCTCTTATCTTTATGCTAACATAAATGTTCTAGGTTGCCCTGTAGAAGTGAAATCTGCATATATAGGAAAACACTTCTGTAGTGTTCAAATGTGTTACTTATGTATTGATCCAACACCTACGTGCGCGCAGGGGTGCAAATCTTGGGATTTTGAGGGAAAATATGACGCTTTCGAAGCCTTCGAGCTTGCCTGTATGTGCGGACACAAATGTAGCATAAAATTGGTACGAATAATCACAGACTAGTTTTGCTAAATTTACTCAATCAACAAGTTGAGTAGGTTTACGAGTAATCTAGGAACTGATCACTGAAAAGCGATCATAAGGGTACTTGAGAGGAACTCAAGATTATGGACTGCACTATGGCAGATATCCAACAATATTAGAGGGATATACTGACGCGAACTGGATATCTAGCAAGTAGGCTCTAAAGTCTATGAGTGACTATGTGTTTACACTAGCTGAAGCTGGAATTTCATGAAAATCCTCAAAGCAGACTGTGATAGCTCATTCCACGATGGAAGCTAAGTTTGTGGCACTAGATAAATACGCCGAAGAGGCTGAATATCTACGCCAATTTTTAGAGAATATTCCAAGATGGCCAAAGTCTATGACTGCAATAGGGATACACTGTGATAGTCAATCCGTTACTGGTAGAGCACAAAGTATGATGCATAATGGAAAGTATCGTTATATACGATATCGACATAGTTCCATTAGATAATTGACCTCAACCGAAATTATCACTATTGACTATATACAGTCAAAGGATAATATCGCAGATCCACTAACCAAAGGGTTATGAAGAAAAATCATTGAGGAATTATCGAAAGGGATGGGCTTTAGCTTGTTGCTTTACAGTGTCATGGTGGACACCCAACCAATGCTAACTAGAGATCCCAAAAACTTGGTTCAATGGGTCAACTAAATCATGATGACCAAATCACAATTCTTCAGAAATTCCTGCAGAACCAGGATGATGTTCCATGGAAAAAATGGACATACTCATGAGAACTGAATGAGTCATAAAAGATATAGTGATAAGTATATCATCGTTTACACAAATGGTCGAATAGTTCAAGGAAAAGAACGTCTACTATCTACCAGTAAAGTCGGTATGCTTATTCGAGCAAAGGTTCAAGGACCATTCTCTACCTATCATATGTTATATCTGATCGAAGAAACTATCACCAAGTCAAACTTCGTGTCTGTCTATCTGGTTTGTGCTACTGAAACATTAATCTCATCCATGTGGGGGATTGTTGGAAAATATGGGTAGTATTCCCATATTGGCAAGTCAATTTGAGCCATAAATTGAGTGGATGAATGTTTCGTGCGTGCAACGAGTGACAATTGGAATACGTTCTCCTCCGAGAAAGATTTTCGAGATACTTTGAATCACTCAAAATGACTAAGAGATGGATGAGATATGATCATCCAAAATTAGTCTCTTAGTAGTTAAAATTTATGAAAAAATGAAAGCCCTACATTAATTTTACAAAGGAGCATACATAGCTTTATATATCAAAGCACTTATATAGTGTTCAAATGTGTTACTTATGTATTGCTCCAATACCTACGTGCGCGCGTAGGGGGTACAAATCTTGGGTTTTCAAGGGATAATCTGAGGCTTGCGAAGCCTTCGAGCTTACCCGCATGTGTGACGTGCGGACACGAATGTAGCAGAAAATTGGCCAGAATAATCACGAACTAGTTTTGCTAAATTTAAATTCCACCGGGCTTGGGCTTTTAAATTTTAATTCAGTTTGACTACATATAATAATAATTGATTTGATGTAATAATAATCTGATTCAATTACGGATTTGATTTATTAATTAATTGATTAATTAACGAGTTTTAACTAATTACACATGGAGTAATGCATACATTTCCTCAAGCCTATATAATATCGTATCAGGCTTAGATTTATTTATTCATTCGATATACAACACACAACCACCTCCCAAACACAAACCCTACCCTCTCTCTGTTCAGGTGGTAGTTTCTTACTCCGTTCTAGTTTGACGAGGGTGTTGTTCGCGTAACATCGCCATCTTCTCATTTTATCCTGGGAGGCTAACGACTCACACATACGGTAAGGGCCGCAATAGCTTTAAGGATACATTTATACGAGTGGACACGAGTACATCTTCTTCATATCTTTTTATTGCTTTTTGTTATTCACACACCTATATTTTTGTATTAATCGCAAATTGTGATAACAATACCCTCCGATGTTGTTTTCATAATTGATGAAAAGCCTCGTAGCATCTTCAAGAAGGTTGGAGATGATCTTATTGCAACTCAAAAGATCTCTTTAACAAAAGTATCGACAGGTTACATTGTACATCTTAATACCCTTGACGGCCGTAGTTTGATGCTAGCGTTTAGTTCCTGTGTTAGTCTAACCTATGAAGAAGTTATTAAAGGAGAAAGAATGCATTTATCTAAGGAACCTACTAGAAAATAAAACTTGATAATCAAGTTTGACATCGAGTAAGCAAGGGCATCTCTAGACGTTCTGAAAGTGGAGTTCTTCTAAAACATGAATAATAAAATATTACTTTTTACATTGAAAAATAATTATTATGTAATTTGTTTGTCAAACATTTCCTCCACAAATTTTGTTAGTACAATAGAATTTTTATCATTTTAAATGTCATGAAATTTTCGAGAAAAAGATTCTATTATTAACTTCATAGGGATATAAATATCACATTTTACTGAAAATTTTTATTTCACATAATTAGACTGTGCGATATATTTCACATCTTCATTAAATTTTTTTAACTAGTATTGAAATCAAATTCAGAATGACAATAAATATTTATAATTTTTTCATTCCCTACAGTTAAACTATTTATGTTGAAACTCTGGATGCCTAACATAGAACAGGTTTAACAACTAGTATACTATGGCTAAGTTTTGTTCATTATCTTAATTATATTAAAAAACCTTATTGAATTTTACTAAGGCTAATATTTTGAGTTTTTTTACAATGGAAGGATTTATTGTAAAGCACTGATGCAGAACAAATTTACAGGCTAAAGAAGAAAATAACACATGAACTAAGGTAATGTCACATTCATGACTCACTGGAATTGTGTAATAACATGAGTTATTTCAATGTATAATTAGACGGTGTCTTCGTGCATTACTTATTTTAATATTGGGTTTACCATACTTTGACCCTTAATATTTCTCCGAAAATACCCTGGAACCTTCAAAATACCAAAACGAATCTCCGCATCATTGAAGTATGGCTTTTGTACATCCCGATACTTTTCCGTTCAGAAACATCTTTAGCTATATCAACTGAGGGTAAATAAGTTATTTTCTTATTTATTCTTATAACCTGGCCCTTGAAATATGCCCATTTGTACACAATAACACATTTAGCAAAACAAATTCATTTTTCTTGTTCATTGCTCTCGTTTAGAAAGGAAACATGTTTGTAGTGTATAATACACACTCTTTATGTTATAACCGTTGTTATGTTGAATGTATGAGTAAGTTTTTAGTGTGCATCCGTGATCTGCAATCTCTATAATTTGTTTATCTTTTTCTCAGCAAAAATTAGCCATTATCTTAGCTATTTGAATTTGGGAATTGGCTGGGAATAGTAAGTTGCATACATATGTCATTACTGGAGTTAGAGAGTATATCAGGGTTGGGAATAGTTTGACGAAAAGGTGAATTCTCGTATGTTGTTTCGAATAGCTTGGTTAAGAAGGCTATGAGAAATATTAGTAAAAATAGGGATAAAAATTTGTCTGTGAATGATAAAAGGAGGAGGCTTAGAAGTAACTCTATTTAAATTTCTAACCTGGTCGAGAATTGCACGAAATAGGAGCTACACTAGGATCTCTATTTGAGTTTAAGAGTGTAATTGGGTTGGAAATTACAAGAGAATGCGGCCTAATTATTTCTCTGCTTACATTTTAGTGCATACTTTCATCTACCTCCAAAATCCCACCTCTATTTGAGTTTAATGGCGTATCTACATTGTTAGAACTACTAGCCTCGAAATAAGATTGATCTCAGAACTCACTACACAGTGCACGCTCAACAGTAAGCATGTTTGCATGTCATTTCTCCCTACGTAGGTTTAATGATAATGGGTTCAAAAAGAAAGTTTTGAAAGTAAGAATAAGTGAAAAAAGACTTTGTCGGACTATCGATATGAAAATTTCGTCTCCAGTAACCGGAAATAGGGACGATACTTACAAAAGCCAAACTTTAGGGATAAAAAGAAATGTTTTTGTAGTTTGAAAGATCCGGTGTATTTTCGGAAAAATATTAAGGGTCAAAGTTTGATAAACCCTTTAATACATTACTATTAAAAACCTTTTATAATTCAATTTACCGTTGCCAATGGTTGAAGAACAAGTCTGTTTATTTCTTGTTAATAACATTTGAATAATGTTGAAATTTGTAAATATTCAAAGTATTGTAATAGGAATAATTCAATTTACTATTGCCAATGGTCTTTAAAGGCTTTCAAATAACTTATGGAAGGCTAGTCCGTAAATCAGCCACAAACATA
The DNA here is from genome assembly GCF_009905375.1 of Apium graveolens. NCBI lineage: Eukaryota > Viridiplantae > Streptophyta > Magnoliopsida > Apiales > Apiaceae > Apium > Apium graveolens. Next base: position 263,046,519 of record NC_133654.1, on the reverse strand, counting down.
AGTGTCTGATTGTAAGCATTTATTAAACAGTCATTCGAAAAAGCTGGGTTCCTGGGTGGAAGCGCAAAAACCCTGACGAAGGCCATTCTAGATAAGGATATTCTCTTATTTTCGAGCAAAATATCTCTTCAATACGTATCTACGATTTTTTTACACATAATTAATGATGCATAAACATGAAATACGACATAATTATATGATAAATCACATATTATTAAGCTGATCAATATTTGAGCATTCATAGTCAAGAATTATAATAATATATAATCAAGAATAATGTTGGTCTTTGATCTCATATACATAGTAGATTATGGTGATTTTGGAGTTTACACACATATTTTCATTGTTGTTTATGCTGGCATGCCTTATTTTATTGGGTAAGCAGAGTAGGTTCCACTAGCCGCGGTTTGGTTTCACGTCCAATAACACTATCTTTTATTATGTTGTAACAAAATACTCATGTAAGACTATTGAAAGAATTTGAAATGAATAATTAAATATATAAGTTAAAATATTTTGTTGAAAACTAGAAGGTTCAATAGTTTCTTAAAAATAATATAATTTTATAAGTAAAGAAATAAGAATTTAAATGTGTAATAATTTGATTTTGTAGTTTTACAATTTAAAAATTTCATAACTATAATTTTTAATCTTTTGTTTGGTTGTAGTGTGTCTACTCTAATTCGATTTAAAGTACCATTTAAATGTATGCATGGAACAAAAATAATTAAACAATTAAACAACATAAATAATAAAATAGCAACTTTTTAATTTTTTTGGGCCATCTATACTATACTATTATAAGCAAAACACCCTCTATTTGGTAGTCGGTTGCTCGTTGTTTGGTACGACGAATAACAACGGTAAGATCTAAAGTCAGAAAGATGAGAACCGTTGGATGCAAAAATAAAATACTATTATATTAATATTTAAAATGCTCTCATGAATTTAGGTTTCGAACTCCGTCAAGAGCTTAGTATATATATATTTAAACTTTTATTATTATTATTATAAGCAGAACACCCTCTATTTGGTAGTCGGTTGCTTGTTGTTTGGTACTATGAATAACAACTGTCAGATCTAAAGTCAGAAAAATGAGAACCGTTGGATGCAATAATAAAATATTATTATATTAATATTTAAAATGCTCTTATGGATTAAGGGTTCGAACGCCGTCAAGAGCTTAGTATATTTAAACTTTTATTATTTGATTTTAACAATTTGTACAGGTTCAGGGTTTGAGTCCCGTGAATAACATATTATATTATATTATTTATTTTTAGTCAATTCTCAAATTATTATAAACTTATATTGTTATAACTTATTTATATTCTTTATTTTATTTTTCAACTATTGAAAATTATATTATAAAATATATTATTAAAAATTATCGAATGTTAAAAGCAACCCGTGCATCGCACGGGTTATAGGCTAATATATTCTATTTTTAAATTTGATTTGTAATAACGTGCTCTTCTTTCAATAATTTTAATTAAATATTTTATTTTTAAAAATGGATTAAATATATTTTTATTCTTAGTACGGTGCAGCTGCTAATTTTTTTATAGTATTCTAACAGCATTTATATCTCTATCTACTGCACACGGATTTCCTTATTAATTTTGTTTGAAAAAAACCTTCTACTGTTCCTATATAACTCACATTTGTCCCTGTAGTCCACCCCATCTCTTTGTGAAGAAAATGAGGGAAAACATGGAGGGATTGTTCTCTAATGTCCCACAAATTAGTGAGAATGATATGTATACGAGTGATGGATGGACTTTCAAGGATAATAAGTTATATGAAGATACTATGGAAGAATTTGAAGACTATGGTTCTGTAGCATTTTTTCAAAGGGTGGCCCTTCTGATGCCATGGAAAACCATGGAATCCATCAAACTTCATCATCAGATTTTGATGGAGGAATTGAAGTGGATCAAGTCATCCAACGGTGAATTTGAAGATATTATCATAGAGGACAGTGTTGATTTTGAAGATATTGTCAGAGAGGATATCATGACTGAGGGGGAAGTAAAACAGCAAGCTAACCAGCAGACCAGCAGGCCAAAGAAAAGAGGAATAGCATGGACAATGGAAGAACACTGGTAACATTACAATCTTTAATGGTCACTCTTTAAATTTGTTTTCCTTTAAACATATAATCATCTTGTTAACCTAAATTATTTAAATTTTGGGTTGAGTAAATTTGACAGGGCATTTATGAGGGGGTTAGAAGTATGCGGAAAAGGAGACTGGAAGAACATATCCCAGTTTTTTGTGTCTTCCAGGACTCCAACTCAGGTTGCAAGTCATGCTCAAAAATTCTTCAAGCGCATGGAGAAAACAGAGGCTGAGAAAAGTAGGACAACCATTAACGACATTCAGTGTTTGTGTTGCACCTGTACCCCATGCAAGTTTGGGTCCTCGGTGTCTTTAGCCAAATCCTCCAGGAAATAAATTAAGGAGCTTATGATTATGTGCTCCATTTCCCTAATAATACTGGTGTTCATTTATATGTATGCCTGAACTTTAAATAATACTGATGTTGTTTGTGTCTTAGTTTCTTTGTTTTATTTCTTCAGGATTGTAAGAGCTATATGTACCAATAATGAGTGCCTCATTATGAGGCTAAAATAATAATATTTAGATGATTATCATCTGGTTACCGGAACAAATTTCTTTTGGTTATTCTACTTTTTTTTTCTTAGAATTTTCTTTGATTAAAAAAATGAGTCAATTAAACTCCCTCTGTGTGATATGAAGAATGCATGGTACATGACCAGCATCTGATATACCTAGAAAACAACTTGTTGACTATGTTTTATTGCTTACTAAACACATGATAATGCAAAGCTGTGTATCCACATACCATTAATAAAAACAATTACGTACACCTAGGAGATTTAATTTTCTGTTTTGCAGTGTACCCAATTTGAGTACCCAAGTTCTTTTAGTAAAGCCTCTCGTTTTCACAGACTCAGTAAATTCTTTAATTGTACTCAGTGATACCTAGTACCAAGGATATGATACTAATAATATTTCAAGTCATTTTTTTAAAAAATAAATTATAATATTTCCCACTAATTATAGTACTGTCTTATAATCGGGGCATTCAATATTTTAATTATGTTAATTCATAACTTTTTTAATTATATAAATAAATTAGTCTTTAAGTTTAGAGCCTCTTTTTAACGTTTTAAATTTTTTTAACTTCAACAGTCCACTCAACAAATATACAAATAAAACTTTAAATCTAGTGCTGGTTTAACAAATAATATTCAACCGAATTTATCTTAAAAAAAGGACTAATATAAAATTTATATCGAAAATTATATTAACTGTAGAATCATATTTAAACTTGATTTTAATCATTAAAACGCACTTTTTTTACAATTCAAATAAAATTTCTTTAACAAACATATACATTTTATAAAATCAGATCCAATGGTTCTTGACTATATATATAATTAAAGATCTAATGATAAATTGGGTCTAATTCAGATTTGATGTTAAAAATGGGTAAAAGGCTGAGCCAGCATATTTATATAACTCTTTAAGTATTTTTCAAATTCACACGTTAATGTCACTTTATAGTCTACGACTCTACATACATTCAATTATTTACATAATTGATGATTTTCATCCACCTAAATGCGACTGGTTGAAAACCGTCACATTAAACTAAATTCGACTGCAAGGGGTTGAATTTAGTTAAATGCAACCTGTTTTGGGACCGGTCGTACATATGTGAGTGATATTTAGTAGGTCGCTTGAATTTAACGTAATTTTGACCTGAAACGTTTAAATTTCGACCGACTAATTTCGATCGGAAGTGATTGAAATTTAAATTTGAATTTTTACATGAAATTTGAAAATCCCCCAAAATTTTAAATTTTTTTAAAAACTTTAAAATACGCGCCCAAATATTAAATTCAACCGTATATAGCCAAAAATATGATTTTAAATTCAACCGCATTCGGCCAAATTAACTTACACCATTTCAAAATTTTCATTTTTCTTGTTCATTGCTCTCGTTCAGAAATGAAACATGTCTGTAGTGTAATACATAAACATAAGTGTCTGATTGGAAGAATTTATTAAACAGTCATTCGCGAAAGCGGAGGGTTCCCGGTAAAAGGGCATAAACCCACCAAAAAGCCATTCTAGATAAGGATATTCTATTATTTTCGAGAAAAATATCTCTTCAATATGTATCTACTATTTTTTTTTACCGATAATTAACAATGCATAACATAAAATATGACATAATTACATGATAATTCACATATTATTAAGATAATCATTAATATTTGAGCATTCATAGTCAAGAATTATAATAATATATAATCAAGAACTATGTTGGACTTTGATCTCATATACATAGTAGATTATGGTGATTTTGGCTGTTTACACACATATTCCACTGCTGTATATTCTTACATGACTTACATGACTTATTTTGTTCAGCAAGCAGAGTAGGTCTCCTATCTTTTAATATCTTGTAACAAAATACTCATGCAACATTATTGAAAGAATTTGAAATAAATAAATAAATATATAAGTTTAAAATATTTTGTTGCAAAATAGAAGGTTCAATAGTTTCTAGAAAATAACATAATTTTATAACTAAAGAAATAAGAATTTAAATATGTAATAATTTGTTTTTATAATTTTACAATTTAAAATTTTCAAAACTATAATTTTTAATCTTTTATATGGTTGTAGTGTGTCTATTCTAATTTGATTTAAAGTACTATTTAAATGTATGCTTGGAGCAAAAATAATTAAACAATTAAATAACATAAATAATAAAATTGCAACTTTTTAATTTGTTTTGGGCCATATATTATATTTTTAAATTTGATCTCTAATAAGGTGCTCTTTTTTCAATAATTTTAACTAAAAAATTTATTTTTAAGAATGGATCAGGTATAATTTTATCCTTAGTAGGTGCTGATAATTTTTTATAGTATCCTAAGAGCATTCTATGCACACTGATTTCCTCATTAATTTTGTTTGAAAAAAACCTTCTATGGTTCCTATATAACGTCACATTTGTCCCTGTAGTCCACCCCATCTCTTTGTGAAGAAAAAGTGGGAAAACATGGAGGAATTGTTCTGTGATGTCCCTCAACAAATTAGTGAGAATGATGTGTATACCAGTGATGGATGGACTTTCAAGGATAATAAGTTATACGAAGATACTATGGAAGAATTTGAAGACTATGGTTCTGTAGCATTTTTCAAAGGGTGGCCCTTCTGATGCCATGGAAAACCATGGAATCCATCAAACTTCATCATCATATTTTGATGGAGGAATTGAAGTGGATCAAGTCATTCAATGGTGAATTTGAAGATATTATCATAGAGGTGTACAAACTGAGAAGATAAATTATCTGTATTAAAAGGAGATACTTAAATCTAAGTTCTGTGAATTTAATACTCTAGTTGTTATTAAACTGAAAGTAACATACATGCAATATATTGAAACTATGCACAAACAGGTCGTGGCACTAAACTAGGAAACTGAAATCCTAAAAATAAGCAACTAATACTCCCTAACACAGCTCAAACACTAGCTGACTTATTCAAAATATACTAAAAATACTGGACTAAATACCAGCTTTAAGAAAACATAAGTTGGATCCATAACTAAAACCCATGACTTTGAATTGAGAGTCCAACAATCTCTCCCTTGATCCAAACTTACTCCATTAAGTTTTTAACTCCCACTAAGCCTCTCATCTCTTCAAACTTCACTATGAACATTGGTTTTGTCAGCACATATCCGCCTTCTGCTCCCTGGTTTTTATATGTTTCACCAAGATGTCACCACGTTCAATGCAGTCTCTGATAAAGTGGAACCGTATGTCTATGTACTTACTACGACCATGAAAAACAGGATTTTTAGATAAATCAATCTTCGACTTGTTGTCCACATAAATTAACACAGGCCCTGGACCAAGATCAGTTATTTGTCTAAGCTAATTGCGAAGCCAAACACCCTGGCAAGCAGTTGCATTTGCAGCCATAAATTCAGCCTCACAGGAGGAGAGAGCTATGCATTTTTGCTTCTGGGATACCCACGTAATCAGATTTTCATTTAGATAGAATGCCATCCCTCCTGTCCTCCTACGATCTTCTGTGTTTCCTGCAAAGTCACTGTCAGAGAACCCTGTTAATATATAGTTGCCCTTTCCTTTTGTATATCTCAAACCATAGTTCACTGTCCCCTTGACATAACGTAATATGCGTTTAACAACTCTCATGTGTAGTATGGTCGACTTTTCCATGTATCTACTCACAAGGCCCAGGCGTCAAGTTGAATCACTACAATACAATCCTGAAACATCAGAAAAGCCACCTGTTGACGGAGGAATCTGGTAACAACAAAGATTGAGGTTTCTCGCCGAAACTAAGATCTGTGACGGTGGTTCTTTGCCGGGAACTTAAGCGGTGTGTGGTTGATTGTGGTTGTTTTAGGCTGAGATTGATCAAAGTAAGTGGTGGCTCTCTTTTCAGCTCTCAACTTCTTACCCTCTCAATGTGCCTACGTACCCTTTATATAGGGATCAAGCCTGACGTAGTTCTCGTAGAACAGGAAGTCTAATAAATTTAGACTTCTTACTCCTAAGCCCAGTAGAAGCCCATCCGATATCCATCTTCCGCTAGCTTCAGGAATGTCCAACTATGAGGCCCAACCGCAAAGGCCCAAGGCTCGTCCATAATCGTAGGACTTCACGGATAGTGCATCTCCCTGCGCAAGGATAACACCCCGCTACAGCTATCTCCCTTGATTTACAAATGCAGGTATAGCCACGGTTCACCCCAAATGCCAGACGCAGAAGTTGTATGACCACATCACCTTCGGGAGTTCTTCAGGCCAATTCCCTTTACGTTCCTCCAGCTTGGTTTTGAGGGTATGCTTTATTATCTTGTTAACAGCTTCTGTTTGTCCATTACTTTGAGGATGATAAACCGCTGCAAACTCCTTCTTGATTTTCAATTCCTCACATAATTGTCGCAACTCCTTGCTATCAAAATGCTTTCCATTATCGGAAATAAGCTTGTAAGGGATTCCAAACCTGCATATGATTGAGTTGAAAATGAAATCCCTGATTTTCTTTGCGGTGATAGTAGCCAGTGGCATAGCTTCCGCCCATTTAGTAAAGTAATCGACCGCAACCACTGCATACTTGACGTCCCCTTTAGCTTTCGGCAATTCTCCGATAAGATCAATTCCCCACATGGCGAACGACCATGGGCTTGCCATAGGCGTCAAGAGTGTAGCCGGCATAGATGAGTAGTTTGCAAAGCGCTGGCAGCGATCACATGCCTTGACGAAATTTGTAGCATCTTCTCTCATTGTGGGCCAATAATACCCTTGGCGCAACACTTTCATTGCCAACGAGCTACCCCCCGAGTGATTGCCACAGATTCCTTCATGCACCTCTCTTAGGATGTAATTTCCTTCTTCTTCTTCAACACACCTGAGCAGAGGTTGGTTGAACCCTCTCTTGTATAGGACTTCATCATATATCACATATCTTGCGGCTTGATAACGGAGTCGACGAGCCATAAACTTATCCTCAGGGAGTGTTCCCTTGCGAATGTAAGCTAGAATGGGCGTCATCCATGTTTCCTTGGGAGCCTCATCCACTTGCATAGTTTCTATCTCTGGGATACTAGGAACCTCCTGGATTTCAAGAGGGATGGATCCTAACAATACAGCCTCTTGTTGCGACCCCATTTTTGCCAGAGCATCCGCATTACTGTTTTTCTCCCACGGAACGCATTCCAATCTAACTTCTTTGAACATTCCAATCAGGCGCTGTGTACATCTCAAGTATAATTCTGTTCGCGGGCCTCTCGCTTGAAATCCCCCATTCACCTGATTCACTACCAACTCTGAGTCACTTCTTGCAATTAAGTTTCGCACCCCCATTTCCAATGCGATTTTCAGGCCATTAATCAGCGCCTCGTACTCCGCATCATTATTAGTTGCATAAAACTTGAAATGAATTGCGCTCATCAGGTGGTGGCCTTCCGGAGACACAAGTACTATACCCGCACCTGCTCCTCCATTGTTAACCGCCCCATCCACATGCAAGATCCACCAAGGATGCGGAAACTCTTCCAAAGACTCCTCGGCATGAGGTGGATGTAGCATTACCAAAGCTTTATCATCAATTTCAGAATCAAATTCCAACAAGAAATCGGATAAGGCTTGCCCTTTTATCGCTGTTCGAGGCACATATTCCAAATCAAACTGTCCCAACTCCACAGCCCATTTCAGCATTCTGCCTGATGACTCTGGTTTGTGCATGACCTGTCGCAGCGGGTACGCTGTACGAACTTCAACTCTATGGGCTTGAAAATACGGTCGTAATTTCCTTGACACAAGAATCAGGGCGTAAACCAGTTTCTCCATACTTGTGTAGCGAGTTTCAGCATCGTGTAACCGCTTGCTCACGTAGTACACTGGTGATTGCTGCCCATCTTCTTCTCTAACCAGAACTGCACTGATCGAATATTCAGACACTGCAAGGTACAGTATTAGAGACTCCCCGTCTAACGGCTTTGATAACATGGGAGGGTTTCCCAGTTGCTCCTTGATTTTTTTGAAAGCCTCTTCACATTCTGACGTTCATACAAAGTCTTTCCCAGCTAATTTGATCGCCTTGAAAAATTCCATGCATCTATCGGACGATTTGGAAATAAATCGATTCAACGCGGCGATTCTCCCCGTCAAACTCTGCACTTGTTTCACATTGGTGGGTGACTTCATATCCATCAATGTCTTGATCTTTGCGGGGTTGCCCTCAATTCCCCTGTAGTTGACAATGAACCCGAGAAACTTGCCCGACTCCACGCCGAACACACATTTTTGTGGGTTTAATTTCATACGAAACCTCCTCAGAATGTCAAACATTTCCATCAAGTGCTTGATGTGGTCACCCGCTACCTTGGACTTTACCAGCATATCATCCACATAGACTTCCATAGTTCTTCCGATTTGATCTTTGAACATCATGTTTACCAACCGCTGGTAGGTCGCGCCAGCATTAATCAATCCAAACGGCATTCCTATGTAACAGTATAACCCCCTGTCAGTAATGAAGGATGTATGTTCTTGATCGGGGCCATACATCGGAATTTGATTGTAACCGGAGTATTCATCCATAAAGCTCAGCAACGCATGCCCCGCTGTTGCGTCAACCAACTGATCGATTCTTGGCAATGGGAAGCTGTCCTTTGGATGCCTTATTGAGATCTGTGAAATCCACACATGTTCTCCACTTCCCGTTCGGTTTCTTCACCAACACTGGATTTGCAAGCCACTCGGGATAGAAAGACTCTTTGATCAGCCCCACCTCCAACAATCGGTCCACTTCTTCTTTTAACGCTATTGCCCTTTCTCCACTTACCGGGCGGCGTTTCTGACGTATGCCTTTACAATTCGGGAGGATATTCAAACGGTGACACATTACCTCCGGGTTGATTCCTATCATATCTGAATGACTCCAAGCGAAGACATCAAGATTTGCAATTAGAAAGCGGGAAAGGCTTCCTCTTATCTCATCACCCAACTGGGATCCCACTTTCAAAACCCTGCTCGGATCATTTTTATCTACCGGAATAGATATTGTGTCTTCGGCCGGTCCCGTCTTTTCGGCGGGCATAAGGATCCTGGGATCCAAATCGAAATCGAAGTCTCGGGGGTCTTCGACTTCCACTTTTTCATTTGAGGGCGCGTCCTCGTTTGGAGGAGCATCAACCTTAATTTCGTTCAATGGCGCGTCCTTATTTTGAGGAGCATCCACCTTGAGGTTATTCCTGAGACCTTGCAAAATCTCACTTCTTCCTTCCAACTTTTCCCCGTTAACCTCTTTCTATATGATCGCCTCGATATGGTTCACCACCACTTCCCCCACGCTACGGATCCTCGAAATATGTCCCCGCATTGTAAAAGAATTACCAGAGGCATTGGTTTCTTCCTTCTCGGGGCTTTCAACGAAATAGTGGGCATGAACCTCTCCACTTGGTTTGGCATGAATATCTTCTGCATCCTCAAATGGGAGACCTTTCCCTTCATACCTTCTTCTACGAAATTCCTTGACAGCCTTATGATAGCAGTCGCGTGACTCATACTGTGACCCTCTCAGACTGCCAACCCCGTTTGGCGTTGGGAACTTTATCATCAGGTGGTGTATCGAGGTTATCACCCTGAATGCACGCAACCAAGGTCTGCCGACCAGCACATTGTGCGCGGAATCCTGATCTAGCACCTTGAAATCTATCATTTGGGTAACCGACAAGGCCCCCTCCCCGAGTGTGACGGGAAGCCTGACAGAACCCATAACTCTCACTGCTTCCCCAGTAAAGCCATGGACGTGCACATCTTCGAAATACATGTCACTATCTGGAAAACCCAGCTTTTTGTAGGTGCTGTAGTACAAGATGTTTGTAGAACTCCCATTATCCAAGAAGACTCGATGTACGTTCACTGCCCCAATGAGCATGGTAATCACCAGCGCATCGTTGTGGGGATGATGCACCCACCTAGATTCTTTTTCCTTGAACGTAATATCAGCGGACTCCCCCTTAAAGACCTTCGGGGGTCTATCTTCCAAGCTGTGGATGTTGGTGAGCGGTGGATGTCGCGCTTCTCTCGCGTTTTTCTCCAGTGCTCGATTACTATCACCAATAAAAGGGTGTCCTCCAAAAATTGCCCTGATACTACCAGCCCTCTGAAACTTGACCTCTACCATTTTTTCAACATCCTCCGCCCGCGGGGTCAGTTTTTCATCCTTACCTTTGTCGTCAAGTCCCCTGCGTCGTTTCACCTTGTCAATCCATTCTCCTAAGTATCCTGCCTTGATCAATTCCTCAATCTCATCCCGTAAGTGGCGACACTCATGGGTGTCATGGCCAGTAGACTCATGGTAGTCACAATACTTCTTCTTGTCTCTGCTCTGCCATGAAGTTAAACGGTCGGGCTTCTTGAAGATTCCTCTGTCCTTATTTACCTCAAAGATATGATCAATGGACGCCGCCAGCGGTGTATAATTGCTAACTCTTCTCTCGTAGTTCGATGGTGGGCTTCATTCTCTCCGCGAGCTCACAGTATTTACCCTATTAGGGCTTCTGGCGTTTCGCCGATAATCTGGGCTCAAGGATCTGTCCCTTCTCTTGGATCGCCCCTTGGACTTATGGGTATTGTCATTCTTTTTTGTTTCTGCAAGCGACTGCTCGATCGCTTCGAACGACTCCGCCTGCGCAAGCACATCAGCTAGCGACACTGGGTCCTTCCCTTGTAGGTGCTTCCAGAAATCCGTCCCCACACGCAGCCCAGCTATAAGCAATATTTTCAATGTTTCATCAGTTGCACCCCTCACCAAAGTAGATTCTGCATTAAACCTCTTGAAATACGAAGTCAAACTTTCTCCTTCCTTTTGTTTCACATTAGCCAGCGTGGTAACAGGTGGTGTATACTTCACCGCGGCTTGGAATTATGTCAAAAACAAAGTTTTCATCTGTTCCCAGGATGAAATCACACCCGGACCAAGTTTTTGGAACCACTGCTGAGCGCCCTCTCTAAAAGTAGCTGCCAGGAGACGGCATCGAGCCAAATCAGGTACTTGATATACATCCATTTCAATGTTAAAACGCCCCAAGAACTCCACAGGATCAGAGTTCCCGTGGAAACGCAAGTCATTGGTTGTGTTCCTGTATCCCGCGGGCAATTGCGCCTCCCTCACAACAGCAGCAAAAGGAGAAGGAGCTTGCGCAGTCACCGTTACTCTTCCTCCCTCAAGATGGTTGAGCAACCTCTTGAGGTCGTTCACATTAAACGTCCCTACCCCAGGAATGGTTTGAACATTAGGCTGTTGGGGTTGCTCTGCGACTTGCTGAAATTCCCCTTGATTACCCTCCGGGTGTGGCGGAGGATCTCGCCGCCCCTCGCCCTGAGGCTGCAGCGGTGGCATGTTACCATTTTGGTCCTGTATATTTTCCCGTACGCGAGGTTCATCTTGACCGCGTTGCCGAATTTCATCATTGTTCTGCATTCTTACTTGAATTCGCCCGCCGTCCTGGTCATGAGGACGCGCCCCAGACCCATTACCAGTAACGCTGTGGGAAGCTACGGGAATAACGGCGGGGGCTTCTCCAGCGGAATGTGCTCCACCTCTCCTACCATTGTAAGGGGCTCTTCCGTATTGATATCCCATTCTTCCTCATCCATTCCTTTGATATCCCCGGTGGTAATTCCCGGGCCTTCCTCGCGGAGGGGCACGCTCGTGTTCGCGGTGCCGCACCCCGTCATCCCTTTGGAATACGGGGGGCACACGCGTCGTATCACGGAGCCTCGCTTCTCCGGCGTTTCCTTCCTTTTTCCATTCTACCAGCAACATCCTCAAATCATCCTCCTCCAACCTTATGCCAAGCCTCCTTTTCAAGGCTGAAAGATCCCTTCCTTCCTCGTCTTTGTTTTGAGCGTTCTCCGCACAACGACGCTCGTTCATCGTACGCCCAGACCTATGCGGGTGTGGCACTACCTGGTTGCCCAGGCGAGGCCTTTCTCTGCCTTCAGTGTCCTCATCCGCAAGCTCCACGATAGGTTCTACATCATCAGAATACTGCAAATGTCGTGGAGTGATTCGCGGGTTATCCCCGCTCCCCTGGGTATCTCCCTCAACTACAGGAGCTTTCCCCAAGGCATGACCATGACGGGGGAAACGACGACCTCTCCTTGTCCTTCGACGCTCCACCGTGTTCAGTCTTGAGTTAAAACTGTTAAGAGTATCCCCCATGCGATATAATTGCTCCAATATATCAGCGTTGCTGATAAGAACTGGAGGTGTCCCCCCTACATCCGGAGCCCTTGGTGGATCCGCCATGTTTCTGGGAACGTAAGGTTCATGGCGAGTATAACGCCCCCTGCCTTCTCCTTCTGACCTACTGTCACTTCCATCATAACAACTTCCATCATGATTGTAAGACATCTTTTCCTCCCAAGATTGCGACCTTAATTAGCACCCCTCCTTCTAGCGCCAATTTAATTTTGGGTATAACACCACCAAGATTGAAGAACATCAAAATGGAGAAGGTTTGTATGGTTATTTAAAAAAAATATTTAATCAAAATAAGTAGTGCAAAAAACTTTTACTTTCTTATATTGTATCACAAATTTGCAGCGTTAAGATAACATAGCATCTCCAGAAGAGGGAAAGCTAAGCAAAAGAAGAATTGAAATGTTCACTCTGCCCAGCCGATGTCGTAATTCCTAAGACTTATTTTCCAATTATTTTTGTTAATACCATCAGACGGGATGTAAACCCAAAATATCATGGATTTATTACGTGGCAATCGGTAATACTCTAAATTAAGTCATATTTTGGTACAACAGGTTTTTCTTTTCAACTGACTAAAATTTTACTTTAACAATTGACTCATATGTTGAATTCCTCCATCCCCCCGTAAACAGTCAATGTACTGTTATTTTTAATTGCAGGCCTTATGGAGAATATATTCAGAATAACTACATGACAAACATTTAATGTCAGATGAGGTATTCAAAACCAACATAAATAACAATTAACTCTTTATGGTTCACTTTGTACTTCCAAAGTAATGTACAAAGAAGACAAATAAAGCAACATTACAATAGCAGAAGTACTATTCAAAATCAAAAGAAACACCAAAATAATATATTCTCCTCTCCTCAATTATTTGTTCCCACCAATCTATCATATATTACTATACAAGTATTGCAGTTACATTAACTTCTACAACTTCTAAATGGCTTTGGAAATAATGGATATCAATTTTAATCAAACACTGGATCAACTAACGGTCAATGAAATTTTTGAGGGGAAGATCAAGGTGCAAGTAGCCACCAAATGGCGAAGCAGGGACCGAAACATTCACAGTCAAGGAAGTCTTAATCTAATTATCATTTATAAAAATGTAAGTTCGGCTATCTTTCTAAATCCCCTCGTATGAAGCCATAACAATGTACCACAATTAAGCTATAAATGTTGTTTACAAATGCAGACAAATCGAATGCACGTTTCAATGGCTCCTTCTGTAGCTATTGTTCTTGACGACATTTTCATGGTTGGGCAAACTTATGAAATTAGAAATTTCATAGTGTCGGATTTCATATCTAGGTACAAATGTGTTGAAGGTGATTCACACATTATTTTCACCAACATGACCATTGCTAACAGACTGTTGCCTGTCGATAGCCTCCGACTATAACATTTCTTCCAGTTCGCTACTTTGTCATCCATCAATTAAGATTTTTACCAAGACACCCATTGCGTTGGTATGTATGTCGAGCTCTCTAAATCCTTCTAAATGATTAAATATTTGTTTCTTTCATTTACTCTACCTTTCAAAAAGGACAAATGACAGGCCTCAATATGACTTTTAATAGCATTCATGACTTTTTGATCTAGATGTAGTAGGCATAATTCATCAACGACATGCGTTGCGTTCATTTACTAACCATAGGAACGAGGAGCGTCATTTTCTAGAACTGGAGATATCGGACACACTGTAATTTCGTACTTTAACATCTCATGTTTAATGTACCTTTTTTGACAATTAAGTTTCTGCATCTATACAAGTGGAGTATTGACAACTATATTTTCCAATTGTAGGACTCTCGTGTGGGTTAAGTTATCTGATGATTTGGATTTAGCCTGTAATGTTGCCCTGGAATATGCTGCAGTTAATTTCTTCCAGCCTACCATTATTATTGTAATAGGGTGTCGGATGGTAGAAGACAATAACCGTCATACCATTGCCCTATCGGACTCTGCATTTTCCCGGTTTATGTTAATCATAACAATGCACGAGTTAATACCCTTCGCGACAGGTAACTTTTACCAAAATATAGCCTCAAAGTACAACAAAATGCATAACACATTCTAATTCTTCGCTCAATTCAGGTACTGGGCATATGGCATCCTACACTAACAAGTTCCAATGGTTTTCTTTTAATGAAAATCATTAATGATTACTACGACTAAAATTGATGACTATGTAATTTGTATTGTATTTGTTTCCTTTCTAAATTTCATTCCTTCTGTAATATTCTACGTTTATTAAATCGAATATTATGTACTATATAAATTTGAAGGTATGTTGTCTTACAATGCCAAAATTTCAAACAAAGTTTATGGTTAAAGAGCGTAAAAACAGATTCTGTAATATACATTAAATTTGTTAATTCTCATTCGGGAAACTATTGTAAAACATAATACCAAGAATGGTGCCAGCAAAGCAGTTATAAATAATAAGGGTTGTATGGGAGAAAGACCAAAAATAAAGTACACAATCCACCTACCAAACTCAGTATATTTAATTCTTAACCTAACACAATTTTGTACATAAAGAAAATGTTTCTTACTTCATTCAGCAGTACACAAATATCTCATTAACATACAATGTCCAATAAGAATTTCGAAGGTTTAAGAAACATTCACAAGGGAAGAAGCGACTGGACGATTAAAGTACGTTTCGTGAGGGAATGGCGAGGAGTAACTAACGCTGGAGTTGTTTTCAAAAGTTGCAATTACATTGTGCTTGATAACAAGGTATTGTTCTACTCTCCCACCAGATTTGTACACTATTACATTCCCCTTCACAACCTTTATAAATTCCAAACAATACACAGAATTGCAGGATGCAAGTGTTCGTGCCAGCGGCTTTGGTAGAAAAAATGTCAAGACTTATTGTACAAGGAAATGCTTACTTCATTAACAACTTTCAATTAAAAGAGTATACAAATGCTGACAAGTACAGAGCAGTTCAAATGGATAAACAAATTGTTTTCACAGCAGACACAAAGGTTAAAGATGTTGACGACAAACTGTTCTTCATACCAAATAACAGCTTTGATTTGTTTGACTATGGGGACCTCAAAGCAACGACAAAGCAAGTTCTTTATTTTACAGGTTATTCTTTTACACTAAACTCTATTATATGCATTTCACTGAAATTGCTTTTAATTACACTAATTTCACCTTTTGGAACAGATGTAATAGGGATTTTGGAGACACTACCTACCATAAGTAGAATCCCAAACAAACAAGTCAAAATTAAGTTCAAGATAACTGATGGGAAGTAAACATCCAAAAATAATTACATTGCGCTTATATAGATGATAAATTGTAATCCCAATTAATAATAATTTTGCAGGAAAAAAATCAATGTCACTTTCTGGACAACATTTGCTGAAGAATTTGATAAAGCAGTGCTTGAGGATTTGGAAGAACCAATAATAATAATAATCGCAAGTGGGAGAATGACTAGCTACAATGGTAATCAAAGTAAACATTCATACCGTTCAATTAATATGAATGTTCATAACATTCATACCATTCATACTTCATTATTCATACTCTTATTTTATAGACAAACTTGATATTTGCAACTACTCCCCAACTAGATTCTACCTAAACTACGATCACCACAGTGTAGCCAGATTGCAAAAACTGTAAGTGTCCATTTATTAAATTCAATACAACAAGTTTTGTTATATGTACTCTAGCTAATCTCTAAGGTGGCAGCATGAAAGATACTAATTTCTCAAACCAACATTTTGCGCGAAATAAGAAAACATTGAAAATTTTAACAATTGACGAAATTAAAAAAGTTACCTCGGAATTCATTCATGAAGAGGTTGTGTGCAAAGGAACCATAAAATTGGTTAACAAATCAACCAATTGGAAATCAGAAATATGCAGCTCAAGCTACTCTGAAACAGAGGTTTTACACAATGAGTGCTTCTGCAAAAACTGCCAGAAAATTGTGCCGCAACCTCTGAAAAGGTTGATTCAATGACTGAGCTGTCTCACATATCTTCATTAAATCAGGTCCAAATTTACAATTGATTACTCAAGTTAGAAGTGGAAACGCAGGTTCAATCTTTCAACAATAGTGCAGGACAATACTGATGGTCTACAAATTATCATCAAAGACCAAGAAATAAGGATATTGATTCGAAAGAGGGTTGAAGATGTTGACAGTGAGGTAAGTAGTATTTGAACAACTACAATTAGCTCTATTTACTTTAAATTGTGACCTAATTACACACATATTTAGGACAACGGTTTTCCAAATGAGCTCAAAATACTTCAAGGAAAGGAGTACACATTTAAGTTGCTCATTCAGGCTAAAAACGTTGAAAAATCAAATCTTGATTACGTCACTATCAGAATTATACCTGGATTATGAAGAATTAGTAGAGGCTACAACGGATACTATGCCAACCATAACCTGCTTTGCAACTCAGGTAAATGACTGCCAATCAAGCTGCATGTTTCCCAAGAACAAATATTTTTAGACATATTAATTTGATCGTGTTACGGGATAGTGGATCTCCATATCACCTCGAAGGAATATCTCAGCTTGAATATGTTTTGAAATGATAAACGTAAGAAGGAAGAGGTTACAGTTTGTACAAAAAACTGAGGTATCAACTTACGGCACTGCCAACCATAACTAAAGAACTATTTGTAACGTATTTTAAATCTATTGTGTTTTCACATTAGATAGCAGTACTGTGATGTTGGTTTTGAACTCAAGTGACTTATTTTCTAGGCTTCATATTACAGAATGGTGTAAATTACCATTTCTAATCCGAAATTTTGGTCATGACATACTCCATCTTCTATGTTCATTAATCATATGATTTCAAATTCTATTGCAAATGCGGATTACATTCCATGTCAACCGTTTCTCACCAAATTTTACATACTTCAACCAACATATGCCTGCATTACATGAATAATGCTCAAAAGTTTTCTTTAAATTCCTCATTTTCTGTGTTAATAACTGTAACAAATCAGCTTATTGGAGGACTCATTAAAATATACATCAATTAAATGACGGTTAAGGTACTCAAATCGCACTCAGGAAATACTATAGGAACAGTATAGAAGAGCAAACATGCATAGTCCACCATATCATTTATTACCAAATACAAACTAAAAACCATCCAAACGTTAAACAATTTACATAACTCCTTCAAATACGCAATGTTTAAAATGGCTTCCTATTGAAATATTAAGATAATAAATACCCTGTTACAATATTTAGAAATTATTAATCTTTCATGTAATTATAACTGAACTTAAGTACAAATAACAGAACGTTAATTTCTGCAAACATGTAAGAAAATATATTACGACAATTGTAGTGGTCCAAATGCAATACATATTACTTAGTTCCGCATAGAAGTTAGGATAAAAAACTAAAGTACAAAGTTTACACAGGAAATATTAATAATAGAGTGACTTAAACACCGTTAATCCAGATCAACCACTCTTTTCTGCACTACAACGTTGAAATTACGAATACTGTCATCCCTCCACTGGAAAGTACAGGTATCACCAACATCTAGGTGCAAATCTTCCCTGAACATTAGCCAGCCACCATTAATTGTACATCTACGTTTATCACGACGACGACGAATTTCAAGCAACCAACAACGAATACCAACATATGTACTTATATGATCCTTCTTCAACCAATGGTTGGAAAGCTCCTTGAATTCAACTAGGATGTCCTGCAAACAGAAATACAAAACAAATATTAAACAAACTAGAGGCGCAAACATATTTAGTTGAAAGATTTTACCAACCCGTGACATTTCTCTTCACAACTAAAGAATTAACTAATCTTATTCCTATGTAGAGAACAACATAAGAGTTTAAATGATTTGTGCTTGCTTACCACACCGTGTTCATGCGGTAAGAGGTGAAACTTCTGGATCACAATCTCAAAGGCGGTGCATCCATTCAAATCTAATAATACAGAACCTTCAAAATTATTTACTATTACCCATAGATAACAAAATTATGGGACTGTTTATCAACACAAGGAATAACGTACCAGATGGAGAAGGAACTGGATAGAGGGCTATCAATATTTGATGTGTCCCTAGCAGTTATGGCAAACTTATCACGACCGTCAAAGGTGAAAAGTAACATATGGAAGCAATTCAAATCACAGACACGTAACATATTGCATAGGTTCTTCAAACCGGTGAGATGGCTGAGGCTATTTCGACTACAACAATATTTTCCAATAAACTTATACCCGCTACTAACAACAAAATCTACTCTTTCAGGAATAAGAGCACCAACTTGATCATCAAATTCATATGGAACATACTACATAAACAAAAACTAAATTAACATAAAAAACAATATAACAATTATTGTTCAAAAAAGTGTTAATATGAAAATTAAAACTTACAACTGAATCACAAACTTTACCGCCCCAACCAAGATAGCGAACAAAACTCCAACCACCTTCAAAAATTGAAACTGAAATTTTTCCACAAATTATTAATCACTGCAAAAATTAACCGTACATGCATATACGGGTTAAGACAATTATATACCATTCGATGGAGCACAAGTTTGCAGATTATGGACCATAGGAGGATATTGAATCTCAGAACCATATATATCAAGTATACAAACTTTCACATCAAAATCACCTCCATATTGAAAGACCAAGGTGTTACCCGATTTCATCCCAAATTCATGAAAAAAATCACCCAAGCCCCTGAATTTCTCTGACACTTTATCAAAATCAACCCATAACTCATAACCATTGCACACAAGAACCCTAACGGTGCTGGGAATACGGTGACCATATTTCTCACAAAATGCATGAGGAACACGCTGCACCACAAATATGTCGATTCTCAAACAAGTACAACATAAACATAAGTAATTATCATAAAGTAAATTACATTAAACTAACCATTGCATTAGATGTGCACTCAGAGATTCTTAAGCGCCTCTCAAATCTAGGATTCAAATCCATTACTTCTCAATTACCCTAAGGGAAAGTTATCAAATGAAGGAGAAGGGTTTAGGAACAAAGTAGGATAATTACATATAACAAATTAGAAGGTTAAATTCAAGGCATGCAAAAACTCATTACGATTTCAACAAAAAAATAAGTATTTAGGTCGTTTACTTACCAAATTGTACAAGGTTTGCGCGGATTTTCCAGTTACCATATTCTCAAAATTAAAGGGAGGAAGACATACTTGGACAATACAGGGGAGTTGCATAATTCAAATTTGTTAAAAGAGTAAAGTAGAAAGAAGTTACAGATACAATTTTAATGCCTTCAATTGCCTTTAACACAATTATCAAAGGTCAGACTTTTTTACCCAATTGGACCCTTACACGTATAACTTCTTACCTACTAAGACTAAAGACTAAAAAAACGGTTCCCTAGACATTTAGTTCTCTTAGCAGAAGTAATTTTAATAGGCCCATTATCAAAAACCCCTAAAACAAATTTTAACCATAACAAATTCTAATTTATCAATTCATATTTCATTTACTAATTTCTTAATTAAATTACATACGCACATTTATTATGTAACTGTGATCTTTCATGCTAAAAAATTCTGATTCAACCGGCTCGCCTCCTAGTTATGAACATTGTGTGTAATCTATCATTTCAAAAATATGATGACTGTCATCTACTTTTCATGTACAACCCAACTCATCATTCACTCCTTTTACGTTGGAATAGATTATAAACTTGAAGTGGATCATTACGATATAATGTAAATAATAAATCAAAATCTTAGTCGGTGTTCTTAATTTATATATTGTTTATTTAGCTATCTACTTTTTTTTTAATAATTTATTTGAGATATGAGAATAAATTAAATATCAAGAGATGAGTAACTTATGTAGTTTTTTATTTATATTAATTTGTTATTTAAGTACTTTAAAATTACAATTTTTTTTGAAAATGTTGTTAAAATTCATTTAATTTGATTGAATTATATTCAAAGATTAAAACGTTAAATAAAAATGAAAAAAGGACAAAATATATGACACCGACCATTATTTATTTTGATGTATATTAATTATGAGCCACACAATGTCTAATTTATCTTATACTATCTTACTATTTGAATTTCACGCTATACTCTCATTTTATTTGTTTTGGTACCGTGTAACCAGATCAATTAAGAGTAGTTGTACGTATCCAAAAATTGGCTATCAAAACTGTTGTAATATTTGTCAATTTTTAATTGATGAATGTATATTAATGCGCGTGTGATCTATGCACATTATTAGGAAAATTTTCAAGTACTTCCCATGTTATTCTTATTTGTTTACACTTTTGTTTTTGGAATATCCCTTCCAATTGTTTACATTTCAAAAAAAAACTAAAAATAGTTAAAATTTTATAATATAAAAAATAATTAAATCCACTATTTTTCTCCACCATACCCACTTTATACATATAATATTAATCGGTTATACTATTTTACTCACTTTTTTAACTTTTCTCCACTATTTTATCATTTTTCTTAACTTTCGTGTCCAATCCAAATGTAAATAAATGAGAGGGATGAAAGGAGTATGTATCTTGTACATCAATATTTGAGAACAATTTTAAAAACCATTTTGAAAAAACATATTTTATCAATTACATATCCATTATATTTTGCCCGGGACGAAAGTGATCAAAATATAGGTGACTTGATAAATCGACATCTTTAATTATGCCTGCTAGAGACATAATTTAATTTAATTTAATTCAAATAGCCTATTTGGTTTCAGTTTATTTTCAAAAATTATAATTTAATTATTAGAAAATACAAAAATAAATATATTTATAAATATACTTCTTCAAAAATGTTGAGAAACAAGCTAACGAAATGTGATTACAACAGAGTCTAACCAATTTATGAAAAAAACCGGGCTTGGACCATCACATTTTCGGTCAATTTTGAAACCTGGCAACTTTCTCATTGCCAAAAAAAAATGTATTTAGTTTTAAGCTGAAGATGAGTCTAGATTCTTGAAATTTAAGGATCATAACTATTCGTTTTAAAATGATAACTCATGACTAGTTTGCTCCGATATCACAATTTTTTAATATTAATAATATATATGTATGCATTTATAACAATAGTGTTTGATATAGATATAAATTACATGAACATATTATATATGAATTTTGTGCATTCCATTATTATCACAAAAATCAAACTATAAATGTAATGATTATTATCATTCTTTATTTTCATGTTGAAAAATATTTATAATAATGTATAATTAGTTCTTGTTGTTTAGACGACATGTTAAATTGTTAATTAGATAAAATATTAAAACATTCGAGTGAACCATTTCATATAATTACATATTCGAAACCCATATCATTGATTGTAGAAACAAATACATTCACAATTATCTATACATGACTATACGATGTTAACGCGTAAATTTCGTGAAACCCATATCATTGATTCTAGAAACAAATTATAAATATCCACAAATATATTTATACGTAGACATCTTTTTTCATATAGACCTCCATCTTTATGTTGCAATAAAATAATGTTAAAATGAAAGCTCATAACCGTTAAATTTAAATTATTGAGAATATTCACCATGATTTTTATATATATTATTCATTACACCATTTTTTAACAAATTATCATGAGATATAAACTATTGATAGTTGATGATGATGTGTTCAAACTCAATCAAGAATTCTCCAAAATAGGATAACTTATGCATGGTTTGAATACTACGAACATAGTGTTAATATTCAAAAAAATGGATCATACTATAATTGGCGATTTCATACCTATATCTCTGTGTAATGTCTTGATAAAGATTATTACTAAAGTTTTGGCTAATCGTATGAAAGAACGGTTGAGAAGTGTAGTGTCAGATACGTTAAGTGCATTCATGCCAAGAAGATTGATCTCAGATAATATTATAATTTCCTATGAAATTATGGACTACTTAAAAAGAAAGTAAATCAAAAAAGATAGATATTTAGCCCTGAAATTGAACATGAGTAAGGCATATGATCGTATTGAATGGGAATTTGTAAAATGGGATTCTCTCAATGACGGGTTTATCTGGTTCTCAAATGTGTCACTACATCATCTTACTTTATTACCCATGGCGAGTACGGGGTGGATTATATATATCCGAGCAAAGGCATACGTCAGGGAGATCCCCTGTCTCCCTACTTATTCATTATCTGTGCTGAAGGACTATCTGCACTACTAAGAAAATACGAGGCTAATCAGTGATTGTATGGAATAAAAATCTGTAGAAGGGAGCCTATTATTTT
The DNA here is from genome assembly GCF_009905375.1 of Apium graveolens. Taxonomy (NCBI): domain Eukaryota; kingdom Viridiplantae; phylum Streptophyta; class Magnoliopsida; order Apiales; family Apiaceae; genus Apium; species Apium graveolens. The sequence goes on along the minus strand of NC_133654.1, from coordinate 263,023,362 downwards.
TCATATGTATTTCACCGATGACAATTATTTTTACTTCAAAATGGATACAACAGAGGCAAGTAAGGTTTTGTAGCTGCTTGACATTTGAGAATGTTTCGGGTCAAAAAGTGAACAAAGGCAAGTCCTCTATCTCTTTTAGTGCAAATGTAATAGACTACAACAGATAAATGATATGTAAGATATTACAAATGTAGGAGGCTGATGAACGCAGTAGCTACCTGGGACTGGCTAATATTATTGGTAGTAATAAGACAACCATCTTGGATTTTTCGAAGAAAAATTTGAGGAATCGTATAAAAAGTTGGGATGGTAGAAGTATATCGAGGTCTGGAATAGTGCTATTGGTGAAGTTTGTATCTCAGTCGTTGCCCGTTTATGCAATGATTGTATTTCTACTTTCTCTAGATATTACAAGAGAAATTGAGAAATGTTTAACCAAATTTTGGTGGAAAACGGCCAAGACTCAAATGACAAACAAGTCTACACTATGCTGGATGGCTTGAAATATAATGGCCAGGCATATATCAATTGTTGGCCTTGGATTTAAAAATTTCAGAGAATATAATATTTCGATGCTAGGAAAGCAATACTGGCAATTTATTATTAATCCAAATAGTCTAGTTTCAAGATTTTACAAGGCACGCTACTTTACTGGTACTGATTTCATAAACTCGACACTGGGATACAACTTTTGGGATACAACTTGAGTTTCATTTGGAGCAGTATAGTTGAAGTAAAATTGATGTTTCTAGATTGGTGTGCGATGAAGAATAAGAAGTGGAGAAATCATTAAAATTCTAGGACCACCTTGGTTAATGGCATATGACAATCCATACATAACTTCAACTTCACAGGCCTTTAAGAACGCGACATTGAGTTCCTTATTTTGTATGAACAGAAAGGAGTAAGACATGAAGGTTATTACTGATATATTTAATACGCGGGATCAGAAATGCATCGTTAGAACTTCTCTACAAGGGTCAAATGAGAAAGATAACATTTTCTGGAAATTGGAGGATTCAGGCGAATATTCAGTCAAGAGTGCCTACCTATTATCATAATCTCAGAAAGGGGAATGGAGTTCAGATTAAGCAAATGGTATTTGGAAGGATCTATCACTACTTGAAAAATGCCCTTAGACATCAGTTATAAACCGATGTCTTTTTTTTTTTTTCAAACCGATATCTTCGAATGTGTAGAGAAAGGTAGGGGTCTTTAACATCGGTTTTAGCCGCTGTTAAAGATGTACATAAACATCGGTTTTCTTAGCAAACTGATGTATAATTAGCCCTTTTATAATAACATGTTAAAACTAGATTGTGAAAAATGGTAAATAGGAGGTTAAGAAGCACTATAAACATATAACAAGGAAGAACATTAAACTGATAGACATCAGATTCTAAAAAAAAATGATGTCTTACTTTGTATAGTACATCGGTTGTTACATAGAACCGATATTAAAAATGGCATATCACATCAATTTCAATTAGGTTAGCGATGTTAAATATGACATATCACATCGATTTCACTTAGGTTAGTGATATGAAATTTCCTATTTACATCAGTTGGTTAATAATTAAATGATGTTATATCTATCCAAGATACATCGTACTCTTTAATTAAAATAAAAGCTATTTCAATAAAAAACAATCTTAAACGAGAACAAATATATACCAAAAAACTTTTATATCAGAACATACTTCTATATCTACATCTACATCAACATAAAAAACTATCTACTTACAATCACATTCCTAACCTATCTAGCTCACTAAAGCCGCATTTCTCAAGCAATTCTCCCCGGATGGATATGCTGCTGAACCATAAATAGTATCAGCTGAAGCAAAATTGGTAGCATCACGTACAACTCCCTCTTGAGCTTGTCTTTATAATCAACAAAGTATAGACATGAAGCGAATGCTGATAAATGACAAGTATAAGAATATATTACAAATTATTTACTTCACAAATGTCGGACATATATTTAGAAGATAAGTCTGGTATTAGTCACTGACCGCATACGAATACATGATTACTTGCTTTAGCTAGTTTCTTATTTATAGATAATTTCCTAAATATTAAATCTTAAACACCACCGAACTGTCAGCTTAACTGTTTATAGGATACATTAAAAATGATTTAGTAGCAACATTCTTGCAGATGGACGATGACAAGCTAATTTCCCAAATATAGTTGTTTGAGAAAAGAGACAGTGAGAGATGAGAGAGAAGAGAGACTGAGAGAGAGAATGAGAGACGAGTCAGTGAGAGAGAAGAGAGAAGAGAGAATGGGAGAGAGAGAGAAGAGAGAATGAGAGAGAGAGAGAGAAAAGAGAGAATGAGAGAGGGGGAAACGATTTTGGTTAAGGGGGGAAACGGAGAATAATATTATTGGTTAAGGGGGAATTTTTTGGTGTATTAACGAGTGAAAGAAAGAAGCGGGCCTTTTTTTTTAAAACGATTATAGACATCGGTTGGTTATGAGACCGATATCTTACAACATCTTTAACATCGGTTTTGAAGCGACCGATGGTAAAACTGCTTTTAACATCGATGACATTTCTAACCGATGTTAAAGGGGTGATGTCGTAGGCACTATTTCTAGTAGTGTATGGCGTATCAAAGCACCTACCAAGTGTCTAAATTTGGTCTGGTGTGCCCTTTCAGAATGCTTGCTAACATTGACACAACTACAAATGAAGCATGTCCCGATTCAAGTGCTTTTTCCGGTGTACAATATCCAAATTGAGACAATTATCCATTATCTCGTAACATGCTCGTTTGTAACACAATGTTATTTTCTCTTAATTTCCCAGTTTCAGTGGGATGCAGAGGTGAATTTTATGACATGGTTGGAACTACTGCCGAAACTGTTAATTTACGCTGGAGTATTTGAAGGTCGCGTAATGACAAGGTTTGTAACAAACGATCAACAACACAAACGATCAACAATGGTTAAAAAATTTCTTGCTTCAACAAGGAAGTATCTTACACAATGACAGAAATCCCAAGGTAGATTCTATAAAGCTCCTCTCTAACCACAAGTTGAGCGGGATGGAACAACGAACTGGTTTAAACCTTTAACACATAAAGTTACGATATCAGTTGATACAACGGTTTTTGAAGATCGTGGAGGAGTTAGCTTGGTCTAGTCACTCGTGATTCTGATGGTCTCCTCATTGAAGCCAAAGCTCTATTCCGCCCACATTTGGCCTCTCCGGTTCTTGCAGAGGCAATGACAGTCAAAAAAGTTTTAAGATAAGGTGATAGTACTCAAGGTGAGCGTATCATTGTGAAATTTGACTGTCTAGCTAGTTGTGGTGCAGGCAATCAAGAGTCTAACACCTATGAAGTCACATTTTTTTTAGGTTATCAATGATTGTCGTTGGCTCATGAAATGACTCAACAAAGTTTCTTTGTTTATTGTAAAACGATCTGCAAATATGGTCTCTCATAACCTTGCTAGGGAATCATATACATACTCAGATCATATATTTGATATGAGTTTTATTCCTATTTAAATCCATAATTGTATTGAGAAAGATTTACGTTATTAATATAATCAACAGTTTTTTTAAAGAAATCACCCCGTTTATGTTATATAAATCCAATACTCCACTTTTTTAACAAATATAAACTATTGAGTATAATCACCACATGCTGATTCATGTTAATACAAACATACTTATTTTTAGCGGCACGTAAAGTTCACCTTTTACCACAACCTCTTCTTCTACCGGTGTGCTCACTTGTAATATATACTTGTAATCTTCTAATAATTATATATAATTTGTAAGAACCATTTAATCCATATTTTCAACATTTTACAAATACCCATCATTTTAATTTTTACATATATAAATAATTTATATATTCATATATATCAGATCAAATTTCACAATTTATTTTTTTGTATGTAAATTTTTTTAATTTAATAAAATGTAAAACAATGATTTTTTATTTACAATAATTAATTAGATATGAAATAATTTGTTTTCGCATCTTATGATCTCATCTCTTCATTTTAACTAGTTTATAGCCCGTGCTTTGCACACGGGTATTTCAAAAATTATTTAATAAAATAAATAAATAAATTTATAATTAAAATTGAATAATATAATTCTGAAAGATTAAGTTATCTATATAATAAGTGTATTGCATCTGCATATTATGATAAATTTATTTAAGAACTACTTTCGTTACATAAGTTATTTTTATTTTATATATTTTATGAAATTATTTCTATAAATAGATCTGTCAAAATTTAAAGTTTAGTTCAAATTTATATTAAAAACTTACCATAAAATAACATAATTCATATTTAAAATTGTATTGCAAAGTTTCTATAATTAAAATGGGTCATAATAAATATATGGATCTTTTATAAACCTAATATGGATACCAAACCTAAAAATGGATAGTCCACTGGGTCATATTAAAAAAATTATATCCGAACCAAAATATGGATACCAAACCTTAGGAAAGGGTTATCCAGCAATTTATAATATATAGATTTGGGCTTGCAAGAAAGTACACCATTAGCCCATTCCTATTATGGGCTTGCAAGTGCAAAACGTGATGGAAACATGTGCTTGCACTCCAACATTACCTGAAAATGAAATACCGCTCGTGTGTACTAATTTTCAATGAACTCGAATATTTTTAAGTGATTAAATCACATATTTCTTTTTTCATCAAAAATTTTTTAAATAAAAAAGTGCCATACTTTTCAATTCACATATTCACATAAAAAAGTATATATTTTATGTTTGTTATGCGTGAATATTAATGAGTAAAATATTTATTATACCGATCACAAAAATTTGCATTAAATTCACAATACAAATATGCATACACGATGATAGTTGTCATCAACTTTTCATGTACAAATTCATCATTTTCCGTTTTATGTTGCAATAAGGTTGAAATGGATCGTAACTATAAGATGTAAACTTATAAAAATTCTAATCAGAATTTAATGTTGTCTATTATTTAAACATGTAGACATTTTTTTATAACAAAATAGATGAGATATGGAAGTAAATTAATTGTTACTACATGAACTAATCTGTGAAAGAGTTTTATACTTTTGATTTGTACTGATTGATAATATTAAATTTATTTAGCAAATAACAAGCGTTGCAAATCAAAACAGATACATAAATATGGTCGATACGAAAATAGTTAAGATATAATGAAAATCTCTTTTTCTTTATTTATGTTAGTGACATTGAAATATGAAAATTGAAAGATATAGAATTATATCCAATCTCTTTTCCAATATCAATTAAGATGAACTTTCTACATTTATATAAATTATATCAGTTAAAATTTAATACAGTTAATCGTAAAATGATAGCTAAACTTTATATCGTAACTTGGTCTTAGTTGTACCGGTAAGCTATATGATATTTAAACTATTACTTTTACAAGCACATTTTTAATTTCTTTTAATTAGACGTACCGGTCTGATGCATGCAACTCGACTAATTCTACAAAGATATTATTAGAAATAGGAAAAGGTAAATATTATCATGTATTTTAGAACAATTAGTAAATAAAATAAATCATGTATATAAAGATGTCAACGAACCAAGCTGTCCATCAGAAGGGGTGCTAAAGAGCGTTAGATGAGTCGCCGCACGGAACACCCGAAAATGGATGGGCCCAAAATCTTAAAATAATATATATGCTTACGAGCGACAATGTCACATTAAGGACGAAATGGACTTATTTTGAGGACAATCGCACGTAAACTTTGGAATAAAGCGGACATCGAAGTTCGAAGATGTTTTAGATGATATAGCTACAAAATTTGCGAAATAACCTCTGTTATTTTTTATCTCCTTATTTGCAACCGACCACCCACCTCAACCGCCGCCGCCTCTCTCCCATTTTCTCCGGCAAGCTGATAGATCTATAAGCTTCTCGTAATGCGTGTCATGTTCTTCTGCTGGATAACCAACTACTCTGCAACCATTTAAGTTTCTTCATAACCCGATTTCTTCAACTTTGACCCGATTTTCTCCGATTTTGACTGTTTTTCTCGAAAAAACGTTTTATCCGGCGATTATGCAAAATCAGATCGGTAGGAGGCCGATCAGCGATTACTCGGCCGATTAATCGGAGTAATCGGTAGGAGGCCGATCATGCAGTATATTATATTTCTAGTGATTTTTTCATAAATACACAAGTTAGCAGAAAATATTTGTAAAAATATGGATTAACCTCATATGCAACCTCATATGTAACCGTTGCAAAATCATATGCAACCTCGTATATAATCCGCGTCCGTATTTTTACAAATATTTTGCTAAAAGTGGTATTTTTGGTAAATTCCCTATTTTTTAATTAATTGATCATAAGGAAAGTTTATATACATGCTTATTAGAGGTTGAACACAAAAACATCATATCCTCACTTTTTACCTTTTAGTTTTGGCTGAATTGGCCAAAATGCTGCATATTCTTAATACACACGTATTTAAAACTGATCAAATCAGCCTACTAGATTATATATGTCGAATTAATATATATAATTGGCAGTCGAGTAATGAAATTTTATACATATCGTACATCCAAAACTCTGATGTGATCATGCCGTACTATATGTTTTCAGAAAATTCCATTTCCTGAAAAAAGAAATGCAAAGGTGTGTCAAAGAAAGCACAAAATTTGGTTTTGAAGCAAATGTCAGTTCAGCAAATCAAATACAAAGATTCAGCATTCTGCAGCTACCTAAATACTTTTAACCTGTGATTATCACTCCGTTGAAGCCAAAATCTAACAACTTGCAGTGCCAGAAACAATATCTATGACCGGAAAACTAGTCCTATAGATTAAGAGAGAAATTTTATCATAATAACAATACTGCTTCTTAATCAATGGTTAGTAAAGATAAGAATGATTACTTTGAATGTCTACCGCCCTAACAACTCTTTTTAGCTTCACTCAGTCATTCGTGATGAGAAGTGATACTTTGACAGTTTTTATTGTGGTGCACTGTGGCCAATTCCTAGAAGTATTAAAGGCTTATTTACACTGGAGGACTAGAGTTCTGTAGCCTAAACTTGAAACTATATGGATACATTCAGAATACAACTGTGAGGCCTTGCAAGTTACTTCTATATGTATACAATACTACTAATATTATCCCCTAAATAAGTACCAAGGAAGTTTGTTATAAAGTGTAGCTTAGCATCTTATGCAACTTTCTTAGTCCCAATTGACACAGATAATACTCTCCGAGTTATCAATGATAGATCAAACTTTTAGTCATTTCCCTACATGAACACAGCTTAATGTGCAGGCACAGCTTAAACAGAAAGGTAGCCAGAGACTTAATAGAAAGACTTAATTCAAAGCAATATAAAGACGAGATATCCTACCTCTGAGCATATTGGACATGTAGTACTCCTTTCCATCCACTCATAGATACAACCGAGGTGAAAATTGTGGTTGCATTTCGAAGTTATCTTGGGATTTTCATCAGTATATTCTGTAATCAATTAGGGCAGAGCTTTAGCAAGTGATGTTTTCATATAGAATTAAAATAAAAACCATACTACAGTTTACATACTATATATGTCAATTCGGTTAACAGAAAAAATAGAAGTACCTTCAAGGCATGTAGGGCATTCAACTTCGTCTCTCGTTAAACAAAAGTAGTCTTTATGATTAGTCTTGACTATTTCAGTTAATACTTTTGCAGGGGATGTAGAATAACCCGCTTTAGTTATATTGTTCTTTGAAAATTCGCCTGCTTTATCTTTGCCTTCACTACACAGGTTCACTTTATCTTTGCTTTTACCACTGCAATTGAGTTGCACATTGTTTCCCTCCGTTAGCCCATGCTCCGATTGCAAAGGACTCAAACCTTTGCCATTTTCTGGGACAGCAACATGCCCCTGCAATTCACGATTTCTGGAGCTTGAACTATTTTGTAATAATGTACCTTGTGGCGTATTAGTGCCAACTGCAGTAGCTGCGATATATGTCCCCTTCACTTGCACATTGTGTCCTACAGGTGGCCCATGCTCCAATTGCAAAGGACCCAAGCCTGCGCCACTTCTCCTGACAGCAACATAACCTTGCAATTCAAGATTTCCAGAGCTCGAACTATTTTCTATAAATGCATTTTGAGGCATGTTAGTGCAAACTCCTGTAGTGGCAATATATGCCCCTTGGGAAGATGCAGGGCTAGTTCGCGATCCAGAATTACTGGATACAACTCCATACTGTAAAAAAATCACTTAAATGTCAATGCCAGATTACTTCTCAGAATTAAATAAATCAAAATTTAAATAATACTCATCCAACCCCTCAATCAAACAACTAAACAATTCCAATGCCAGACATTAGGCAAACTGCTCTGATCAAAACACAAAAAACTTCATCGAAAGTGAACGATTTAGCAAACTCACCCTGGTGTTAAAAAATTGTGTCAAGTGGCTGAAAGGCGCAGAATTTTGTTTATTCCAAACATCCCCCTCAGTCTGGTTATTCAAAACAGCCACCTCATCATTTTCCTCTTCGTTCGGGACTCGAAAACAACTACAAAAGCATCCCATAATGCAGAGCACCACACTTCCTTCCTCAATTTAACATAGACCTGTACAGATTATGAGTCAGTTTTATCTATAAAGACTAATTCTATGAAATAGTCATACAAACATACTAAAAACACCTATTGTTTCTCAAAAAAACTAAGATAGATTCTACAAAAAACACCCTATTGTTTCTCAAAATTACACTTGGACATAATCACATAGTTAAAAGTTTCTCAGTGATTTGCTATTCAACAAGGAATTGCGAAAATTATCAAGACAATAAATATATTATTAACATAAAACTAAAATCAAGACAATCTATTCATCAGTTTTTCATGAAAAAAAAAGATATTAAGAATTATTTGAAACTAATGAGATCAGCAAAGAAAACTACAACGTAGACTTAAACCTGACGGAGTCAATATTATCTTCGTATTTATATAGTGCTATAAATTATTATATTAATCTCACAAAAAAATTATTATGTACGATAAGTGTATTTAAGTGATGATTTTTAACCTTCATATATCCAGTTTATAAGCATCTAATTATAGTCCCATACCTATTTTATTCTAGTCTCTGTTTGGTATTGCTGTTGCAGACAGTTACAGTTTTTAATAAAAAACTGTCAAAAAGGTGTTTGGTAAATTCTAAAAGCTGTTGTCTGGAAAAGCACTTTTGTCTAAAAGCTGCTATTAGCAAAAATATGTCACCATGCTTTTGAAAAAAGCTGCTTTCAGCTTTTGCAGGAAGTAGCTATCAGTTTTACCATCAAACATTCTCAAAAATATTATTTTTATATATTATATCTCATAATATGTATAAATTAAAAATAATTACCAAACAGTCATCTAATTTTCCTGACAGCATTTTTTCTCACAGCACAACAGTTTTGAAGAGCACTCTCAAACAGAGCCTAGGTCACGATTAGCATTCGTGGTTATCTTGAATCAGTATTAAAAATTTAAATGATTTGTAATTTAAAAATAAAAAAATTACCTTCCAATGGGCCATGAAATATCTAAAAGCCCATATCATGACAAAAAATTATATACTCGCAACGGTGGGTGATCATATACGTGCAACACAAGCTATTCATTCATTCAAACATGGGTGTGGATTACTACAAAATTCTTCAAATCGATCGAAGCGCTAACGATGATGATCTTAAAAAGGCTTATCTTAAGCTTGGTTTGATGGAGTTTGATGACTCTAAATTCAAAATTCTTTCTGATGCTTTTGACGTATGTATGCAAAATTGCAAACTCCAATCTTTTTACTTACTTCTCGTTTTAATCTTGACACTTGTGTAATTTAATCGGGTGTGCACATATCGGTTCAATTTATTATTGATTTTTAGTGCACGTGTGTTTTTTTCAAAACCCACGTTTGATTTTAAGCTTATTGATTAATGCCTTATGATATATGTGTGCTCATGATATATATATATATATATATATATATATATATATATATATGCAAGTTCACATCTTTTTCATACCCAATTGTTTTATTTACTATTTAGTGAATACTGATTTAATCTTGACCATTGTGTATGTATAATGTTATTTTTCCCAGGTTTTGAGTGATCCCCAGAAGAGAGCTGTTTATGACCTTGAACTTAATGGTGATGAGGAAGGGTTAATAGCTCAGGTACCATCTCTAGGTGATGGTTCTGATAAGTACAGGTCTAATCATCGTAGTTCTTATGGTATAGGATTAAAAGGTCAGGTGCCACCACGAGGTGTTGGTTCCGATGAGCCTAATATGTACAGGTCTAATCGTCGTAGTCCTTATGATATAGGGTTAAAAAGTCAGGTGCCAGCACAAAGTGTTGGTTTAGATTGGCCTAATATGTACAGGTTTAATCGTTGGAGTCCTTATGGTATAAGTTCAAAAGGTCAGGTGCCACCACGAGGTGCTAGTTCTGATAGGCCTAATATATACTCGTCTAGTGGTCGTAGTACTTATGGTGTCTTCCAAGAGTTCTTTGGATCTTCATGGTCGTTTGGAGGAATGGAGGACGACATGGGTGATTTCTCTGGGAGTCTGCCAAAGCAAAAAGAGGCAGCGATAGAGAGGACATTGCCTTGTAGTCTTGAGGATTTGTACTTTGGAACTACTAAGAAGATGAAGATATCAAGGAATGTCGCTGATGATGGTACCGGGTAAGCTTATTAGTCCGTTAAAGTATGTACCTTTTGTATGATCTGGATGTTTAATTTTTATGGTGTTAAATATCTCTTCATCCACTGATTGACTTGCATTGTTTAGAGCGTTTGCTAATTTACCGGCAGTTAATATTATTATGTTTAAATCTTTTATTTATGGAATCATCATTGAACTTACGAGTTGTTGATTCTTTTAAATTTGTTTTCTGTTTTAGCTTCTTAGTTATTAAATTTGACTTCCTTTCATCAATTGCTCCCCCTGTTTAATTTGAGAACATGTACTCGGATATTTGAGTTGTTCCTGTCGGGATAGCAGTGTCTAGTGGAGTCTAGCCGTAAATATGTACCTTATTCCTGATACTTGTAGCATATTTACTTGCTATGTTTCAGCGGAGTTGCCTGCATTACACTTGGCACTGTGAATTTAAATGTGAACTGTGTATGTATAGGGGAATCGTTGTGAGACATAGAACTTGATTACTTAGAAGACGCTTGAAACTAAATGAAAAAACAACCACCTAATATTTGAGTAATTAATCCAAAAGCTACAGACTATTCTCCCTGATTTAAGGCATATCTCCTCTAGCAATGCCAATTGTAGGACCACCTCTTCAACATAAAAAAACCCTCTGTCAATTTGGTATCATACACCATGTATGCTTGATCTTTCCATAGCTTGCTCTTTTGTCAGCCCGGCCAAATTTACTCCTTCTACGATTGGTCAAGTTATTTTCCTGCTGCAATCCCCTTCTTGGATAACTGAAACCAGGTGTCCAGGTTATTCAGGAGCTCCTAGGCAAGTTTTGCCATAAGCAAACCATTCTCAGACATCTTCACTATTTTGTCCAGAGCATTAGATGGCTGACCATTTTTATCTATGATCTGAATAGGTTTTTGAGACATAAGTCCATTTTGATTTCAAGTTAGCTACGGATTAATTTGTGCCCTTTAGCTTATAACTCCCCTGACCTTTGATAAAGACGCCCTTTTCATGTGGTTTTTTGTTTCCTTTTGCCGGGCCTGGATTCTTTGGGGAACCATTAGGTCTGGGGAAACTCAGATTGGGTGTTGGCAAGAAAGCTTCTTGCACTTGCATTCATGTTTCTGGGAATATGTAGCTAGGAGTTCAACCTCATCAACTCTGTTTGATAGATCTGCAGAGAAGGGTAGTAATCTTCTTCAACTAAAATCATATTCGAGAGTGCAAGAGTTGGATGATCCTCAGTAATCTCAAGTAAGCTAATATTATAAGTTAGACTGTAGCAATGATGCTAACATAGAATATCAATCACAATTAATACAACAGGTACAGTCTTAATTTTAAATGTATAGTGGTTATCCTACGAATTACATGACCTATAAATTGAAAGTAAATTATAGGCATACCTAGACACTTAAAATGTATTAAATAAAGAAGATTTCTGAACTTAATAATAAATCATATTATTAAATCAAGTGTTGTCAAGAAAAAAAAATTACACTGAATCTTTCCTTACGAAGAACAAAGCAACTCTATTCCCCTCCCTCCTAGATTCTGGCAACTGCCATTTCTTTTCTCTTTATGCTAAAATGACTGTTCTCAGTTGCCCTGTATAACTGGAATCTGCATATTAGTAGTGATGGACACATTTAATTGCCTTGTCTTTCATGATTTTCATTATGCAGGAGACCAGCCAGAAAGGAGGAGATCCTTATGATTGAGATCAAGCCCGGTTGGAAGAAGGGGACAAAAATTACTTTTTCAGAGAAAGGGGACCAAAAACCTGGTGTTATACCCTCCGATCTTGTTTTCATAATTGATGAAAAGCCTCATAGCGTCTTCAAGAGGGTTGGACAAGATCTCATTGCCACTCAAAAGATCTCTTTGACAGAAGCATCGGCAGGTTACATTGCACATCTTGATACCCTTGACGGCCGTAGTTTAATGCTAGCGTTTGGTTCCGGTGTCAGTCCACCCTATGAAGAAGTTATTAAAGGAGAAGGAATGCCTTTCTCTAAGGAACCTACTAGAAAAGGCAACTTGATAATCAAGTTTGACATTGAGGAAGCAGAGGCAGCTTTAGACCTTCCGGATGTGGAGGCCTTCTAAAACATAAATAGAAACATATTACATTTCATAACATTTATTGTGTAAGTTTTTTTCAGCCGTTCCCTGCACAAATTCTGTTTGTATAGCAGAGTTTTTAACATTTTATGTATCAGGACGCTATTCTGCTGTTCAAGACACAGAGATTTGCATGTACTAATCAGTTGTTGCCCTTTAGGAACTTGTTGCTTGCCACTGCTCAAGTTTCTATCCCTTTTGGAAGATCATATTTTACTGAAAAAATTCAATTCAGAGACTGCGCCAGAGATATTTCATAGTATCTTTATTTCCATATGAAGAATGCCTTTCCCATGAAAAATGGAAATCAAGAGATAGTTGTACAAGTTCAGTGCTATCTGATAATATGATGGATAAAGTATTAACATAATAAGATGGAGAAAAAAATCATGCTGACTAAATTCAATTAAGAGAAGATTTCTTTACAATCCTCTGTGCTAGAGGTTATTCAAATCAAATTCAAAATTATAATCAATAATTATACTTTCTTTATCTATCAGCTGCCTTGCCAGAAGTTTTCCAGAAGTAAACTTGCAATGGATAAAATCTGTGCAACTCTATCTATCAAAATAAAACTAGGGGATATAATACTAGCCTCACTATAGTTTAAGTTTGCTTCCCTATCTTATTATTGATGGTAAACAAAAGTTATCAAATTCAATCTACAAACTAAAATAACGAGTTTGTTAATATTAGTTAATATAATTTACCCCATGTCTGATCCATGACTAGTTGGAATTCCAATAACATGACTTAATTTATTTCACAAGTAAGCAATTTTGATCGATATGTACATCATCGTTTTCACCTTGATCAATAATAGAAATACTATTGCGATTTTTGTTGGTTTTAATTTAAATTTGGTTTTTATTTTTGAAGTTTGTATTTTAAATAAATCAGCTGTTAAGTCAGGACTGCAGTTAAGGCTTAGTTAGGTGTTTGTTTCCTGTTTTATAGGATCGTGGAGTAGTAGATGAAGAGTAGGAATGTAGTCGCTATTTTGTAGGAACCAGTAACTCTTGTTTCTGTTTAAGTACTTCTTGTAATCTCTAGTTCTGAATAAGAAGCTGAGTATCATATTGAACTCTTCAGATATATCTATTTGTGTTAAAGAGTTCAAATATATAGTCCTGATTCTTCATTTGGTATCAGAGCTCATATATTCAGAGTACTCTCGAGACAGCACTGTAAGATGGATAACGGGAATAACAAAGGTGGATCGTTCGGGCTAACTTACCCAATGTTGGCGAAGGGAAATTACACGGCGTGGGATTTAAAAATGAGGGTGTTTATGCAGGCCCAGGGAGTTTGGACTGCGATAGAAGCGCCTGACCCCAAAGATGAGAAGAGTGACAAGATTGCCTTGGCCATGATTTATTAGGGCATACCTGAAGACATGTTATTATCCATCGCTGAAAAGAAAACAGCCAAAGAGGGGTGGGAAGCCATTAAAGTCATGTGCCAGGGAGCTGATCGTGTAAAGAAGGCCAGAGTGCAGACATTTAAGGCGGAGTTCGAGACTTTACGGATGAATGATGGTGAGCAACTTGATGACTTTTATATGAAGCTTAATGGTCTGGTGTCTACCATTCGAGCTTTAGGAGAGGAAATACACGAATCATATGTTGTTAAGAAATTGCTTCGAGCGGTTCCGTCCAAATTTCTCCAAATAGCTTCAATAATCGAGCAGTTTGGAGATTTAGAGAAAATGACAGTTGAAGAGACCGTTGGTTCACTTCAATCTCATGAGGAAAGATTGAAAGGGCAGAATGAGACAACAGGGAGTAAGTTACTTTTGACAGAGGAGGAGTGATCCAGGCGTGAGAAAAATGACACTAAACTTTTACTCACACGGGAGGACTGGCTGAAGCGTACAGGCAACACAGATGGGACTAACAATTGGCGAGGTGGTCGTGGTTTCAAAGGCACGAGCCGAGACAAAAGCACTGTGAGGTGTTTCAATTGTAATATGTCGGGGCATTATGCTGTAGATTGCAGGAGGCCTCGTTGAGAAAGAAATCAAAAGTCTGAAGCAAATCTGGTGGAAATTAAAGATGACGAGCCTGCATTATTGTTGTCTGAGCTAGATGAAACTAAGACACAAATGGTGTTGCTGAACGAGGAGAAAGTAATCCCGAGATTGGAAAAAAACCCAATAGCGAAGAGAACATCACAAGTATGGTACTTGGACAATGGAGCTAGAAATCATATGACCGGGGATAAAACAAAATTCTCGATGATGGATGAAGGAATAACAGGTGAGGTAAAGTTTGGAGATGGGTCAACCGTGAATATAAAAGGGAAAGGGTCAATCACTTTTAAGTGTAAAAATGGAGAAGAAAGAATATTTGCTAATGTATTCTATATTTCATGCCTCTGCAACAATATTATAATTCTTGGACAGATGTCGGAAGAAGGTAACAAGGTGGTAATGCTTGGTGATCTATTGTGGGTTTATGAGAAAGATGGGAGGGCGTTGATGAAAGTTAAGAGGTTTGTGAATTGGCTGTATAAAATTATGCTGGAAGAGTCATCAGGTGTCTGTTTATTTACACAGAATACAAAGATGGAAGAAGACTCATGGCTATAGCACTGTCGCCTAGGCCATGTCAATTTTAACGCAATGTCCATCATGAAGGAAAATGATATGGTTGTAGGTTTACCCAGATTGCTTCAACCTACTGAAGTATGCAAGGGATGTCTCATGGCAAAGCAAACACGGACTCCGTTTCCCTCTCAGTCAAGCTATGCATCTAGCAAAGGGTTAGAGCTGGTCCACGGTGACTTATGCGGACCAATCTCTCCACCAACCCCATCTGGAGAGAGGTACTTCTTACTTTTAGTTGATGATTTTAGTCGTATGATGTGGGTCTTCTTTATGTCAACAAAAGATGAAGCTTTTGAAGGTTTTAAAAAATTTAAAGCACTGGCTGAAAATGAGTCAGACAAGAAAATTAAAACTCATCGTACTGATAGAGGTGTTGAGTTCTGTTCCCTGGAATTTAAAAAATTCTGTGAAGATGCTGGAATTTTTAGGCAATATACTGCTCCTTATTCTCCACAACAGAATGGTGTGGTGGAACGAACAAATAGAACAGTTGTAGCCATGACACTAAGTTTTTTAAAGGAGAAGGGCGTACCGTCAGAATTCTGCGGGGAAGCTGTAAGGCACCCAATATATGTGCTAAACAGATTGCCTACACGAGCCTTGTCAAGCCACAGACCCTATGAAGCTTGGACAGGGCGTAAACCTGATATCTCTCATCTCAGAGTGTTTGGTTGTTGTGTGTATATGAAGGTACCATCGGTGCATACTCAAAAATTGGATGATCGCAGTCAATATGTTGTGTACCTTGGACGGGAACCCGACATAAAAGCCCATCGTCTGTATGACCCAGACAAAAAGAAGGTGTCTGTGAGCAGAGATGTAAAGTTCGTAGAGTCAAAATCGTGGGCTTGGAACATCGTGGGCAAAACAAATGAAGCCTACTATCGACACGCCCCATGAACAAAGTTCTAGTGAAGCTGACACAGAGGAGGTTGAAGAACCTGCAACACCAGTTACCCAGACTATATCAGTCCAGTCGAGTGAGTCACTCCCATCAGGTGGATCAATATCGACAGGTAGCAGTAGTTATCAGACATCAGGTGCAAGCAGCACACCAATATCGACATGTAGCAGTAGTTCTCAGACATCAGGTGCAAGCAGCACACCAAAACGTTTCAGAATGTTGTCTTCAATTTATGGCACGACAGAAGATATAGAGGTAGAGGATGAGCAATTGTTATTCTTGGGGGTCGAGGAGCCAGTTACATACACTCAGGCCACAAAAGAACAGGCTTGGAATGACGCTATGCGAACCGGAATAGAAGCTATTGAAAGAAACAATACATGGCGGTTAGTCGAGCTTCCCACTGGCCAGAAACCAATAGGTTTAAAATGGGTCTACAAATTAAAGAAAAATACGGAAGGAGACGTGGTGAAACATAAAGCGAGGCTTGTCGCAAAAGGATATGTGCAGAAATAGGGAGTTGACTTTGAGGAGGTATTTGCGCCAGTAACCCGTCTTGAAACTATGCGTTTATTGTTGGCATTAGCAGCAAAAAACTGCTGGGAAGTACATCATCTTGATGTGAAGTCAGCCTTTTTGAATGGTGATCTACAAGAAGATGTATATGTTATGCATCCAGAGGGTTTTGTGCAAACGGGAAAAGAACAGATGGTGTACAAGTTACTGAAAGCGTTGTATGGACTTCGACAGGCTCCACGGGCCTGGTATGCTAAGTTAAACAAGTGTTTGGAAAGTCTGGGCTTCACTAAATGCCCATATGAGCATGCAGTATATACGAAGTGGGTAGGCAATAAAATAGTGATAATTGGAGTATATGTAGATGACTTGTTGGTTACAGGAACCAGCATATCACTCATAAAATCGTTCAAGGAACAGATGAGTCATATATTTGATATGAGTGATCTTGGCAGATTGTCTCATTATCTCGGAATAGAAGTGAGCCAAGGAAAGGAGTTAATCGAGCTGAAGCAAACTTCATATGCAAAGAAACTGCTAGAGAGTTGTGGTATGGGCGAATGTAAGCCTACGAAATATCCAATGGAGCCAACGTTACAGTTGCACAAGGATGTGAACGGAAAACCAGTAGACTCAACTGAGTTTAAAAGTGTTGTGGGAGGTCTGAGATATCTGGTTCATACCCGACTAGATATCTCCTATGCTGTTGGAATTGTAAGCCGTTACATGGAGCGACCTACGGTCATGCACTGGAATGTAGTGAAGCGAATTCTCCGTTATTTGAAAGGTACGCTTGGTTTTGGTCTGATTTATTCAAAGCGAAGTGGAAATAACATATTGTCGGGGTACTCTGATAGTGATCTAGTAGGGAAAATAGATGACAGAAAATCTACCGGGGGAATGGCATTCTATTTAAATAAGAGCTTGATTAAATGGGTGTCTCAGAAACAGCGCTGTGTAGCTCTATCATCATATGAAGCAGAATTTATGGCAGCTACAACGGCTGCTTGTCAAGGTATATGGCTACGAAATTTGCTGGGAAATATTACAGAGGGGAAGGTAGGTCATGTAGTCTTATATATAGACAACAAGTCAGCGATCGATTTAGCTAAGAATCCTGTGGAACACCACGGGAGAAGTAAACACATTGATATAAGATACCATTCTATTCGTGAATGTGTTGAGCGGGGCGAGATAAAGGTTGAGCATATTGGAACTTGGAACTGAAAATCAGCGTGCAGATGTGTTGACTAAAGCTATGGCCACTGTCAAGTTCGAGAGGCTACGGACACTGCTTGGCATGAAGAACTTGGCATGAAGAACTTGCAGAAACCAAATTTAGATTAAGGGGGTATTTGTTGGTTTTAATTTAAATTTGGTTTTTATTTTTGAAGTTTGTATTTTAAATAAATCAGCTGTTAAGTCAGGACTGCAGCTAAGGCTTAGTTAGGTGTTTGTTTCCTGCTTTATAGGATCGTTGAGTAGTAGATGAGGAGTAGGAATGTAGTCGCTATTTTGTAGGAACCAGTAACTTTTGTTTCTGTTTAAGTACTTCTTTTAATCACTAGTTCTGAATAAGAAGCTGAGTATCATATTGAGCTCTTCAGATATATCTATTTGTGTTAAAGAGTTCAAATATATAGTCCTGATTCTTCAATTTTTTGACCCGTTATATTTAGCTAAATTCAACTGGAAACATGGAAATAGTCGTACTCGGATTTTGAACATATCATATTTAACATTCTTATATATATCATGACACTAATCTGCCATTCAAGATATAGAGATTTTGATGTACTATTTGTTGCTTCATTGGTAGCATAGTTAACCCCTGAGTTTATGAAATGGTCCTTTTTAGGGTCTTTCTGGCTGGCTTTGGTGTACTAGATATATATCATATCTTTACTTATACATGTTTTGAATCTGTCATGTGGGAAGAGAATGGCTATCTCACGTATGCTAATTATACTTGGAATTTTAAATTATACTTGGAATTCTAATAATTCATGAAGTACTAATTCATGACTCTTTGAAATTTTATTAACATGACTTATTTCAATGTATAATCTGTTAGAAAATTAGGATTTTAGAGCTTAATTTAATTATGTTCTTGATGTTAATCCTAAAATCTAATGATTGGAAATTGTTCAATGATATTTGAACTTAAATTTTCATGTATGGTTTTAAGAATTTTCTTAATGAAATCCATATGAAATGAGAGATGAAAGTAGCTTGGAAAAGCTTGGAAAATTTGAGAATGTTTGTCCCACATTGAAATAAATAAAGGGGGTTGTGTGCTTTATATGGTATTACCCACATGAGTAGTATACAACTACTAAGGTGTGTGATGGTCCGTTGTGTTGTTGTGTGCTTCACGCGCACACACACACACACACACGCGCGCCCCGCACCGCACCGGACCGGACCGGGTCGGGTCGGGTCGGGTCGAAAGGCGATTTGGGCGAATGTCTCGGCGTCTCGCGTACGCGAGGCGACCTGGGCGAGGATTTTATTTATTTGAGAATTATTTTAATTCGAATTTATTTATCGGTGATTGGATTATTGGGCTGGGTTCTGAAATAGGCTAAGTAGTCTAAATATATTGAACCTGCAAATAATCTGATCTGTAACAAGTTCTGATATAAGAATCAGAACTTAAGAACTGATGAATAAAATCAGAACTTAACAAGTTCTGATATCAGAATCAGAACTTAAGTACTGATGAGTCGAATCAGAACTTAAGTACTGATGAGTCGAATCAGAACTTAACTTAAGTTCTGATAATAATGTGGGTGTTAATGTGAAAAGCTGTTACAAATAATTTAAATTCAAAAGCTGTTCAGTTTTGATTTTTTCATTTATGAATTCAAAATCTGATCAGTTTTGATTTTTTCATTAATGGAGCAGTTTAATTCAGACATTAAGTGTGTGGACAGTTTCATTTTTCCTCTCCTATAAATAGAGGCTAAACTGAATGAATACAACACACTGCATTCTCATCTCTTCTCTTCAACCTCTCTGCATTTCTCTCCCATAAGTCCTGAAGTGCTGATATTTTCCGGCGACTGAGGTGCTGGTCGAAGTGGAGGTTTTGTTGCTGCTGTTAACATAAACTCCGAGCTGTTTTATCCTGGTGGAGATATTGCGCACATCCCAAACGCAGCAGGTAGGGGGCAATAATCTCTTCAAGAGCAGCCAGGACTTCGAGCAAGGCCTGGTGACTCAGCTGTAATCATTTTCTTGGCATTTTGTATCTGTAAACCTTTATTTCAGTCACTGTTGAAAGCTATGGTTTCGGGTACATCTTTCTTTCTCTCTTCATTATTTCAGTTACTGATTTTGTTTACCTGCATGTTTTGTTTTGTTAACTGTGGTCTTGGCCTAAACTTGTTAAATTCTTTATACACTTGCCTCTATGTTGCTATACTTGTTAGTGAGTTTCTCAACATTCTTGAAGAGATTATTGGTTATTTAGAATTTAGCATAATGGTTAACGAAAGTGAGGTTATCGTTGGTGGTGGTAGCAGTTCGGGTGTAACTGCTGGGGCCATTGATTGGACCACCTATAGTTTCCCACAAGCTGTTGAACTAACCGGTTTACCGGAGAAATTCAACGGTGGCATTGGCTTTTCTCGCTGGCAGAAAAGGATGAAGTTGTGGTTGACTATAAAGGGTCTGTGGCCGGTTGTGGAATATGAGAAACCAGTAGTGGATCAAGAGAAGGCTGACACAATTAAGGCTTTTGCGAAGTGGGCTGAGAAGGATGGAGTGGCTAGAGCGGCCATTCTGGCGGCACTAACAAACACTTTGTTTGATGTCTATTCTTCTGATGCCTACTCTGCAAAATTCTTATGGGAGAAGCTGGACCAGACACATAATACTGACTCACAAGGTCTAGAAAAGTATTCTGTGGCAAGGTTCCTCGAGTTCAAGCTGGTGGACAATAAGTCCATGACTGAGCAGGTGCATGAGTTCGAGATGATAGTGCATTCTTTGAAGGAGTCTGGAATGAATCTCCCGGAGAAGTTCAAGGTGATGAGTGTGATTGAAAAGCTCCCGAAGTCTTGGGAAGAGTTCTCTCTCTCCCTGAAAAGACAGAAAGGAGAGATCACCTGGACCAACCTTATGCTGGACATCTCGGTACAAGAACAACACAAGTCCAAACAGGGACATGTGATGCCAACTGAACACGGTACCTCGAAGGTAAACATAGCAACTGTAGGACAAAAGAGGAAGGCTTTTGCTAAGAAAGCTAATAGTAATAAACCTAAGAGTGACAAGGACAAGGCCAAGAAACCCAAGGCAAACAAACCATGCTGGTCTTGTGGGCAGGTTGGGCACTGGAGTAAGGACTGCCCTACGAAGAAAGCGAAGAAAACCGAGGTAGCACAAGCAAATGTTGTGCTTGGAACCGCAAGTGGGCCTGTAGTGAACATGGTTGTTGGTGAGGCTACGGCTTCTGAAACCAACGTTGACCGGTATGTATCCTACAACCCTGTGATATTTTCTACCTATCTGTCAAATGAATGGTTGATAGATACTGGAGCTAATGTACATATTTGTGCTGATATTAGTTTATTTGTATCTTATCAACAGAGTCATAGCCTGACTGTGAAGATGGGGAATGCTAGTGCTGCTCAAGTACATGGAGTTGGAAACGTGGATCTGAAGTTCCCTTCAGGACGTATTCTATCTCTGACGAGAGTGCATCATGTTCCCGACATGCGTAGAAATATAATAAGTGGAAGCTGTTTAGTTTCTAGTGGTTTTGAAATTTCGTTCAAGTGTAATAATGTAGTTCTTATTCACACTGGTACATTCTTTGGCAAGGGTTACTTGTCAAATGGTTTATTTGTTATTAATGCGGATCCCGTTTTGGGAAGTTTGAATAATAATGTTATTCCTACTGTTAATTGTATTGAATCCTCAAATATATGGCATACTAGACTAGGTCATTTAAACTTTGGTGCTCTTAAGAACATGATGAACTTAGAGTTGATTCCAAAATATACCATAGAAAAGAATTCTAAATGTCAAGTATGTGTGTCTGCTAAACAGATAAGGAAACCTTTTCATAACGTTGTTAGGGATTCAGACTTGTTAGATTTAGTACACACTGATATTTGTGAATTTGGTGGTGTGTTGACCAATGACCAGTTTAGATACTTCATTACTTTTATAGATGATAGTAGTAGATATTGTTATGTTTATTTACTTAAACATAAGGATGAAGCACTTAGTAAATTCATTATATATAAAACTGAAGTAGAAAAACAAACTAGTAAGTTACTTAAAAGATTAAGATCTGATAGAGGTGGTGAGTATACGAGTAATGCTTTTAATGAATTTTGTGCAAACAATGGTATAGTTCATGAAGTTACTCCACCATACACACCTGAGTCTAATGGGGTTGCTGAGCGAAAGAACAGAACATTTAAAGATATGATTAATAGTATGCTTATTAACTCTGGGTTGCCTAAATACATGTGGGGAGAGGCTCTAAATACGGCTTGCCATATTTTGAATAGAGTCCCTCTGAAACACATGGATAAAACACCCTTCGAGTTATGGAAAGGCAGGATGACTAGTCTTAAGTATCTTCGTGTGTGGGGGTGCCTTGCTAAGGTGCTTTTTCCTGAACACAAGAGAAAGAAACTAGGTCCAAAGACTGTTGACTGTATCTTTCTGGGTTATCTTGAAACCACTACAGCTATGAGATTTTTAGTGTTAAAATCTGACATAGATGGTATAGTGGCAAACACGATAGTTGAATTTCGAGATGCGACATTCTTTGAGGATGTCTACCCTATGAAGACTGGAATACCTGAAACGACTTCTGAGGAAGATCCTACTCACACATCAAGTTCTATTCCTGATCATGTGGAAAAGATGACAAATGTGGGGGCGGAACCTAGTAGTAGCTCTATTCCTAAGGAATTAGAGGAACCAAGGAGAAGTAAGTGTGCAAAAATAGTCAAGGATTTTGGAGGTGATTTCATCACTTACAATATCGAGGACGAACCTTTAACTTTCCGGCAAGCTATGGATTCTTCTGAGTCAAGGCACTGGAAGGGCGCTATCAAGAGTGAAATTGACTCTATTGTTTCCAATGGAACATGGGAGTTGGTTGATCTCCCTTCTGGGTGTTCTACTATTGGGTGCAAATGGGTCTTTAAAAGGAAGTTGAACCCTGACGGCTCAATAGATAAGTACAAAGCTAGACTGGTAGCTAAGGGTTTTAAGCAAAAGGAAGGAATTGATTATTTTGATACATACTCTCCAGTTGCAAGAATGGTAACAATCTGAATGCTTATAGCATTGGCTTCAGTCCATGGTCTTATCATCCATCAGATGGATGTAAAGACGGCTTTTCTTCATGGTGAACTTGAGGAAGAGATTTATATGGATCAGCCTGATGGATTTGTTGCATCAGGCAATGAAAGGAAAGTATGTAAGTTGATCAAGTCCATCTATGGCTTGAAACAAGCTCCCAGAGATTGGCATAAAAAGTTTGATGAAACTATATTGCCTTTCAGTTATAAGATTAATGAAAGTGATAAGTGTGTCTACACTAAAGTTAAAGGTAATGAGTGTGTTATTTTGTGCCTATATGTGGATGACATTTTACTGTTTGGAACCAATATTGAGATTATTAACGAGACTAAAGAATTCTTGAAAAGGCATTTTGAAATGAAGGATATGGGTGAGGCAAGTGTGATTCTTGGAATCAAATTGATTCAGTCCACTGAAGGAATAACCTTGACTCTATCTCATTATATAGAGAAATCTATACTTGAGAAATATGGTTATTCACAGTGTAGAATCGCTAGTACACCTTATGATTCGAAAGTTGCCCTTGTCAAGAATACTTCAGGAGTGCCTGTGTCTCAGTTAAGGTATTCTCAGATTATTGGGAGCTTGCAGTATCTTGCTAACTGTACTAGACCAGATATTTCATATTCTGTGTCTAAATTGGCGAGATATACAAGCTGTCCAAACAGAAGTCATTGGGATGCTCTTGATAGAGTACTTAGATATCTAAAAGGCACAATGTACCTTAGTTTACACTACAGGAGATTTCCTGGTGTGCTTGAAAGGTACAGTGATGCAAGTTGGATAGCTAAGAAGTCTGGTTCCAATGGAGTGACTGGATACGTGTTCACCTTGGCTGGTGGAGCAATATCCTGGAAGTCAAGCAGACAGACTATTATTACTCGGTCTACTTTTGAGGCTGAGTTGTGTGCACTTGATGCCACAGGGACGGAGGCTGAATGGTTACATGGACTTATGTCTGCAATACCTGTAGTAAGCAGACCGCTTCCTGCTATTGCTATTCACTGTGATAGTCGAACAACTATCGACAAGATTAGCAGTAAAAAGCATAATACTAAAACTAAGAGACACATCCAAGTTAGACTCAAGTCTATAAGGGGTTTAGTGACTGATAGGATCATAGCTATAGAGTTCATAGGAACTCAGAATAATATAGCTGATCCTCTTACTAAAGGACTGGAACCTGCAGTGGTCCTTAAGTCAAGGTTGGGGATGGAATTGTCAACCCATCATAATTCATCAACAGTGGGAACCCAATACACATGAGAGGAGATCCCTTGAAGTGTATTCAATGGGTAATAACAAGCTGTAAGGATGAGTTGGTAGTACCTTTGCTACATAGATGATACTACAGTATCTGAATCTATCCCCTGTAAACCTAGAAGGTACTGACACTGCCAGAAAAGCAAGAGTGTTGAAACTCTGAATGGGATCAAGTCATTTGACGAGATAGAGGCAGTATATCTCTGGAGATGCCCAGCTAAGCGAATGTAATTGTGTGGTCGCAATTAGAGGATAGGGTTAATCCTTGAAGCATTCGACGAACAGGATCGAGACATGACCATTAATGTCTCAAAGCCGTAGATTGGCACCATAACCTTTGACTTGTCGTCGTCTATGGAATATGGTTATACTAAACGGATTAAGATTCAAGGTGAAACATTCCATCTGAGTCCGATAGCCATTGAAGTAGAGGAATTAGGAGGGTTCAAACCCGGAAGGGTACCGACTCTGAAAAACAAGTCATGATGGGAAATTGATCACATTTCTGTATGGATTTGTGGGGGATTGTTAGAAAATTAGGATTTTAGAGCTTAATTTAATTATGTTCTTGATGTTAATCCTAAAATCTAATGATTGGAAATTGTTCAATGATATTTGAACTTAAATTTTCATGTATGGTTTTAAGAATTTTCTTAATGAAATCCATATGAAATGAGAGATGAAAGTAGCTTGGAAAAGCTTGGAAAATTTGAGAATGTTTGTCCCACATTGAAATAAATAAAGGGGGTTGTGTGCTTTATATGGTATTACCCACATGAGTAGTATACAACTACTAAGGTGTGTGATGGTCCGTTGTGTTGTTGTGTGCTTCACGCGCACACACACACACACACGCGCGCCCCGCACCGCACCGGACCGGACCGGGTCGGGTCGGGTCGAAAGGCGATTTGGGCGAATGTCTCGGCGTCTCGCGTACGCGAGGCGACCTGGGCGAGGATTTTATTTATTTGAGAATTATTTTAATTCGAATTTATTTATCGGTGATTGGATTATTGGGCTGGGTTCTGAAATAGGCTAAGTAGTCTAAATATATTGAACCTGCAAATAATCTGATCTGTAACAAGTTCTGATATAAGAATCAGAACTTAAGAACTGATGAATAAAATCAGAACTTAACAAGTTCTGATATCAGAATCAGAACTTAAGTACTGATGAGTCGAATCAGAACTTAAGTACTGATGAGTCGAATCAGAACTTAACTTAAGTTCTGATAATAATGTGGGTGTTAATGTGAAAAGCTGTTACAAATAATTTAAATTCAAAAGTTGTTCAGTTTTGATTTTTTCATTTATGAATTCAAAATCTGATCAGTTTTGATTTTTTCATTAATGGAGCAGTTTAATTCAGACATTAAGTGTGTGGACAGTTTCATTTTTCCTCTCCTATAAATAGAGGCTAAACTGAATGAATACAACACACTGCATTCTCATCTCTTCTCTTCAACCTCTCTGCATTTCTCTCCCATAAGTCCTGAAGTGCTGATATTTTCCGGCGACTGAGGTGCTGGTCGAAGTGGAGGTTTTGTTGCTGCTGTTAACATAAACTCCGAGCTGTTTTATCCTGGTGGAGATATTGCGCACATCCCAAACGCAGCAGGTAGGGGGCAATAATCTCTTCAAGAGCAGCCAGGACTTCGAGCAAGGCCTGGTGACTCAGCTGTAATCATTTTCTTGGCATTTTGTATCTGTAAACCTTTATTTCAGTCACTGTTGAAAGCTATGGTTTCGGGTACATCTTTCTTTCTCTCTTCGTTATTTCAGTTACTGATTTTGTTTACCTGCATATTTTGTTTTGTTAACTGTGGTCTTGGCCTAAACTTGTTAAATTCTTTATACACTTGCCTCTATGTTGCTATACTTGTTAGTGAGTTTCTCAACATAATCAGATCGTGTTTGCGTGCTAAGTTTTCAATTTACCGTTTCTGTTAATGAAGTATATATATGCCTTTTCATTTCTTTTTAATTATCTTTGCATTATGCTGAAATTTGTTAATAGTCAAGGCGTCTTATATAGGAATGTTTCTTTGTTGGAACAGATTTATAAGCAACTTTTATTAATATGCATATATGATATCTTTACTTATACGTGTTTTGAATCTGTCATGTGGAAAGAGAATGGCAATCTCACATATGCTTTACAGGTTCGGTGCTACCTTGTAAGATAAGGTAAAAATGCAATATGGAGAAAAACTTAGTCCAAACAAATTTATTTAAGATAATGTTTCTTTAAATTCTAAATTATACTTGGAATTCTAATAATTCATGAAGTACCCAATGACTAATTCATGACTCTTTGGAACTTTATTAACTTGAGTTATTTCAATGTATAATCAGATCGTGTCTGCGTGCTAAGTTTTCAATTTACCGTTGCTGTGAATGAAGTATATATATGTCTGTTCATTTCTTTTTAATTATCTCTGCATAATGCTACAATTTGTCAATAGTCAAGGTCTTATATAGGAATGATTTTTGTTGGAACAGATATGTAACCAACTTTGGTCAATTTGCATATTAGTAAACTAAAATTTCAAACACTATCAATGCATAAACAAAATAGAGTTTATTAATAATCCAGAAACTGCATGATTACATTGGCTTTACCTTAATACTCAAAATTACCAGTATAAATCATCTATCTATTATCTTTATATTACTGCAACATTTTGGGGAAACATTTTATTCAAAATTACTGTTTTGCCCATGTAATTTAATAAATATCAAAAATAGTTTTTGTTGATACGAATCGAACCTATACCAACTACTTACAAATTAAACAAATCAACCACTTGAGCTAGAGACAATTGTGGTTAAACTTTTATAACATTAAGTATTGACATAGAACTTATTTATTTACATGAGGTGTCTTGCCTTACATTAAATTTATATTTATTTTAATATTTATATAAAATCTGTTATCTTTATAATCTGCAGCATCAAGTAATCGAACCTATGTCAACTATTTGCAAATTAAACACATCAACCACTATCTATAATAACTGTCAGGCTCGTACTCTATTAAAAATATTCGGGTTCGAGCACGAACTCGAGTAACCGAACTTTAAATTTTAAACTCGAAATTCAGATCGTAAAAAGTTCGATAGGTTCAAATTTTTAGGGAAAACATATAATTCAAAATTAATATTTTACGCCCTTATTTGAATAAATATGAAAAAATATTACTAGATTGTAGAATTGAACCTGTGACACCTATATCCAAATATTTGACTTCAATCGATTGAGCTAGAGGCTCATTTGATTATATTTTGATCACATCAAGTACCGAGTTATATTTTTTTTTCTTTATATTGATGACTAAACCTATATAATCTAATATTGATATATAATAAAATTATTCTAAGACTTGAGTAATTAGCTCACTACAATATACTAACTTTATACTCACGTACAACCACATGATTTTAATTATTTTTTATTTATAAAAAAATTACAATATTAAATAAATAACTTGTTGATATTATGTTAACATATTACTTATTGATAATATATTACCATTTAATAATAGTTATTAAATATTGAGACTTGGGTAATTAACTCACTTCGAAATACCAACTTTACAACAACTAAGGGTATAATCAAGCCGAGCCGAGTCGAAAACTTTGAGACTTGAACTCGATTAAAAATGTCCCGGGCTCGAGCACGAGCTCGGTTTCACCTGAATCTTAAATCAAGCATGAAACTCGGATCGTAAATAGTCTAGTAGCCTCGAGTTCGGCTCGAAAACTTGAATCAATTTCACCAAATATTGACAAAAACTCGAAATATGATAGGTTTATTCGAAATTACTGTTTTGCCCATTATTTTAATAAATATCAAAAATAGTTATTGTTGATAGGAATCGAACCTATGCCAACTACTTAGTAATTAAACACATCAACCACTTGAACTAGAGACACTTGTGGATAAACTTTTATAACATTAAGTATTGACTTAGAAACTTATTTATTTACATTAGGTGTCTTGCCTTACATTAAATTTTATATTTATTTTAATATTTATATAAAATATGTTATCTTTATAATCTGCAGCATCAAGTAATCGAACCTATGCCAACTATTGCAAATTAAACACATCAACCACTTGAGCTAGCACTTTTGGTTAAAATTTTATAACATTAAGTATTGAGTTAGAACTTACTTATTTACACGAGGTGTCTTGCCTTATATTAAATTTTATATATTTTTTAATATTTATATAAAATATAATGATTTGAGACTTGATTGAATAACTCATTTCAATATGCTAACTCTACATTTATAATAAACATACGACTTCAACCAATTGAGCTAGAAACTCATTTGGTTAAATTTTGATAAAATCGAGTATTGAGTTACATACTTCTTTCTTTATCTTGGGTGACTAAACCTATATAATTCAATATCTATAGAATAAAATTATTCTAGGACTTGGTTAATTAGCTGATTATAATATAATAACTTTACACTCATGTGCAACAACGGGACTATAATTTTTTTTTAATTTATACATTCAATAAATAACTTCTTGTTGATAATATTATCATATTAACTTGTATATAATATCTTACCATATAATAATTTATTAATTATCAAAAATCGGATAATTAACTCACATCGAGATACTAACTTTATACTCGTGTAACAATTAAGGGTATAATCAATCCCAGTCGAGTCGAAAACTGTCAGGCTCGTACTCGATTAAAAATAATCGGGTTCGAGCACGAACTCGAGTTCAACCGAACTTTAAATTTTAAACTCGAAATTAAGGTCGTAAAAATTTCGATAGGTTCAAAATTTTAGGGAAAAGATATAATTCGAAATTAATATTTTGCGCCCTTATTTGAATAAATATGGAAAAATATTACTAGCTTGTAGAAATGAACCTGTGACACCTATATCCAAACATTTGAGTTCAATCTATTAGCTAGAGGCTCGTTTGATTATATTTTGATAACATCAAGTATCGAGTTATATATTTTTTTCTTTATATTGGATGACTAAACCTATATAATCTAATATTGATATATAATAAAATTATTTTAAGAATTGAGTAATTAGCTCACTACAATATACTAACTTTATACTTATGTACAACCACGTGATTTTAATTATTTTTTATTTATAAAAAATTACAAATATTAAATAAATAACTTATTGATATTATGTTAACATATTAACTTATTGATAATATATTACCATTTAATAATAGTTTATTAAATATTGAGACTTGGGTAATTAACTCACTTCGAAATACCAACTTTACAACAACTAAAGGTATAATCAAGCCGAGTCGAGTCGAAAACTTTCAGAATATTGAAACTAAAGGTTTACCTTGGTTCACGTGGTTTGCAGGCTATTGCGTGAGTCCGTAGGGTTTACCCAGTGCGCACCCGAAGGGTAGCGGCTGCGGGTTACCTACGATAAAAAAAAACTTTCAGACTTGAACTCGATTAAAATATCCGGGCTCGAGCACGAGCTGGGTTTCACCAGAATATTAAATCAAGCATGAAACTCGGATCATAAATAGTCCAATAACCTCAAATTCGGCTCGAAAACTTGAATCAATTTCCCAAATATTGACAAAAACTTAAAATATGATAGGTTATGCTTGAATTCGATTCTAATAAATATAAAATATTAATAAAATATTAAATATTTAGATAAAAATATATTCCTATTAAAAAAGAATATCGGCTCGATAAGACTCGTGAATCTTATGAGCCGAGTAATTTGAAGTTCGAGTTCGACCGTGCAAAAAAAAATACTATTTGGCCCCCATATTTTGATAAACATGACACCTAAACATTATTATATTTTTGGTATCTCCAGTTGAAAAATCATTGATACTTAATAGAAAACCATTATTTTTAATGGTAAGAGTGCACTCTAAACTTTATATTCGCGCACAATATAAATTTAAGGATGTTCGTCGTTACAGCAGTCCTTTGAACATGAACCACACAATATTGTATGAAACAACACACAAATATCGTAAGTACATAAAACATAGCAATTTTTTTATAAAA